>NC_073242.2:86907121-87210151 GCF_029281585.2 Gorilla gorilla gorilla
TGCAGGGCTTGGCTCCCAAGAACCCTCTAAGAAGGCGGCCACCACGTACTCTCCTCGGACCACAGGAGGTGAGAACGCACACCCAGCATCGCCAAAATTCTCATCTTTCAAGAGAGGCCTAGGCCAGCCTGAGCAACACAGCAAGACCCCATCTCTACAAAAAGTTTCAAAACTCAGCCGAGTGCACCAGTGCACGCTTATAATCCCAGCTGTAATCCGGGGGGTTAGGTGGGAGGATCACCTGAGCCCAGGAGTTTGAAGCTGCAGTAAGCTATGATAGCATCACTGTACCCCAGGGTGACAGAGCGAGGCTGTCTAAAAAAAATAAAATAAAAATAGAGGCTTAGAGTCCGCCCCCTTAGCACTCAGCAGCATGCATCAGCCATAGTTAAGACAGGCCAGACATCTGGATTTTGGGGGTGTGTGTAAAATCTCCCTACTTTACATGGTTGAGATGTCATCAAACAAGTCTGTGTCATCAAACAAGGTAGTGTTCGGCCTCGGAGGTCCCTGTCTCCCAGGGCAGGGGAGAACGGCTGACTCACAGCAGCTAGGCCAGCTCTGAGCGGTCAGGGAGGAAGTGGACCAAGGGATCCACCCCCACCTCTGAGGAAAAGGCCAGGGAGCTGGCACTGCCTGCTCTTGGTGGGGCAGGGGGATTCCAAGATGCAAGACCCAGGTGAAAGGCTGGGGGCCTAGCCAGGCCTCCTGGGGGACAAGCAGGTGACCCAAGGGCCAGACCCCTGGAGGTCAGCTCTGCCGCCACCTGCACAAACACATTCCTTCCTAGCAACACGCTGGGCCACGGGCCAGGCAGGGAGGCAGAGCTTGTGCCACTTCTCTGCCCGCTCAGTGCCCGATGAGAGGACGGCTCAAGTCCTTTGGCCTCTGGGTGGGAGTAGGGACAGTTTGCATGAGGCAGCCTTTCTGCTTTCGTCCTAAAATTGAGAATACCCTGAATAAGCACCCTTAGAGGAGTGGGCAGGTGAATTACAATGTGTATATATAGTACATAGACTATTCTGTCATCATTACATTCATGTTTATCAGGAGTTTTAAATGTCATGGGGAAAGGCTCATCAACATATTAAGTCCAAGAAACATCTGAAAAACCATTGAGTGTACAGCACTAAAAAGTGGGGGTCTCTGGGCTGTGGAATTATAGTTGACAAAATCTTTATGCTTTTCAGTAATTTTTTTTTTCTTTTTGAGACAGGGTCTCACTCTGTCACCCAGGCTGGAGTGCAGTGCCTCGATCTAGGCTCACTGCAGCCTAGACCTCCTGGACTCAAGCCATCCTCCCATCTCAGCCTCCCGAGTAGCTGGGACTGCAAGCACATACCATCATGCCCGGCTAATTTTTTTTTTTTTTAAATGTATAGAAGGGTCTTGCCATTTTGCCCAAGCTGGCCTTGAATTCCTGGCCTCAAGCAGTCTTCCTGCCTCAGCCTCCCAAAGTGCTGGGATTACCGTTGTGAGCCCCTGTGCCCGGCCAGTAATTTTTCAGTCTCAAAGAATACGTAATTCCTACTCTCCCTACCCTGACATAAGTGAACTGACTTCCTTTTCAAAAGGTTGAAGTCTCCTTCCACGCCCCCTCCCTCCCCAGACAGGCTGCTGCCTCAGCATGGGGCTGGGCGTGCTAACCTTGATCATCTCCACTGCCGCCACTGCCAGGCACTCAGACCCCGATGCAGGGAGAGTGGGGTTTGCCAGTGTTTGCTGGGGGTGGGAGGCGGGATACCCACCAGCCACCTGCCTGCGGCCCAGGGTTCTGTTCTGTCCTTGCATCACAATGGGAACCTGGGGGCTCCTGGGCTCTGTCTGGAATCTCAGAGGGGCACCCAGAAGGAAGTGGCCGCAACCGGGGCAGGCTGGGGAGCATAGGGGATGGTGAGGGAGTTGAGGAAGGGGCTATAAAAGGCCCCTTTGTTCAGAGGTGTCAGACACTAGGTCATCTCTGGCTTCTTGAAGGCAGCAAAGCAGGGGGAATGTGACTGAGACGCAGCAGACTGGCACCACGAGCACTCTGGCCAAGGCACCAGTGGCCTGCTCCGTGGCAGGTGGTTGGCCAGCTCTACTGGGGGCTAGGTCTCGGGCTTGTAGGGAAGATGTCTGCTTTCTCCTGCACTTGAAGGCAGGCAATCTCTCAGAGTTAGGGAAAACAGGCAAGAAGTCAGAGAGAAACGGAGGCACCTGGGGAAAGCGGATGGGAGATGGCCTGGGAGCAGTGAGAGCCAAGAGCAGGCAGGGCCAGAGGGCAGGGCCTTCACTCACCGCAGCTTCCAGCCAGCAAGGGCCATCCGTGTCTCTAAGCCCAACAGGGGAGGGTCCCGAGCACCACCCTGGGCCCGATACATACTTGTGGCCACAAAGGGGCAGCGGGCACATGCCTGAGCCCAAGACACAGGACGGAGGAGAAAGCAGACTCCCCACTAGGCCGCTGAGACGGTCCCAGGACAGCATGGACGTCAATCCAGGGCTGAGGACGGACCAGGCTGGGGCTGTGCGACACTCCTCCTGGGCCCAAGCTCCTCATCAGCCAGAGCAACTGAATCACGGGCCCGCTGCAGGGGGCGTCGCCCTGCCTGCTCAAGGGGAAGAGGGAGCTGGGCCTGTCTGCCGGCTTGACACCACCTGCATTTACACTTCACAGGCAGAAGCGGCTCGACCGAGGGTGGGGCCGGCCAGCCCAGGTCTTTGTGTTTTCTCAGCTGTCTGCTTCCAAGGCGGCCTCTTAACATCACAGAAAGAAAACCTGCTGGTTACCTCCTTACCTCCCACCAAGCCCAGTCAACGATCATCAGCTGTCTGCTGAGGAAAAGCGGGCTCTCCCAGGCTGAAGCTGCTGAGCTGGGAAGGCCAGAGGGTCTGGGATCCAGACAACCTCAAGGAAACTCAGCACAGAGGCCAGCGGGGCGGCCCTGGGAGCACACCCTGTGGAGCCCACAGAAGGCCTGATCCTGGCTGTATGACCACCGGCCAGGCCTATCTGTCCCCTGTCCATGCCACCCTGCCTCTGTTGCCAAGTCTTCACCTCTGGGTCCTTCCGCCACTGATGGGCAGTAATAGCAGCTGACAATTCGAATTCTAAAGCCAGGCTGCCCAGGTTCTAATCCAGACATCCCCTTACCTGCTGGGTAACCTTGGACAAGTCTCTTAAGTTCTCTATGTCTCTTAGTTTCCTTATTTGTATAATGAGGCTACCTCATGGAGGCTGTCTCGAGGATTAAACGAGATGATATATGCGAAGGCAGGGATTTTTGTCTGTTGTGTTCAGCACTGTACTCCCAGTGCCTGGAACAGTGCCTGGTACACAGTAGGTGTTCAGTAAGTACCTGTAGGAAGAATGCTGAATGCATGAGGGGCCAGCCAGAGCAGAACTTGTGGATGAGGTTGGTAAGCAGAGACAGAAAGGGTGGTGGGGCTGGAATGTGCTAAAGGATGGTCATCTCCACCAAAGGCAGGAGCTGCCACTAGACCTCAAGCGGTGGGTGCCATGTGGGAATGTCAGCTCAGAGATGCCACATCTTCCAATATTTTATGACAAAAAGGAAGTCTAGAGTTTTATGTGAATTTAATTAAGATTTGAATGTTGGAATTAATTTGATTTTAAAAGCAGGGCAATTAGAACTAATAAATTCAGCAAAGTTGAAGGATACAAAATGAACACACAAAAATCAGTTACATTTCTACAACTAACAATAAACAATCCAAAAAGGAAATTAAGAAAATAATTCCATTTACAATAGCATCAAAAAGAATAAAGTACTGAGGAATAAACTTAACAAAGGTTAAATATTGTATGCTAAAAACTACAAGATATTGGTGAAAGAAATTAAAGATGACACCAATAAATGGAAAGACATTCCACGTTCATGGATTAGAAGATTTAATATTGATAAGGTGTCAGTACTACCCAAAGTGATCTACAGATTCAATGCAATGCCTAACAAAATCCCAATAACATTTTCTAAAGAAATAGAAAAATCCATATCAAGGGACACCACATAGCTAAAACAGTCTTGAAAGACTGAAGGTCTCACACTTCCTGATTTCAAAACTCACTAAAAAGCTACAGCAATTGGCCAGGCGCGGAGGCTCATGCCTGTAATCCCAGCACTTTGGGAGGCCGAGGCAGGCAGATCACCTGAGGTCAGAAGTTTGAGGCCACCCTGGCCAACGTGACGAAACCCCATCTCTACTAAAAATACAAAAATTAGCCGGGCCTCATGGCAGGCGCCTGTAATCCCAGCTACTCAGGAGGCTGAGGCAGGAGAATCGCTTGAACCCGAGAGGCAGAGGTCGCAGTGAGCTGAGATCGCACCACTGCACTCCTGACGGGGCAGCAGAGCAAGACTCCATCTCAAATTTAAAAAAAAATTAAAAAAAAAAAAAGCTACAGCAATCAAAGCAGTGTGGTACTGACATTAAAACAGACATAAAGACCAATGGAATGGAATACAGAGTCCAGAAATAAACCCTCGCATATATGGTTAAATGATTTTTGACAAGGTTGCCAAGATCATTTAATGTGGGAAAGGATAATCTTTTCAACAAATGGTGCTGAGAAAACTGGATATCCACAGGCAAAAGAATGGAGTTGGATCCTTACCTTATACCATACACAAAAATTAACTCAAAATAGATCAAAGAGGGCCAGGCGCGGTGTAATCCCAGCACTTTGGGAGGCCAAGGTAGGAGGAGTGCTCAAGCCCAGGAGTTCAAGACCAGCCTGGGCAACATAGGGAAACCCTGTCTCTACAACAAGTAACCAAAATCAGCTGGGCACGGTGGCACACGCCTGTGGTACCAGCTACTAGGGAGGCTGAGGCGGGTGGATCACTTGAGCCCAGGAGGCCAAGGCCACAGTGAGCCATGACTATCCCACCACACTGCAGCCTGGGCAATACAGCAAGATCTTGTGTCAAAACAAAAAACAAAAAACCCCAAGGACCTAAACGTGAGAGCTAAAACTATAAAACTCTCAGAAGAAAATAGAGGAGCAAATGTCATGACATTAAATTTGGCAATGACTTCTTGGATATAACACCAAAAGTAGAGGCAATAAAAGAAAAAATAGGTAAGTCAGACTTTATCAAAATTAAAAACTTTTGTATAACAAAGGACACTATCAACAGAGTGAAAAGGCAACACGTGGAAAATACTCGCAAATCATTTATCTGATAAGGAGTTATTATCCTGGATATATAAAGAACTATAACTCAACAACAACAAACCCAATTTAAGAATGAGCAAAGAACTTGAATAGCAGTTTCTCCAGAGAAGACATACAAATAACTAAAACACACATGAAAAGATATTTAATATCACTGGCATTAGGGAAATGCAAATCAAAACCACTATGAGATACCACTGCACACCTATTAGGATGGCTGTTACAAAAATGAAAATAAGCAGGAGCGAGTCCCAGCTACTCCAGGAGGCTGAGGCACAAAGATTGCCTGAGGCCAGGAGTTCAGAGGCTGCAGTGAGCTACGACCATGAACGGCCACTGCACTCTAGCCTGGGCAACATAGCGAGACCTCATCTCTACAAATAAATAAAGAAAATGAAAAACAAGTGCTGATAAGGATATGGAGAAACTGGAACCCGTGTGCACTGTTAGTGGGAATGTAAAATGATGCGGCCACTATGGAAAACAGTATGATGGTTCCTCAAAAAATTAAAAATAGAACTATCATATGATCCAGCAATTCCATTTCTGGGTATATACCCAAAATAACTTAAAGGAGGGGTTCAAAGAGATACTTGTACACTCATGTTTATAGCAGCATTATTCACAGTAACCAAAAGGTGGAAGCAGCCCATGGTTGGATGAATGGAAAAACAAAACAAACAAAACGTGGTATATCCATACAATGCAATGTTACTCAGCCTTAAAAAGGAAGAAAATTCTGACGCATGCTACATAGATGAACTTTGAGGACATTATACTAAGTGAAATAAGCCAGTCACAGAAGGACAAATATTGGATGATTCCACTTACATGAGTAGTCAAACCCACGGAGACAGATGGCGAATGAGGAGTTATTCTTTAATGAGGCCCAAATTTCAGTAGGGAAGATGAAAAGAGTTCTGGAGATGGATGGTGTATTAGTCAGTTTTCACACTGCTATAAAGAAATACCTGAGACTGGGTAATTTATAAAGAAAAGAGGTTTCATCAGACATGGTGGCTCACACCGGTAATCCCAGCACTTTGGGAGGCCGAGGCAGGTGGATCACTTGAGGTCAGGAGTCTAAGACCAGCCTGGCCAACATGGTGAAACCCTGTCTCTACTAAAAATACAAAAGCCGGGTGTGGTGGCGTACACCTGTAGTCCCAGCTATGCGGGAGCCAGAGACAGGAGAATCACTTGAACCCAGGAGGCGGAAGTTGCAGTGAGCTGAGATTGTGCCACTGTACTCCAGCCTGGGAGACAGAGACTCCATCTCAAAAAATAAAAATACATAAATAAATAAATGAGTAGATAGATAAATAAAAGAGGTTTAATTGACTCACAGTTCCACATGGCTGGGGAGGCCTCAGGAAACTTACAATCCTGGCAGAAGGAGAAGGAGACACAAAGCATGTCTTCCATGGCGGCAGGAGAGAGACAGTGAGCACATGAAGGGCAAACTGCCACTTTTAAACCATGAGACCTCATGAGAACTCACTATCACAAGAACTGCATGGAGGAAACCACCCCATGATCCGTTCACCTCTCACCAGGTCCCTCCCTTGACATGTGGGGATTACAATTCGAGATGAAATTTGGGTGGGGACACAGAGCCAAACTATATCAGATGGTGATGGTTGTTGCACAATGAGAATGTACTGCTGCTGAACGTTACTCTCAAAAATGCTTCAGATCAGCCGGGCGTGGTGGCTCACGCCTATAATCCCAGCACTTTGGGAGGCTTAAGCAGGTGGATCACCTGAGGTCAGGAATTTAAGACCAGCCTGGCCAACATGGTGAAACCCCATCTCTACTAAAAATACAAAAATTAGCCAGGTGTGGTGGTGTGAACCTGTAGTCCCAGCTACTCAGGAGGCTGAAGTGGGAGAATTCCTTGAACTCAGGAGGCAGAGGTTGCAGTGAGCCGAGATCGTGCCACTTCACTCCAGCCTGGGCGACAAAGCAAGATTCTCTCTCAAGAAAAAAAAAAAAAATGCTTAAGATGGTAAATTTTATGTTATGTCTATTTTTAAAATGATTAAAAAAAAAAGAAGAAGAAGGAGGCAGCAGCCAAACAAGACACATTTGAGGGCAAAATCTAGTTTTCCAGCCTGTGGTCTCTGAAGACAAATTTTTTTTTTTTCTTTTTTTTTTTTTGAGATGGAGTCTTGCTCTGTCACCCAGGCTGGAGTGCAGTGGCGCAATCTTAGCTCACTGCAACCTCCACCTCCTGGGTTCAAGCAATTCTCCTGCCTCAGCCTCCCTAGTAGCTGGACTTACAGGTGTGCACCACCATGCCCGGCTAATTTTTGTATTTTTAGTAGAGATGGGGTTTCACCATGTTGGCCAGGCTGGTCTCGAACTCCTGACCTCAGAAGATCTGCCCACCTCGGCCTCCCAAAGTGCTGGGATTACAGGTGTGAGCCACCACACCTGGCCTGAAAACAATTTTTTAAGTTTCACTCTTGAGGTGCAGGGGGCAGGTAGGGAGTGCCGTGAGTGCTGGGCACAGTGGCTCATGCCTGTAATCCCAGCACTTTGGGAGGCTGAGGCAGTCAGATCTCTTGAGCCCAGGAGTTTGAGACCTGCCTGGGCAATATAGCAAGACTCCGTCTGGACAGAAAATACAAAAGTGGGCCAGGTGTGGTGGACACCTGTGGTCCTAGTTATTCAGGAGGCTTCGGTGGGAGGATGGCTTGAGCCCGGGAGGCAGGGGCTACAGTGAGCTGTGATCACGCCCCTGCACTCCAGCCTGGGTGACAGAGTGAGACCCTGCCTCAAAATAAAAAAGGAGTGTAGTGAGGTCTGGGCAGCATGTCACATTATTGGGAACTTCAGGAACCTTGAGGCCATGGCTCTAGGGACATCCACAAGAGGACAGGGGAACTCAAGGCCAGCAGGACATGGCCTGGGACTGTTGTTAACAACACTGGGGAGGATCATCCCAACAGCCACAGCCTCCTGTGGTCACCAGACCAAGATGAGCGGCCTCTGTGGCCTGGGTCAGCTAGGTGCTCAAGGAGTATGGGCCGTTGGCCCAATTGCTCTCAGTAAATACAAACACCTCCTCCACCTGGCACAGCAATGGGGAGGTCTGAGAAGACTTCTGAGCTCCCACAAGCCCAGGTCCCAACAGTGATGATGGAGCCCCGTTAACTGAGTTGGCTTTGCCAGTAGGGCAGGGGGATTTCATAAGACCATTTTTTATCCCCTATTCCCCTGAGGTAGGTACTATTATTATCCCCATTTTACAGGAAGAAAAACTGAGCTCCTAAGAGGTTAAGCCTTGGTTAGGCAACTTACTTGAGGTCACCTGACCAGTAAGTGGTGGACCTAGGACCGGAACTCGCATCTGACTGACCCTTGCAGAACCCTCACCCTTAACCATGGGGCCACACAGCCTTGCAGGAACAGCAGTGTGAGAAAGCAGCCAATCAGAAGCCAGTGTGGACAGGGCTGGAAACACAGCACCATGGAAAACAAGGCAGAGTGTACCCCCTGGTGGGCTTTGCTTAGAGAGGCAAAGTTCAGAATTCCAGGAAAGTCCAAGTCTGAGTCAAACCACAGTGAGGCCAGCAGGAGACCAGGGCATGCAGGAGTGACAGCTCACGATGCACCACACATTACAGTTGACCATCTTTTTTCTGTCCATTCTTACAACAGATCCACCCCCAAACTGCAATGCGACATTTGTGAGCCCCAGTTTAGAGACTGGGAAGTGAAGGCTCAGAGAGGAAGTGACTTCCTACAGCTGCCCAGCTGCACATGGCACAGCCAGAATAGAATCCTGCTCACGGGATTCCAAATCCAAAACTCTCCCAGTAACAACAATGGTGGTGGCCACAGCAACACCAATGACTCACTAGGGATCATCTCATCACGCCCTATTATTACATCCATTTCACAGATGAGGAAACTGACCTGCAGAGTGGTAATTAACTGTCCCAAGGTCACACAGCTAATAAGTAGTGCCAAAGTCAGGGTTTGAACCCAGCTCCAGGCCCATGTGGTTGGCCACATCTCCACAAGTTCGGGCCCTCCAGAGTATCTCAGAGACCTGGAGCTTCAGATACATCCCCTGAGAAATTTCCAGAAAAGAGCTGCAGTCAGAAAGTTCAAGGACAGGCTGGGCGCGGTGGCTCACGCCTGTAATCCCAGCACCTTGGGAGGCTGAGGCTGGTGGATCACCTGAGGTCAGGAGGTCGAGACCAGCCTAAACAACATGGTGAAACCCCGTCTCTACTAAAAAATACAAACAATTAGCCAGGCATGGTAGTGAATGCCTGTAATCCTAGCTCCTCAGGAGGCTGAAGCAGGAGAATCGATTGAACCTGGGAGGTGGAGATTGCAGTGAGCCGAGATCGCGCCATTGCATTCCAGCCTGGGCAACAAGAGCGAAACTCCATCTCAAAAAAGAAAAAGAAAAAGAAAAACAACGTTCAAGGACAAAATGAGAACAAAGACCAGGAACCATTCTGAATTCCTAAGTCACTTGTGGGAGTGGGGTAGGCTCAGGGGTTCTCCTAAGAGAGGCTAGAGAGCTGGGGCTCAAAGAACTAAAAAGGCTGGGATGTTTCCTTCTCACTTTCCCTTCTTAAAAAGTAAGTTGATTTTGTTAATTAAAGGAAAAAGTGTTTTCAAAAACCTCTTTAAAGTCACAAAAGGTTAGACACTACGATTTCACTTCTATGAAATGTTCAGAAAAGACAAAGCCATAAAAACAGAAAGCAGATTAAAGGTTGCCAGGGGCTGTGGGGCAAGGAGCATGGGGAGTGACCATCAATAGGCCTGTTGGAGTGATGAAGATGTTTGGCAATGAGACACTGGTGATGGGTGCATTGCCACCTTAATATACTTACCACCGACCACCGAATTGTACACCTTCAAGGGGAGAATTTTATGGCATGTGAATTATATCTCCACAAAGCCCATTTTCTTTTCTTTTCTTTTTTTTTTTTTTGAGACAGAGTTTCGCTCTTGTTGCCCAGGCTGGAGTGCAGTGGCGTGATCTCAGCTCACTGCAACCTTTCCCTCCCGGGTTCAAGCAATTCTCCTGCCTCAGCCTCCCAAGTAGTTAGGATTACAGGCGCCCACCACCACACCCAGCTAATTTTTGTATTTTTAGTAGAGACGGGGTTTCACTATGTTGGCCAGGCTGGTCTTGAACTCCCGACCTCAGGCGATCCACTCACCTCTGCTTCCCAAAATGCTGGGATTACAGGCGTGAGCTACCACGCCCAGCCCACAAAGCCCTTTAAAAAACACTTATTTGCAAAATGAAGTGTCTGAAAAGCCTAACTGGGGAAGGTCAGGGAAGGAAGAGGGGCTGCTCAGCCTTTGCCTGAGGCCAGACACGTGTCCTTCAGGGTGGGCCCTGGACCCCCTGCAACCCCCCAGGGCGCTTAAGCCACACCTCTCCTACCACAAGTCCCTTTGCACTGGCTAGGCCTCAGCTCAGAGTACACTTTCCTCTGCTCTGTCCCAGAGCTCAGCTCAAGACGCCCAGGGACAAGCCCTCGAGGCCATGTGTGTGCCCATCCCAGTGAGCCCTTCCCACTTTCTGTGGGTGTGTGAAGCAAATGTCCGTTTTCCCCCAGGCAGAGCCTCCACCAGGTGGGAGCCTGCTGTCCACTGGGGTATCCCCCGTGCCCAGCTCACTGCCAGTACAAAAGGGGCGTGCACAAATACCCAAGGGAGCAGGCGGGCATGCAGCAGGCAAGAGGATACAGGGCTAGCCTAGAGGAGTCCCCAGTTAGTGGGGAAGGCAGGCCCAGATAGTCAAGCTGTGGGGTAAGTGTGTAAGAGGAAGACACAAAGCATGAGGGGCGCCCCAAGGAGGCCCACCCGACTCAGCAAGGGGCAGATGGGCAGGCCAGGCCATTCTTGAGAAGAGGACACACCTGTAAGCTGGAAGAAATGCTGCATTTCAAAAGCGCGCACAATATGCTGCCCCCAGAACTGAGAGAACAAGTCACAGCACACATGATGCGCAATAGGCAGACGTCAGCATGTCCAGGCCATCTCTTTGCTGGCT
This sequence comes from Gorilla gorilla gorilla, assembly GCF_029281585.2. NCBI lineage: Eukaryota > Metazoa > Chordata > Mammalia > Primates > Hominidae > Gorilla > Gorilla gorilla. Next base: position 86,918,338 of record NC_073242.2, read on the forward strand.
CATGGGACCCAGAAAGAACTTAGCTCTACCTGAAGGCCAGTCTGTCAACAGAGAGTGCTGGGCCCAGAGCTCAGAGGCCCAACAGCCAGGCCAGGGCACTGGATCAGAAGTGGGGATGATGTGGCAGACAGGCTTGGAGACCTTGGGGAAGTGGGCGAGGCTCAGATACAGCCACAGAGACAGACACTGAGGATGAGAGTGGGGAAAGAGGCCTGGGAGCCCATATGGAGATGCAGAAGGAGAAGAAGGTGACGCAGTCACACACACAGAAGACGGCCGGTGGTCAGCCCCATGGGACGTGCAGCTCATGAGCCAATGGTACCCAAATGTCCTGCCCAGCCAATGAAGGAGACAACGCTGACCTGCATGAACCCTGGCTCTCCCTGGCTTCCAGAGGTTGAGAGATCCCTTCCCCAACATGCACTCAAACTAGCATCCACCTTTAACGAGAAATCAAAAGAACAAGAAACGTCATGCCAATCTCCTGTGGGGTGACCATCTGATGAGTTTTGTCCGCTCAGGCTGCCCAGTGCAGGGCACCGTCGAAGATGGGGTGGACTCAGGGTGGGAAGCACCCCACACCTTCCTGCTCCACTCACGTCTACGTCACCTCCTAGTGGGGAAGGTCCTGGCCCCTGGTAACCGCAAGGAGATGGGGCACAAGGAGGACCAGGATGGGAGGCCTCTGCAAGCTGAAAGAAATGCTGCATCTCAAAAGCGCATCCTCCAGGATGGGAGGCCTCTGACTCTCACCACCCTACCCTCCAGTGTATTCCAGGAAACGAGACCCCAGCTATCTCCTCTTACACCAGTAGCCTGGTGGGGTCAGGTGCCCAGGTGATGTCCTCTGACGTGCTCCATAGTGGGCAGTGGCCTCTGCCCATCCCAGCCTCCCCAGGTACCTGGTTCTGCAGCTGGGCGGACGTGGCCTGCTGGTCACTGTCGCGGAGGGCCAGCCTCTCCTGTAGGACCACCAGCTCCTCCTGTAGCTGGGCCTTCTCCTCCTGGAGCTGGGACATGGCCTCCACCATCCTAAGCACCATGGGGGCTGCACCTGGTGGCCCCGACAAGCTCGAGCACCTCCTGCTGCCAAAGAGACGCCCACCTACGAGCAAAGTAGTGGCTGATGAGAGGGCAGCAGAGGTCCCACGCTGGCAGAGGAGGGGGTCCATCACAGCAAGACAGGCCACCAGGGATGATAGGGGTGCAAGCAGAGGGGGTGGGCAACCAGGTGAGGGCTGGGGCAGCAGCGGCATAGGTTAGTTGGGGCCTCCAGGGCCTGTCCCAGAAGAAGACACTTCCCCAGGCAGCATCTGGGGGATGAAATTACCTGGATCAGGACTTAAGAAAGCAATTTTCACTGAATACGGCTCTCAAAGCACATGTTCTAGGTCTGATGGGCCAGCCTCTCTCCATGGCCAGGCTGCAAGGAATCGCAGCTGGGAAAGACAAGGGATTCTCACCCTAGAAAACTCTATTCTTGTAGGAACGTTATTTCTTTAAGTCTCAAACCCTCTCAAGAGTACAGAAGAGAAGAGTGGGGCTTCCCAGCCTGCCCCTGTGGCAAGTGGTCAACTGTGCAGAAAGAGGGGAGCCAGGGGAGCCGTGTGTATGTGCGAGGGACAGACAGACCAGGACACAAAGCCAGCCCCACACATTGAGCAAGAACTCAGCCAGCCGGCACCTAGCAAGGATGAAGTGCAGGGACCTCCCAGGCAAGAGAGAGGGAAACACCCGGCTGGGCGGAAGCTCTGCCTGAGTCCTCCTCCTCCAAAGGCCTCCCACTGTCCTGTCACCAGGAACGAGAGAGATGGACAGATGGATGAAGGACAAGAACACAGAATCAGGGCCCGTGACCTGTGCACGGGGCCTGGGATGCTTGTTACAGCTTGCTTCCAGGGCGCCAAGAATGGCCATGGTCTTTGCAGGTAGGGAGCAAAGAGTTTGGGGGAGAGAGAGAAGAATGGGGGGCTAGGGAGGAGGGATGGGGGGTTTGCCTCCTCCCCTCAGGGAGCACCAAGTGGGATGTGACAGAGTGTGGCAGAGTGAAGGGTGAAGAGGGCATCTGCTGGCCAGAGAGTGCTGCCCTCCACCTCGGAGCCTGGGGCTCTAGGTGTTCCCACATTAGTCCCCAGGAAACCCAGGCCTCGGCAGGCTGGGGTTGGGGGGATCTTAGACTCTGGGAAGGAAGCCACTTGCACCTGAAGTCACACACCCCTCTGACAGCCTGGCCTGAGGGAAGCCAAATGGACTCAGCTGGACAGGGAAGTGGGGAGGGTGCAGCTTGCAGCTGAGCGGGGACATCTCAGCACAGCCCCAGGAGGAGGGGCAGATAGCTAGAGGCCCCCCCAACCCACTCTAGGAGAGCAGGAGGGGCACGCACAGGTCGGCTCTTCCCTCCTCCACCCGAGCACTCCAGAGAGCTGGAGCTGGGCATCCCCAGTTGGGTGGTGACCCTGGCTGTGTGGCCTGCACGTGATGCAGCATGCATGTCACACAGAGCTGGCCAAGCTCCCGCGATCTGTTCTAGAGTGAGTGAGATCAGACGGATGCTTCCAGGCCTGCACACGGGGCAGCATGAGCAGCACGTGACCAGCGTGGCCCTCAGCCCTTTGCAAGCTGCTGCAGTGAGGCAGGGAACACACTGGACTCCTGGCCCAAGAGCTGGTTCTGCCATTCGAGAGACGTGTGGGAGGGGCCCAGCAGGAGCTTCCTAGGAGAAATGGGGACAAGGAGCCTTGCCCGAAAGGAGCCCAGCACCGTGGACATGCACAGGCGTGGGTGGCTGTTACACAACAGGCCATGGGGCAGAAATGAGGCCTCGGAGAGCCCAGCTCATCCAGAACACTGCTCACGCCACAGGATGTCACCCCTGCAGGGGCTCGCCGGGTCTCGGCACTGCGGCAGGGCAGTGGGAAGGGGGCCAGGAGAGTGCTTGTGGAGAAAAGATCTCCAAGAAGCTCACGGAGGTCCCAGGAAGGGGAGGACGGGAGGACAAGGTGAGATCAAAGGGGCCCTTGTGCTGGGGAGGCTGCACTCAGGGCTCAAAGATGCGATGCAGGCGTGGCCTGGACCCACTGACCAGATAACCCTTGCTGTTCCTGGAATCGGCCTTCCTCTTCTCAGTGCACAATCAGCAAGATGATGTCCCCTGCCCGAGGCTGGCCTGCCCACACTCAGCCAGACCCCAACCCCTGCCACTCGCTGCAGAGGAGTGCCTAGGCCCAGACAGGCCAGAACCCCAGAACAGGGCTCTGGGACAGCCTCAGAGAAGGGAGTGGCTCCTTCCACCACATGGCAAGTTCAGACACACAAGTTAACCTTTTGGCAATGGAGGAGGAAGATGACAGAAAGGCCAGCTCCTTTTTCCGTCACACGCTCTCTTCCTTCCGGGCTCCTAGAAGATGCTGCTTCCCCATTATCACCAGGCTCTCGCTTACTGCGAGGGACCCCCGGCATAGACCCGTAAGACTACAAGGGGGGCCTGCAGAATCTTCCAGAACCAGCCAGCCCTGGGCACCATGGCAGGCCCTGCCAGAGAAGAGCTGAGCCACTGGCTCCTTTATCTCAGCCTCTGGCCAGGAGAATCAAAGTCCTGTCCTAGGAGCCTCCAGACCCTGGGGGCCCACGGATAGGAGGGAGAAGGCCGAGTCTCTCTCTGCAGGTGGTGGCGTCTGTGAGGCTGCCACCCTCGCCCTGCTTTAGACAGGCACTGGGAAAAAACAAAAAGCAGGGAAATTCAACCCCAGCCCACGCTGGCCAAGGACTCTTATCACTGGGTGGGGCCTGGATGCTGTGGGAGGCATGGGTGAGATGAAGGTTCTATACACACCACTGTCCCTGAATCCAGGAGAAGCAGGCTGGGGGATTGCAGCTGCGGATCAGGCAGCTGGAGTCTGTCTAGGCCACCTCCAGCCGGGGAGGACAGGGAATGGGGATAGCACCAACTGCACAAGAGCCTCCCTCCTGTGCTGGCTTCACTGGGGAGTGCCGGTTCGGCGGGCAGGCCTGCTTTACCTGTATTCTCTACATTCATGGTGCCACCAGCTTCCCGGGCCTCCCGGGCCCGCCTGGGGGCCGGCGCCTGTCTCTTCCAAAGCTTCTCTTCTTTCGTCCCCTGACTCTGGCTCTTGCACCCCTTGTCCTGCAGGGCCTGCTGCCAAGACACAACCAGAATCCTCACATGAAGGAGACTGCGCCAGGGAAGGACCCTCGAGCCAGAGGATGGTGCGCTCCTGGAGCTGGCAAGGATCCCAGGGCCCAGCGGGTCCAGTCCCTCCCTTTGTGGGTGGGTGGGGACGTTGAGGTCCAGGATCTGGAAGAGGATGTGCCAGGTCCCACAGCAAGACAGTGGCAGTGCCTTCTCCTGGCCTCCCTCAGCAGCTGGTCTTCTGCACCAGCAAAGAAGGTTCTTAGGTACTTCAAGTCCTCAGGTGAAGCTCATGCCATCCCTGCAGGGTCTGAGAGTCACCAGCACAGAGGCTGGCTTGCTTCCGGTGCGCACACCCCACAGGCAACCGTCCAGCCCCACCACACACATATCAACCTCAGGGCAACTGCTCCCATGCCAGCTGCTGCCACCCCAGGCACACAGCCCCGCATCTCCAGATGGGACCCCCAGGACTGCCAAGGAGGCTGCGCAGGAGTCCGTCCGAGCAGGGGAAGGGCCACAGCCCTGCCTCCTTCACTCTCTCCGCCCCACAGGACTATCGAGAGGCCATGGGAAGCCGTCTCCTCTTCCAGGGGGAACACAGGCAAAGGACTCGAGACAAAGAGAGCCAGTGCACAGGCACAGGGAGAGAGAGGGGAGGCACGAAGAGGTGTTTCATCCAGAGAACGTCACCTGCTGCTCACACAGAAAGATGCCCAAGGCAGGCGGCAGGGCCACATGCAAAGAGTGATCCCATTTGAGGATCATGAAAATAAAACAGGCATAGAGACAAATCTAGAGAACTATATAGACAGTGATCCTCTCTGGAGGATTGGGGGGATGGTGTAGTGGCTGACAGTAGAAAGAAGCATCATTTCAATTTTGGGGGAATAAAAAGAAAGTTCACAACAGAGAGAACGTGAGAAGAGGGGAAAGGAGGTGGCCTTACATTTCATGTTGAACCTCTTCGGCATTTGAATTGTTAACCTTATAAACACTGACTGTGTTTTTTTGTTTTGTTTTGTTTTCTTTTCTTTTTTTAAATAGAGTCTCACTCTGTCACCCAGGCTGGAGTGCAGTGGTGTGATCTCGGCTCACTGCAATCTCTGCCTCCCAGGTTCAAGCGATTCTCCTGCCTCAGCCTCCCAAGTAGCTGGGGTTACAGATGTGCACCATCACACCTGGCTAATTTTTGTATTTTTAATAGAGATGGGGTTTCACCACGTTGGCCAGGCTGGTCTCGAACTCCTGACTTCAAGTGATCCACCTGCCTCAACCTCTCAAAGTGCTGGGATTACAGGCATGAGCCACTGCACCTGGCCATTTTTTTTGCTTTCTTTTTCTTTCTTTCTTTCTTTCTCTCTCTTTTTTTTTTTTTTTTAAAGACAGAGTTTCACTCTGTGGCCCAGGCTGGAGGGCAATAGCACAATCGCAGCTCACTGCAACCTTGACTTCCTGGGCTCAAGCAATCCCCCTGCCTCAGCCTCCCGAGTAGCAGAGACTACAGGTACACACCACCATGACTGGCTGATTTTTGTATTTTTTGTGTAGAGATGGGGTTTTGCCATGTTTCCCAGTCTGGTCTCAAACTCCTGGGCTCAAGCGATCCTCCTGCCTCAGCCTCCCAAAGTGTCAGGACTACAAGCACGAGCCACCATGCCCAGCTTTTTTTTTTCTTTTTCATATCAACAGAGGTTATCTTGGAAGAGAGATAGCAAACAATTTCTGTGTGTCTTTGTGACCTTTAAATTCAAAACAAAAAAAAGTGCTCAGTCTAAAAGATAAACACGTAGTCTAGAGGCGGCAAGGCCCGTGTGTGAAGCCTGGCTCTTCCTCGGCTAAGCTGTGTGACGGTGGGCAAGTTGCTTACCTTCTTGAAGCTGCATTCTCCTCATTCTTAAAATAAAAATGGTAATAACAGGACCGCCTCACTGAGCTTGTGTGAAGAGTAACAGACAACTGCAGCCAAGTCCCCAGAAGGTGCCTGGCACATAGTGAGGGCTTGATATGAGGTAGCTATTATCAGGACATGATTCCTGTAATCTTCACATTTTTTTACTTTGACAATCAAAAAGCCAATACAGATAATTGAAAAGACAAGAAAAGTGACATCAGCAGGCTCCTTAGCCCAAAATTCACCCCCTCCCTCTCTCGACCCAGAGCTCCACTTGAGAAGGGCGGGTGGGGGACACACCTCTTATATTTAGGAATATTCCTGCTGGGCGCAGTGGCTCACACCTGTAATCCCAGCACTTTGAGAGGCTGAGGCGGGTGGATCACCTGAGGTCAGGACTTCGAGACCAGCATGGCCAGCATGGTGAAACCCTGTCTCTACAAAAAAATGGAAAAAAAATTAGCCGGGCGTGGTGGCAGGCACCTGTAATTGCAGATACTTGGGAAGCTGAGGCAGAAGAATCACTTGAACCCAGGAGGTGGAGGTTGCAGTGAGCTGAGATTGCACCACTGTAATCCAGCCTGGGTGACAACTCAAGACTCTGTCTCAAAAAGAAAATAGAAAATTCCCTCCAACTTAATTTTGACCCCACCCTGTGACCAACTGCCACACCATCGTGAGCAGGCTTGTGAGCCACGGCGGCAAGGACAGCAGCTGGAAGTTTCCATTTGCCAGCCAGGGTAAAGGTTACACTATTTCTGGCCTGTTGGCCAAGCCACAGGAAGGACAGACGGGGCCCTGGGGGGTTGGGAATTTCTGCAGCGCCTCTGTGGGGTGCATCTCAGGTTTTAACTGCTGGACAGAGGCTAGGGAGGGCGTGTCACTAAGCCTACCAGGTTGCTACACTGTGCTTGGGACCCACTCTGGCCCCACATTTTCGACCCTGAAGCACCTACCACGTAATGGAGCTTTGTGGGGGCCCGCCAGGATGTGAACGTGGAAGCTAGTTGCTGGTGCCAGCGTCCCAGAGATCTTCAGTAGATCTGCTGACCCCAGGACTCAGCTGTAACCACAACTCAGCACCCCATAATCAAAGCTCAAGAACAGAGACACCACCCAACTCGAGGCTGTGGGTTTCTGACTGCCGCCTTCCAATTTAACTACAGATGGCTCAAGACAGAGTAAAGAGCGGGTCCTCAGGTTTCTTTAACTGTTCTCTCACCAGACCTGCTTTTCTAGCAGATTTGAACAGATAAAAGAAGAAACTTTTGGTTCAGTTTTCAGATGAATCACCTAAGAAGGGACAAGAAACACCTCAAAACACAAGACTGTCCCTGAAGCAACATCAACCCCTGCACCCATGTTCAGATCAGGGGCTGGGACAACAAGCTACCCGGGCCAGGACATCCATTTGTACCAGGAAGGACACGTCCCCTTGAAGGGTATGTGTTTCCCACACTCCATCCTGCCCACCATTTGTACATATTCCTTCAAGGCTCTGTGAAAATGTGGCTTCCAGAAAGGGCAGAATCAGTGTATGTGGATGGTCAGGAGAACATGGGGGGGTGGTGGGCCCTCTCGTGCACCGGCTTTCTTGGGGGGTGGGCCTTGGCAGCATCCCCAGATAGCCCTGGTGTCAATCCTCTGCCACTGCCTTCTTGGCCCCTGCCTGGTTTGCCTTCATCCCTTCGTGATTATTTGGTCACTCTCTGGCGCCTCTGCTAGACTCTCTTGTCTCTTTCTGCACTGTACCTCTGACCCTAGCACAGACTGGCACATTCTAAATAATCTGTTGAACAAATGCATTAATTAAAAATGGGCAGAGCTTGTACTGCCCTGAAAATACTCAAAGCTATCACTGCATGAACACAGCACAGATATTTGTTTAAGGAGCTCACTGCAATCAGAAACAATACAGAGGATCTGTTATAAATAATTTATGGTAAGCCCTGAAGTAGACTATTATGCAGCCGTGTAAAAGAAAGAGGTAGGGCCAGGCATAATGGCTCACATCTGTAATCCCAGCACTTTGGGAAGCCAAGGCAGAGCCCACAAGTTCGGGACCAGCCTGGGCAACATGATGAAACCTCCGTCTCTACAAAAATTACAAAAATTAGCCAGGTGTGGTGGCACATGCCTGTAGTCCCAGCTACTCAGGAGGCTGAGGTGAGATGACTTGGCTGGAGGTTGCAGTGAGATTGTACCACTGCATTCCAGCCTGGGCAACAGAGCCAGACCTTGCTCAAAAGAAAAGAAGAAAAAAAAAGGGTAGTTCTGTATGTGTTGATGAACATGAAGAGATTACCAGGACTTACTTGAGGGAAAGAGCTAGTGACAGAATAACATGTAAAATAAATAATAAAAATCATGTAAATATGCACTGGGAACTGTGGCTCATGCCTGTAATCCCAGCACTTTGGGAGGTTGAGGTGGGTAGATCACTTGAGGTAAGGAGCTCAAGACCAGCCTGGCCAACATGGTGAAACCCCATCTCTACTAAAAATACAAAAATTAGCCGGGTGTGGTGGCACATGCCTGTAGTCCCAGCTATTCGGGAGGCTGAGGCATGAGAATCGCTTGAACCTGGGAGGTGAAGGTTGCAGTGGGCTGCGATCATGCCACTGCACTCCAACCTGGGCAACAGAGCGAGACTCTGTCTCAAAAAAAAAAAAAAAATCATATAAATATGGCTGGGTGCACTGGCTCACACCTGTAATCCCAGCACTTCGGGAGGCTGGGGCGGGCAGATCACTCGAGGTTAGGAGTTCAAGACCAGCCTGGCCAACATGATGAAACCCTGTCTCTACTAAAAATACAAACATTAGCTGGGCATGGTGGCACACGCCTGTAATCCCAGCTACTTGGGAGGCTGAGACAGGAGAATCACTTGAAACCGGGAGGCGGAGGTTGCAGTGAGCTGAGATCATGCCATTGCACTCCAGCCTGGGTGACAGAGTGAGACTCTGTCTCAAAAAAAAAAAAAAAAGAGTTCAAGACCAGCCTGGCCAACATGGTGAAATGGTGAAACCTTATCTCTACTAAAAATACAAAAATTAGCCAGGTGTGGTGATGCACACCTGTAATCCCAGCTACTCAGGAGGCTGAGGTAGGAGAATCACTTGAACCCGGGAGGCGGATATTACAGCTAAGATCACGCCACTGCACTCCAGCCTGGGCAACAGAGTGAACGAGACTCCATCTCAAAAATAAAAATCATATAAATTTAATTAAGTGGTTCTATATAGGAAAGTTAAATAAATAAACACCAAATACTTAATAGTGGATTTCTCAAAGATAGAGGACTACGAGAGGCAGTTTCTGGATAACTGTATCTCTGCCCTGTTACAAGGCTAGTTGTGTTGAATGGTCGAATATGTGACCAGCAGCGAGTAACTTAACCTCTCTGAGCCTCCACATCCTCATCTCTAAAGCTCAGATCAAATACTGTATCCTGAGATTGTTATGAGTATGATGAGGACTAACATGAGATCTTTTAATGCCTGGCACAGAGTCCGTGTTTGATAAACAGTAGCTCTTATTACTATTATCATTATGTATTATTTCTATAGCCAAATATACATACATATGTAAAGTTTATCTTTTTTCTTTTCTTTTTTTTTTTTTTTTTTTGAGACAGGGTCTCACTCTGTCACGCAGGCTGGAGTGCAGTGGTGCAGTCACTGCAGCCTCAACCTCCTGGGCTCAAGCAATCCTCCCACCCCAGCCTCCTGAGTAGCTGGGACTATAGGAACCACCACGCCCAGCTAATTTTTTATTTTTCTTTTTGTAGAGATGGGGTCTCACTATATTGTGCAGGCTGGTCGTGAACTCCTGGGCTCAAGCGATCCTCCTATCTCAGCCTCCCAAAGTGGTGAGATTACAGGCCTGAGCCACCGCGCCTAGCCTTACTTTGTCATTTTAAAGTCACTTGGTGATAACTGCAAGGGAGAAGACCCCAAGTTTTAGTGAATCCTCCATCTAGCTTTGAATTCTCACTTCAAACAAGGAAATATTCCCAAGGAAATACAAGGAAATACTCACATAACCATGTTTCAGAATAATCAACTACCCCAAACCTGCCTGTTTCCCAATACCTTCTCCAAGCTCTGCCCATCTCAGCTAAGGCCCCATGCTTCCCATTTTAACACCTCAGCCAGGGCATGGCTGAAAAGCTCCTGTCAGCTCCTATGAGATTTCCCGTCTGACTTAATAAAGCAGGCTCCCAGGCAGAGGGGTCATGAGGGGCCCAACAGAGAGGTGCGAGGTGGGTCCCCGGCTCTCCCCAGGTGCTTCCTACCCCCAGAAGCCTGGCAGGAACCCAGCCACTGGAGCTCAGAGAGCCAAGGCACATGCAGCCTGGAAGGCCCCAGTGCTTACCTGCAGGGTCAGGTAGAGCCCGTGGGGGCTTCCGGGGCCAGCCCAGTCCACGCTAAGGGCTCGGCACTGAGCTAGGGCTGGGCGAGCTGCACTTCGGGCACTGGAGTCCTCGTCACCGCAGACTGGGGTATCTTTTCCACGCCCTGTCCCAGGACAGAGAGATAGGTGAGACACTCCGACCACTGGCCGAAGACTGCTAGCCATGGACCACTGGCCAGGGCCGCAGCTGAGCTCAGCTTTCACACATCCCTGGCTGGTCCAGATGTGGCCAGGAGGGGCTCACACACCCTTACACGCCTGCCCTGCAGAGGGGAAGGCCTGGCTCGGGGCAGTGGCTACGCTCCTTCCTTACCAAAAGCCGCCCAAAGATTCTCTTCTGGAAGGGGCCCAATACCCCACCGGAGGCTCCCCTATCCCCACAGTGGCTTTTGGGGCAGGCATCTGCTCAGCAGGGCAGCGGAAGGAAGCCAATGCCAGCCAGCCTGCATGAAGCTTTGGGGACTTGCACAGGGGCTATGGCTTTATTACCCCGGCTGCCTCTAGGTGGCAATTTCTTCCCTGACTTCTTAATTAAGACCAAATCCAAACCAGGTGGCCCAGCCTCCGTTGCCTCCCCAAGCGTATTCAGAACCAGCTAACGTGCATCCCCTTGTGCCTCTGACACACTGCCTCCCTCACCCATGGGAGAGAGGGCGGGCTGTGGCAGCAATGCCCCAGCCACCCACCTCCACCTGCAGGGCTGAACAGGGTGGGATGGGGGCCAGCCTCACGAGTCATGAGGCACACTGCAGAGCCACTACCCTGGGGCATAACAATATCCCGAGTGCCAGCCACTGGGCCAAGTGCTTTTCAGGCCTTACACACATTCTGTTTTTTTGGGTTTTTTTTTTTTTTTTTTTTTTTTTTTTTTTGAGACAGGGCCTCTCTCTGTTGCCCAGGCTGGAGTGCAGTGGTGCGATCTTGGCTCACTGCAACCTCCACCTCCCGGGTTCAAGCAATTCTTATACCTCAGCCTCCCGAGTAGCTGGGATTACAGGTGTGCACCACCAGCCCAACTAATTTTTGTATTTTTAGCAGACACAGAGTTTCACCATGTTGGCCAGGCTGGTCTTGAACTCCTAACCTCAAGTGATCTGCCCGCCTTGGCCTCCCAAAGTGCTAGGATTACAGGCGTGAGCCACAGCACCCAGCCTTTACACACCTTCTTGATCCTCAGTTTGCTTGTCAATAAAATGGGGACAACTTCACAGCCCTGTGATAAGGATCAAATGGGATGAAATACACGTGGTGCCCATGTAGTGCCAGGCACACAGAAAGGGCCCACAGTACAGGCCAATAGGACTACAGTAGCCATCAGCTCCTCGAAACTCCCCAGGGAGGTGGGGGGCATTCTCTCCACCTGACAGGCAAAGAACCGGAAGCCCGGAAGGGTTAACAATGTGCCCAGGGTCACAGGGAGCCAGGATTCAAATCCCATGTGCTAATCAACCCTCTGCCAGCCAATTCTCAGGGTGGCAATATGGGGGTTGGTCGGGGGACTCAGAGGGGCCTGGGGCAGCTGAGCTGGCTGAGGCCCAGTGGCAGGCACGGCGCTTGCATTTCACACACAGGATTTCATCTGACCTTTGTCTTAAATTTTTTAAGTGGATAAAAGTCTGTATGGTCATATAATCTTCATAATACCCAATTTTTTCCTTCAGGTTAGAAAGCTGAGATAACACAATATTTCAAAGACCTATATGCATGCACACACACACACAGACACACACGACTAGAAGGCACTACATAAAATGTTCAGCGACTAGCTTGTGATTTTTATTTCCTTTTTGATATTTTTCTATGTGTTTTAAGTTTTCTAAGGGAAAATGTTCTTGTTTTACCGGAAAAGCAATACTCATTCATATTACATTTGTAATACTTAGGACAACCTTATGGGGTAGAGGCCATCCTCTGCCCCTTTCAGACAACTGGGCTACCTGGCCCAAAAGCCCAGGCTTTTCCCCAGGCCCCTGGGTCATCCCCAGCCTGGCTGTGCTGCTTGGGAGCAGCCAGCCCCAGACAACCATAGAAGCAGAGAGACCTCGGAAGGCATCAGTCCAGCTGCCACTGACAGCACAAATGTGGTGGGAGAGAGGCGTGAACAGGAGTTTGCTGTGTGCCCTCTCTGGGCCTCAGTTTCCCCTTCTGTGCACCAAGGGGCTCGGACCTGATGGCCCAGAGGGACTCTGCTAGCTCTCACAGGCTGGCAGTCTAGACCCTGTTCCTGTAGGTCACGAGGGACAGGGAGCAGACCCCTGAAGGCACCTTGCCTGGAGAGTCCTCTCTCCCCCACACTACCAGGGCGACCTGCCCACGCCTCGGGAGAGGGTCATGGACAGCTCCCCAGCCCCGCCAATCCAGTCCCGGCCCTGAATCAGAGAAGCCGCTCACTTCTTGACTTTCGCGGCACCGGGGGACATGACCCAGAAAGGCGAGCTGGCACTGACAGCTTCCCGGGGGGTACAGTGGGGGCCAAGACTCTGGGACCTCTGCCCACCTGCTGTCAGGGTCTCTACAGAAGCACCTGAAATGAGCACATGGCCCCCAAGCCCCGCCAGGCCACGTTCCCGAGCAGCCTCGGTCCACTCCCAACGCCGTCCAGGGGCCAGCCCAGGCAGGATCAAGTGTCAGCGGCGCTTGGTGCCCAGGCAGCCACTTCACCTACCTTGTTTACCAGCCTGGGCAGAGACCGGAGCTAGCCCACACGCTCTTGGCCAAGGACGGCAGCCCGCAGAGCTCTGACCAGCTTGGCCAGAGGGAATGCAGCTGATTCCCCCTGCTCTGTGCCCGACCCGTGTTAAAGTTTAACCCGGCTTCCAGGTCTCCTCTTTTCCAGACAGGGGCGCAGGGAAGGAGCGCCCGGCGAGACTGACGCTCCGGCTCCACGCCCGCCCGGCTCTGGGCTGTCGGTTACCCTGTAATTACCTGACAGCTCTGACTGGGCTTAGGAACCGGTGAGAAACCTCAGTCTCATCTCTGGTATCTGGAGGAAGGAAGGGAAATAAAGAGGCATTTTAAAAATGCGGACTCACCAGTTCTCAACCTCCCCGGGCCGGTGTGTGGGAAAGGGCGGGCGGCCGGGCTGGCTGGGGCTGGGGCGGGGCGAGCCATCCCCCGCTCGGGCTCCGGGGCCCGGCCCACTCTCCACAGGCCCCGCAGCGAGGGCGTGGCTCCCAGGTTCCACGTCCTGCGAGAGGGGACCATGGCCTGGGGCTCAGCAGCCTCCTCGGGGCACCAGGCAGCCTGCGGAGAGAACAAGGGGAGATAAGCTTGAAGACCGTGGACCAGCACAACTGCACCTCGGGCAGAGCCAGCCATCTGGAAGGGTCTACGCCCCACCGGTCGCTGGTTACCCAGCGCAGCAGCTCCAACTGCACTGTCCCCCAAAGACCCTAGGGCTCGCAGGATGAAATGGGGCCTGCTGCCTTTTGGGGGTATTTGTTTCCGAATACGGAGGCTCCGAAGTGCGAAAGGAGCATGTCAGCTGTGCCTGAGACCCCACACCTGAGCCCTTCCCAGCTGAGCCTGGAGCCTGAGGACAAGCCAGGTCCTAGCCCCACACAGAGGAGGCACCGCGAGTCAGCAGCATCTCCGTAAGTCTAATCCTTTTCCTCCAAGACATCTAATTTTCTAATTGCACTTAACCACATGCTTAACCCTTAGGCTTCAGGCTGCTCTGCCTAAGGCCTGTCAGCAGAGCAGTGAATGCTCTGAATATTAACATTTCACTGAGGAGAGACTCAAAAGGGCCCTGACTGTGGCCAATGACAAGTGAAGTCTATATACAGCAAGTTCTCATTCATGTATTCGACTAGCCTGCGCTCTGTGCCTAGCATGTGGCAGGCACCGTATAGGTGTTGAGATAAAAAGATTCATTCAGTCTTCATTTAATAATGCCTACTGGGTGACAGGCATCTGCCAGGGGTCCTTTTGGATCAGAAGAGATGAGGCCTGAAAAATCCCAGTCAGAAGGGAGATAAACACTTCAAAAAAACCCTCACAGTCTGAGCAGGCTACTGGAGGCAGCAGGTGCAGGCCAGGCACCCGGTGGTGTGGGGAATGGAGGGGGGCAGAGAGCATTGGTCAGGGATAGAAAGCTTCAGTCAGGGATAGGTCCCTCATGAACTGAACAAATGAACAGAGCTCAGGTATTCCCTGCAGAAGTCTTTATTGAGCACCTACTGTGTGCAAAGCAACCTTGAGGACATTTAAGGTGATCATGCTACAGTCCCAGACTCAGACAGTAATGTCATTTACAGAAGAAGCGAAGTCAGCTTGGAGAGGCAACATGGGGTTTTAAGATTGAGGTGGGGGTAACTGAAGGACTTCCTAGTGGAGCTTCCTGGGCTGTCGACTACTCTCCCCATCCCTCACTGCAGTGGCCACTTCCTGCCAGGAAGTGAAGATAGTTATTTGAAGGGTGTCCACCTCCCCTGACCCACTATGGGCCCATACACATTCATGTTTGCAGCCCCACTGCACCCAGCCTGCAGCTGCACCCACACTAAGCACTCTGGGATGGCTTGTGGGGTGAACGTTCTGAAATGAACACACACAAAAGCTTGAACTGAAGCCTGGAAGAGAGGTCAGGGCTGGACACAGACTCAGAGCTAAACAGGGCCACCAATGCCACAGGTGAGGAGGCAATCATCAAAGCTTGAGCAAGAGGAGACAGCCATGTGATAACAGGGCTCACTGGGGGGTGGAAAGCTGCAGAAGGAAGGTGAGAGAGGGACAGGAGCTCCAGGCAAGTATAGAGTTTTCAGAAGTGACTGAAGTGTAAGTGGGAAGGAGAGGTTGGTCAGTGCCCAGTGCATCATGCCAAAGAGACGTGGAGGACTGAAAGCCCAGACAGGCAGAAAGCCTGAGCCTGTGGAGGGAGAAGGGCAGATGGCAAACTTGGGAAGGCTCAAAGAGTGGGGCGGGAGCTGGGGGAGGAAGCAGCCACTTCCTTCTCCTTGGGAGTGTTTGGCTAGGATGGGAAGGAGAGGATGTGGTGTCTAGAATAGGGGGAGAGTTGAGCATATTGGGGAGACAGAGACAGGAGTGACTAAAGCATTGAGAGGCAAAAATAAATAAATAAATAAATAAATAAATAATAAAGTAAAGGGTCCAGGGGTTAGGGGCCTGAAGATCTGGTGTCTGATGTTTGCAGAGCCCAACCCTGGAAGAATGCCAGGCACCTGGTGAGGAAGCCATGGTCTCTTCCTTCCTTGACTGAGAACTAGGAGGCTCCTGGGTTCAGTCTTACTGGGAAGGGGATGGGAATGTGGGCCAAAGGACAGGGCAGAGGCTGATCTAAATACGTGGGCCAGCTCCACTGAGGAAACTGAGATGGACCAGTGTGGCATGGAAGAAACCAAGGGGAGCAGCCAAATGTCCTCTTCTCCAGGCTGCTTGGCACAGAGCTGGGCACACAACCAACCCTGCAGACCAGCTGTCCAATGGGCAAGGGAAGGAGCAAGGCAGGTCCATCTGTAGTCTCGGCTGCTGGGAAGGTGAGACAGTGCAGGGCATTGGAGGCTGACTCCACAGTGGACAGAGAAGACTTTCAGGGAGATCAGCTCAGCTCAGTCTGAGGGGCAGGGACAGGAGGAGATAGCGTTTCTGCCGTTATCAGGAAGGGAAGTGGAGGAGGCAGCCAGGAAGATATCGGGAAGAAAGAGGAAGGGCGTGTGCTAGATCCCGAAGAGGAAAAAGCAGCTGAATTTAGCAGCCTCAGGGGTGTGAAGGTCAAAAGTATCAAGGAATCTTAAGCCCAGGGTTCTGGGCCAAGAAAGCAGCACCCTCTCTCATTTACATGGGCATCTGAGATGAAACGTGGTGTCCGGGAACTTCTACCAACCTAGGATTCGTGGGGGAGGGCAGTGGGACTGGTTCAGAACCCGGCTCCCCTGTTTACTAGATGTCTGACCTTGGGAGAATTACTTTGCCTCTCCGTACTTCATTATCTCCATCTATAAAATGGGGAGAACACCACCTTATAGGGTTGCTCTAAAGATTAGACAAGGCCAAGTGTTCAGAACAATACTGGCATATACAAAGAGCTCCAAAATTTTATGTTTCAGTTACTTTGCTCCAGTGGTGGGTGAATGCAGAGGGCCTGGCTGGGGAAGAGGGTCTCCGCCTCTCTGGGTTTAGACCAGGACAGCAGAGCTGCAATACTCCCCCTGCCCTAGATCAGGGACATTGCAAAGATTGGGGGGACAGGCTGGACAGCTGCTCAGAGACTGCAGCAAGCAGGGCTTGGTCCCCCTGGGAGAGCAGGCAGAAGGTCAAGGAAGTTGTACAGGGAATGCCACCTCCCTGCACACCATCATCTATCCTGGGCTTTCCAGGGCAACCCAGATTTCAAACCCTCTGCTCCCTGGTGCCCCTATGAACAGCAGAACTCACCACCCTGTGCCCCTAAAGTCCAGTCACTGCAAATGCAGGGCCCCATTCTGAGACTGCATTCCTAGCAAATGACTCTCCCTGGTCAAGGAGACGGCTACTTTAACAAGGGCATGGGGAATACACGTCTGGGAAAGAATGGGTGCTCACCCCATTCAGGCAGAGGAAAAGCCGGGGAAGGTGAAAGACCAGGGGTAGCCACATCCCGCAATCTTGAGACAGTGTTGGGGTATGGAGGTGGGGGCTGGGTAGCAGTAAATGGTACTCCAGAATGTTATTAAACACAGCTTCCTCTTTAATATCTCCCAGGACCAGGCCCTTCACTGCACCAGCCAGAGTTCTGCTCTAACTAGCAGTGCGGGGCTTAAAGGGGTGGTCCTGGGATCGCCCTCCCTGCTGAGACCCTCACAACTGCTGCGGCTGTCAATGGCCCGATTCCTCACTGCCCGGAGGGCACCGGCCAAGGCCCTTCTTCCTAACCTTTGGGCGGGCGCACCCCGCCCCAGGCCCTGCCAGGGAAAAAGCGAACTCCCCAAGGGACGTGGTGGGAGGGACCCAAAGGCAGCCTTCCAGGGAGCCCTGGGGGTGGGGAAGACGCCAGGAAGGGGAGAGGGCGGCGCCGATTGACAAGCCCATCCCGGGTAGGGTCTGCGCTCTTCTCGTTCAATAAAATCCAAACGGGGTCCCGAGGCTGCTCGGATCCCGTGGGACACGCCGCCCCCGTGCCCAGCTCCCAGCAAGGTCCTCGACTCGGGCTGAACGGCGCTGGAGGGGACCTCGCAGGGCTGGGTCTCCCGGGCCTTTCCCTCCCCGCGCCCCTAGCGGGTCCGGGCAGAGGGGTCCCGAGGGCGGGGCCGGCCCGGACGCGGCGCCCCGAACGGCGGGCCGGGCGGAGCCCAGCGCCCCGCTCGCACCCAGCCCGCCCGGGCCCCCCACTCACCGGCCTGGCGGAGGCAGGATCCAGGCGTCGCCGCAGCGCCCGGGGCTCGGCCCGGCCCGGCCCGCCGGCAGGAGGCAGCTCCACGCCGCCGCCTCCTCCTCGGCCAGCCCGCTCGCGCCCCTCCCGCACACTTTCCACAGGAAATGATTAACTCGGGCCGCGGCGCGTTCCCATGGCAACCGGCTCCGACCCCGGCGGGGGGCGGCGGCGCGCGCCCGCACTCACGCGCACTGGCGCGCACGCGTCAGCCCGGGCGCGCCCCCGCAGGTCTCCCGCCGGCACTCCCCCTCCCACTCCCACTCCTTCGCGGGGCCTCCCACTCGGGCTCTCCCGCCTCCCCGCGTCCCGCACTCGCACTGGCACACGTGCTCATGCGTTCCCTGAAGGCTCTCACAAAACATGCCTGCACACGGGCTGGCACACACGAGGCAGCCCACACAGCCCCACACCTGGTGAGCCATGCGTACTTTTGCACAGCCTCAAACCCGAGTGCAAAACTTCCACGCGAGTACTCACACATACAGTTCTCACGCGGGCTCTCATACCAGTACGTGTCTTCCCATCCCAACACACACACAAGCTCTTACTCACGAGACAATACATGTACATCCCTTACCGTGTCCTTGCACGCGCTGGCGCACATGCACTCACACTGTTTTACAGCGCACACGCTCTCACTCGCTCCACCACCTACTCGCTGGCCAGGCCGCCTCCTAGCCACAGCACTTCCTACCTCTGCACCCCAGCCCCACCCCAGCAAATGAATATCTTCCCAGCAAGGAAGCTGCCTGGAGTCCCTTAAGGTAAAACATTCCTTCAGGTTCCAGTGAAAACACACCAATGGTGCAGCAGTCCCCGGCCTTGCTGCAGAAGGCCCTGCTACTGGGGCACCTAGAGCCTCAGAAGAGGCCTGGGGGAGGCCAGGGGGCCTGCCAGCCGGGAGAGACAGCTGACCTGGAGGAGCCACTCTGTTCTTTGTCTCCCAAACAGAGGCAGCATTTTATTCCAGAGCCAGCAGCAATATTCTCCCTCACTCTCCACACCCCCGGGTGCGGAAGAGGAGAAAGCAAGTCACTCTGAAGCCAGCCCATGCAGGCTGACGGTTCTGCAGATAATCCCAGGAGGGCGGGTACTCTGCCCCTTCCTGCTTGTCAGGGGATGGCCCAAGAAGATCAAGGAGAGGACTGGAGGGGGTCGGGCAACTCCAGGTGGGTTCTATCTCCTGCTGCGGCCCAGGCGCTGGGCTGCCAGTCAAGAATCTCGACCAGCGACGGAGCCAAGGGCCTGGGCCTCAGATTGTTCTGGACGCCAGAGCAGGACAGTCACAGTCCCCCAGCTGGAAGCAGCCTAGTGCATGCTTTATTTGCCAACTGAGATTCCTCAGTGAAGTCCTGATAGAGGGTGAATGTAATGCTCCTGGAATCATTCCCTAGAGAGTTAGATTTCCAGCTGAACACCACACCGGAGAACCCTTCCAATGGGAGAGAAAGCCTTATTTGGGGAGTTATGATCTCTGAATTCCTCTGCCTGCCCTCCAAACAGCAGTGATCCAGGGGACCGCAAGGGTGGATGAAGGCAAAATGTCTCTAGAATTCTGATTTAGTATCTATCTCCCTTGATTATAGTCCCTATGAGTTGATGGGGCGGGGGATGGGGAGGGCAGAATGTCTTTAAAGTCCTGGTTCAAAACTGGAGACTTTTTCTTACTCAGGGATTGAGTACGTTGACATTAACTGTAGGTCCTTCCCACCAAAGCCAAAGCCAGATTTTTAAATTAATAATAACATTTATTGTTCTTTTGCTTTGATTACAAAAGTAATAGATGTTCATTGTAACCATATCCCACACACTGGAGATAAATGCTGCCAACACTTTAGAAGTCTTTTTTTTTCTGTGTACATAATAGATGCCATTATTGAAGCTAACACTATGTCAGGCACAGCACTAAGCTCTTTATAAACAAAATCCCATTTAACCCTGAACACCCTATGAACACCAGTACTGTCATATTCCCGTGTTTCAGGAAAGGAAACTGAGCCTCAGAAAGTTTGTTCACAAATGCAGTTGTGATAGAGCTATGACTCCAATAGGTACTCACACAGTACTATCAGATGCATATGGGTATAACAACTTATTAAGATCAAAGCACCAGCGAAGGAAAAAGAAAATTGAAGTGTAAGAAGGTTGTATTTTTGGAATTCTAGCAAAACTCCGATTTGAAATGTAAAAACTACTTGTTTCATGGTTGTTGCATTTTTGAGACAAGATCTTGATCTGTTGCCCAGGCTGGAGTGCAGTGATGCAATCATAGCTCACTATAGCCCCGAACTCCTGGGATCAAGTGATCCTCCCACCTGAGCCTCCTGAGTAGCTGGGACTACAGGCACACACCACTGTGCCTAGCTAATTTTTTTTTTTTAAGTAGAGATGGGGGTGTCTCACTATGTTGCCCAGGCTGGTCTCAAACTCCTGGGCTCAAGGGATCCTTCTACCTTGGCTTTCCAAAGTCCTGGGATTACAGATGCGAAGATGTGAATCACTGTGCCTGACTCAATTTTTTTTTTTTTTTTTTTTTGAGACGGGGGCTCGCTCTGTCACCCAAGCTGGAGTGCAGCAGGATTACAGGCGCACACCACCACACCCAGCTAATTTTTTATATTTTTGGTAGAGACAGGGTTTCACCATGTTGGACAGGCTGGTTTCGAACTCCTGACCTCAAGTGATCCCCCCGCCTCGGCCTCCCAAAATGTTGGGATTGCAGGCGTGAGCCACCGTGCCCAGCATGACTCAGTTTTTTAAAAAGAATATTTTGTGGAGTCGGGGTCTAGCTCTGTCGCCCTGGCTGGTCTCAGAATCTTAGCCTCAAGCGATCATCCTGCTTCAGCCTCCCAAAGTGCTGGGACTATTTGCATGAGCCACCATACCATGCCCATCCCAGTTGTTGGAATTTAAGAATGTACAATGTCATCAGGAACTACATACCAACTCCAAGGTCATTTCTAACCCAGAAACTTCGCTGATGATTTGCGTAGGAGGCTGCCAACTCTCCTGGCCCCAGGAAAGGTGCAAGTTTTGCTGAAACCTGGCCATCCCAACACTGAAGTCCTAAACCCTTGAGGGAGGACTCTTGGGTTCAGCCTCAGCCTTGACCCTTCCTGCCGAACTCTGGCAGAGGCACAGCTGTCTCAGGGAGGGCCAGACAGAAGACAGTGTCCAGAACACTGCAATTCCACGCCCACATCCACCCCATCCCCAGGCAGGGACTAGCAGCGCCATCTTTGTGTTCAGACAAGATCAGGTGTGTTCACAGTGGTATGCCCATAGACTTTTTTTTTTTTTTTTTTTTGAGACAGAGTGTCACTCTGTTGCCCAGGCTGGAGTGCAGTGGCGCAATCTCAGCTCACTGAAATCTCTGCCTCCTGGGTTCAAGCGATTCTCCTGCCTCAGCCTCCCAAGTGGCTGGGATTACAGGCATGCACCACCACGCCCAGCTAATTTTTGTATTTTTAGTAGAGACGGGGTTTTGCCATGTTGGCCAGGCTGCTTGCGAACTCCTGACCTCAGGTGATCTGCCCGCCTCAGCCTCCCAAAGTGCTGGGATTACAAGCATGAGCCACCACGCCTGGCCCATCTTTGTGTTCAAAGGGCCTGAAACCCCTTACTGCTCAGGCATTCGTCAGAGAAGTGGCCAAGAGCCTGAGAGTTCTGCTCCCCAAAGGGAAGGAAAGAAGGGGAATGAAAAGTCAGATTGTGTTTAATCTGATTCTCATAGCAACCCAGAGTAAAGCACAGATAAGATTTACATGATTTTCCCATTTTAAATGATTTAACCTGAGATCAAGTCTTCTCCGAGCCTTTGCAAATGTTGTCCTCCCTGCCTGGAAAGCCCCTCTCCTTCACCCCATTCTCATCTGCCTCCACTAACCCTAACCTGGCCAATTCCATACCTGCTTGTCCCTCCTTCAAGTTTAGAGGTCACCTTCTTTGACCCTCCCAGGCACCAGCAGGCGGGCTCAACTCACCCCCTGCAGCATCCCCGACCCTGGATCATGATGGCGTTCCTGTGTATACCATCTGCTCCTTCAGGACAGGACCCTTTCGTTACTTGATCACAGGGAAATCCTCAGCTGACCCCAGCTCAGGGCCTGGTATCACAGACATGTTCATTGAATAAATCCATAGATCCCATAGAATTCGGAAGGGAAGAACAGGTGCGTGAAATGTACCCAAACAGACTTTCTTCCCATGTGAAGTAATGATAATTTCTACCAAAAGGAAGTAAGAGAAGGCTCCTTAGCAATTATTTCCATGTGGTCAGGAAGGAGTGCCCTGCAGCTGTGAAAAGTGTGTCCTTTCATGCTTCTGGGTAACAGAACATTTATTGAAGTTGGAGAAACTCATTCTGGAGTGAGCCGCATATTAAGTAATCCTGACCCAATTAGCTGCTTTTTTGAATCCACATCTTCCAATCTTCCAATCCCTCTGAAATCATTCATCATGAGCACCGCAGAAAGAACTACGGAGGAGGCTGGACGCGGTGGCTCACGCCTGTAATCCCAGCACTTTGGGAGGCTGAGGCGGGCAATCACCTGAGGTCAGCAGTTCGAGACCAGCCTGGCCAACATGGCTAAACCCCATCTCTATTAAAAATACAAAAATTACCCGATGTGCTGGTGGGCGCCTGTAATCCCAGCTACTCAGGAGGCTGAGGCAGGAGAATTGCTTGAATCCAGGAGGTGGAGGTTGCAGTGAGCAAAGATCATGCCACTGCACTCCAGCCTGGGCAACAGAGCAAGACTTTGTCTAAAAAAAAAAAAAAAAAAAAAATCCCTGTGGAAGAGCTCTTGGAGGCGAAGAACCTGGCACTGCACCCAGCCCCATAAGCATGAATTTGGTTTCCAGCTTTGCATGTCACCAACTGCAGGTCTTGGGCACGTGACTCAATCTGAGCACCTCAGGGGGTCTGGCACAAGGCTCACAGCTGCAAGCTCTCAGGAAGCCAGGCTCCTCAGTGGGCATGGAGAGGTGGTGGTCTTGGATGTCCCTTGACTGGACTGTAAATTCCTCTCATCCTTGTCTGCTCTAGACCCAGCTCAGCAGGCATTAGGTGTTCAAGTGATATTTAAACTAATGGTACTTTTCTCACTCTTTTCTCTCCCTCTCACCTTCCTGCTCCCTGTGTCCCTTCCTTTCTAGAAGCTGTATTAACAAGGGAAAACAGTTCTCCCATTTTCAGAGAACCAAGGCAATCTTTCCCCCAAGAAAATCACCTTGCCGGCCAGGCACAGAGTGGCTCATGAGACAGGAGGATCGCTTGAGGCCAGGAGTTCTAGACCAGCCTGAACAACATACTGAGACCCTGTCTCTACAAAACAACAAGCCGGGCGCGGTGGCACAGGCCTGTGGTCCCAGCTACTCAGGAGGCTGAGGCGGGAGGATGGCGTGGGCCCAGGAGTTTGAGGCTGCAGTAAGCTATGATCATGTCACTGTACTCCAGCCTGGGCAACAGAGCAAGATCCTGTCTTAAAAAAAAAAAAAAAAAAAAAAAAAAACCTTCTAAAAGGACTAGAAAATAAAAAGGAAACCACCTTGCTTTAAAATCCAAATGGTGGCTGCCTTTCTGCATTGGCCAAAAAGACTGAACTCGACAGTTCTCCCCTAACTCTCAGTTTAGGGGAACCTAAAACCTCTTTATGACTCAAGGAGGAATTTGGCAGAGATTCCCTCCCTCCTAGCACTCCAAGGCTAAAAGCAAACCAAGGCTTTGTGAGTTTTTTTTCCCCCTTTTATCATTTCCTGTAGTCTTAAAAAAATGAGAGGAATGCAAACATTGAGGAGATAATGGACGTAAGCACCAGGTAATAAAAAGATTTAGCAATAACCGCCCTGAGAGTAGCATGGGCCAAATAAGCCCCGCCCCCGGCCCGCCTCCCAGCCCGAGGATCCTCCCACTATCCTCCAGAAGCCGCCGGCCTCCTCCTTGCTAAGTGGTCTGCCGCTTCTCTCCTTGCTCCTAAATTGTTCTAGCTCCGGGTTCTAAACCAGCACATGCGTTATTAACATCCTTCGCATTTTTCCCCACTTCCTCATTCACTTCTCCCCACCTGCTGCAAATTCTAGGTGGCAGTTTTTGTTTTTGAACTTAAATTTTTTTTTTTCTGCACAAATCTAATAGAAATCAAGAGAGAGAGGAAAAACACAAAAACTAAAACACCAAATCCCACCACCCTTCACTTATTGTCATTGGCCCAGATTTTTCTTTCCAGTGTCTGACCTTGAGCTGATGTCATTTCTGTGTTAAGGAGAGACAGTATAGAGAGATGGCTAAAGGTGGTTCTGAGGCCAGGCAGACCTGGGTTTGAGCTCATTCACTGGCTCAGTCACTTCCGCTGTGCCTCAGTTTCCTCCTGTGAAAATGAGAGTAGGGCTAGTGTCTAACCCATTGAGTTATGGTGAGATGTAAATTGGAGCAAGCACATAGCACCCTCAGCCCAGCATCTGGCACACAATTGGCGTTTCTGCAAACACAAGCTGCAGTTATAGTGGGAGGCAAAGACTGGATAGAATTTTTTACTCTGCCTTTTCTTACTTTGAATCATGTAAGTGCTGGGTGTGGTGGCTCATGCCTGTAGTCCCAGCTTCTTGGAAGGCAGAGGTGGGAGGCTCGCTTAAGCCCAGGAGTTGGTCAGCCTGGCCAACATAGCAAGACTCCCATCTCTAAATTTTTTTTTAATTATTATAATAAGCATTTTCCATGTCACTTTTTCCTACTAATGCCTACATTTTTCTGAAGTGCAGACATCATAGGATAAAGCCAAGGTCACATTCAGAATGGAGGTTCCAGTGTCTGGGGCGCACCTAGCACTCAATAAAAATGGCTGAAAAGTATTTTATTTATTCACTTATTTAGAGTTGGGGTCTCGCTCTCTCACCCAGGCTGGAGTGAGGTGGCATGATCAGAGCTCACTGCAGCCTTAAACTCCTGAGTTGAAGCAGTCCTCCCACCTCAGCCTCCCGTGTACTGGAACTACAGCTGTGAGCCACTGCACCCAGCAAAAAACTATTTTAAATGGCTGCATAATATTCCACTGAGAGCCTGTGCCCTGACTGAGCTGGCCATTCCATAGGGTCTGATATTTGAGTAGCTCCCATTTTTGTCACTTTTATAAACAGCATTGCTGTCACCATTGCCACCCACACAGCCCGTTCATTCCCTGGTGTGGGGAGGGAAGGGAGAAGAGAGGTTGTCAATTTCATAAAAAATCTTTCTGAATAAAGAGTCTGAGCATTTTTTTTTTCACTTTCTAAACATGTTGCCAGATTGCCCCTCAGAAGGCCTGTACCAAATTTACACTGTCGTTGGCAGCATTTTTTGACGAGAACTACTTTTCACGCTAATTTACAGTTTTTCTCTTGGATCTGGAATTCTTGCCCTGGCTGGTTCTCCTGGGAGGCATGAGGCATATATAAAGATATCTGAGCGATGGCTGTCACCAGAGGGGCGTATCTGGTTCTTCTGCCAGGTGCTCAGGCCGGGAGTGTTTCTGTATGCTGGGCCAGGCCAGGTGGGGCTGAGAGCACTGACTCAGTGCTCCCAATCCCTGCCTGCTGTTAAGCCCTCAGAGATCTTCCGAGGTCAGTCCTGGAACGCCTCAGTACCCCTCGGTCCAACACTCTGGCCCATCCTAGACGGATGAGTCTCATCTGGTGCCACCACCATGATTCCTGCTCTCACACCCTGGCACTTCACTGGGGCTCCTTGCAATAAGTCAATCAGCTACTCCTGGGGGAAAAAAAAAATTCCTCCTGGGTGGGGAGATGGGGACAGGGGCCATAAGGGAAGCCATGTGCTCCTGGAAAGCCATAGCCACAGCCCCTGACCACCTGCTGAACTCTTAGCACCACTGCTGCTGCTGCCTTTAAACTGTAGCTTCGCTTTGCTGAGGTTCTGTGGTGCGCAGCCTCTCCCCTAGCTCTGGTCCTCCTCCTCTGGGGGTGGCCCTTGTTTGCAAACAGCAACAGGAAGTTTTGACGCTGCTGATTAACTAGACTCCCACAGCTCTCAATGCTTAGTCATCGCCACCAGTGTCAACCTCCCGCCCGCCCCGCTGACACCACCAGCTTCCAGGTGACCGAGAAGCAGCAGCAAGGATCCTGCGGTTCCAGTGGCTTCCATCTGCCACCTTCCAAGGGAGGAGAGGGACAAACTTCCATCCACCCCAGACAACCAGAATGTGCAGGGCCCTGAATGCCAGGATGGGAATTTAATCTAATTCAACTTCAGCAATGGGCTGAGGGACAGCTTCATGCCAGGCAAAGGGAAAAACTCTTTACACACAGGATTGCCTTTGCTTTCATTCAATCCCTGCAACAACATGTGTGGTAGGTGTTATTATTCCCATTGGACAGATGGAGAGACTGAGGCCAGTGCAAGGCCTATGGATGTGTAGGGGCTGCTGTGGGAAGGCAGCTTGGAGTGCCGGAGACGGTGGGTACCGCCAGCAGGAGCTGTGTCTCCAACACACGATGTGACCTTGGTCAGATTTCCTCCCTGTTCTGGGTCTCATGCCCCTCCCTGGGTAAAGGAGGAGGATGGACTGGTGACCTTCTCAGGGCTACAGCCACAAGGAAGTGAGTGGGCCAGCTGGAAGGGATGCTCCTCATTCTGGGATTCTGCTTGCTGAAAGCCTGATCCAAGGGCAGGAGCATCCCACCTCAGTACCTGGGGTTGGCTTCACTGTTCACAGTTGCTTCTCCAAGGAACTTCACTAAAGAAAGTAGTTGAGTGGTTGCCAGGGCCTGGGAGGGAGAATGAGGAGTGACTATGAATGGGGCTTCTTTGGGGCGTGATAAAATGTCCTAAAGTTAGTTTATGGTGACAGTGTACAACTCTGTAAATATACTAAAAACTATTGGATTGTACACTTTAAACAGGGAATGTTATGGTATGATAATTATATCTCAATAAAGCCGTTTTAGAGAGAAAGGAGGAAGGAAGGAGGGAGGACAGGAGAGAAAGAGACCTACACAGAGGTCAGGCCAAGCGCGATGGCTCACGCCTATAATCTCAGCAGTTTGGGAGGCAGAGCAGGGAGGATCACTTGAGGCCAGGAGTTTGAGACCAGCCTGGGCAACATAGCAAGACCCCATTTCTACAAAAACATTTAAAAATTAGCGGGGTGTGGAGTGCATACCTATGGTCCCAGCTACTTAGAAGGCCTGAGGCATGGGGCCAAGCGGAGTGGCTCACACCTGTAATCCTAGCACTTTGGGAGGCTGAGGCAGGTGGATCATTTGAGGTCAGGAGTTCGAGACCAGCCTGGCCAACATGGTGAAACCCTGTCTCTACTAAAAATACAAAAATTAGCCGGGCATGGTGGCATAAGCTTGTAAACCCAGCTACTTGGGAGGCTGAGGCGGAGAATCACTTGAACCTGGGAGGCAGAGGTTGCAGTGAGCCGAGATTGTGATTGTGCCACTGCACTCTAGCCTAGGTGACAGCAAGACTCCGTCTCAAAAAAAAAAAAAAAAGAAGATTGAGGCCAGAGAATCACTTGAGCCCAGGAGTTCAAGGCTGCAGTGAGCTATGATCACACCACTGCACTACAGCCTAGGTGACAGAGCGAGACCCCGTCTCTCTTTTGTTTTTTTTTTTGAGACGGAGTCTCGCTGTCACCCAGTCTGGAGTGCAGTGGCGCGATCTCGGCTCACGGGAGGCTCCATCCCCTAGGGTTCACGCCATTCTCCTGCCTCAGCCTACCGAGTAGCTGGGACTACAGGCGCCCGCCACCTCGCCCGGCTAATTTTTTGTATTTTTAGTAGAGATGGGGCTTCACCGTGTTAGCCAGGCTGGTCTCGATCTCCTGACCTCGTGATCTGCCCGCCTCGGCCTCCCAAAGTGCTGGGATTACAGGCGTGAGCCACTGCGCCCAGCCCCCCATCTCTTAAAAAAAAAAAAAAAAGAGGTCAGGCCAGAGCTGCCTTTGGGATTTGCCTTCTAGGAATAGGGCCCTCAGCACCCAGCCCCTCTGCAATCATCCCCCTCTAAGCAGCCTCACTCCAGAGTCCAGGAAAGGTGTGTGTGAAGACACCCAGTGGCAGGCGGTGGCCCCAGCTGCTGACCGAGTGTGATGGGGCCCTGGCCTTTGGTGCTTGCCCTCCTCAGAGCGGAAAGAGCCATGAATCAAAGGGCAGGTGTGTGTGGACCTGAAGGAATGTGGGGAGGGTGGCAAGAAAACGGCTGGAGGTGGAGCAGGAGAGACCCCATGAGTCAGGGTGAGATGAGGTGTTGCTCAGACAGGGAGGGCCTGGAAACAAAGCCTGGACTGGAAACACCGAAACACCGGGCTGGCCAGGGCGCTCTCAGTTGCCTGGAAACATCTTAACACTCCGGAAAGTATGAGTAAGGAATACCTGCTGCCCCTGAGGGGCTCCCCCGAACTGGTCCAGCCATGTCTGCTTGGCAGTCGTGGGGCACAGGCAGATGCAGCTGCCCAAGAGGCAACCCCAGACTAGACCTAACGCTGAGCCAGGGGCACAGGTGCAAGGGATCCATCACGAGGGCTAAACTGGCCAATAAGAGGCAGGAACTCATTCCACTTGTACTGTTTGGGCAACTTGCTGTTGAAAAAGGAGAACCTGGCCGGGCACAGTGGCTCACACCTTTAATCCCAGCACTTTGGGAGACCGAAGCTAGTGGATCACCTGAGGTCAAGAGTTCGAGACCAGCCTGCTCAACATGGCGAAACTCCATCTCTACTGAAAATACAAAAATTAGTCGGGCGTAGTGGTGCACGCCTGTGATCCCAGCTACTTGGGAGGCTGAGGCAGGCGAATCGCTTGAACTCGGGATGCGGAGGTTGCAGTGAGCCGAGATTGTGCCACTGCACTCCAGCCTGGGCAACAAAGCAAGGCCTTGTCGCAAAATAAAATAAATAAATAAATAAATAAATGAAAGGAAAAGGAGAACCCAGAGGATCTTGGAGGCACAGTGTCCCTGTCTAAATCTCCAGATAGCCCAGAAAGCACGCACTGCCCCCACGCCACTCCACCCCCTCCACGCCTCCCTGTCCTATGCTCTTCATGCCCACCTCCTGGGGTAAATGGCACTGGATGCCCCTGTCTTAAGTGAACAAATGGAGACTCTAACCACCTTCTGAGAATCCCAGCCCTGGGGTCAAACCTGCATGCCTGCCGAGTGCCTGCATGACAATAATTAGGATTTCCTATGCTCTGAAGCAAACCTCCCACCTGGCATCCTGCGTGTGTCCAGCAACTCCCTGCACCCGGCCACCACTCACGCAGGTGGGCTTGGCATCCTCACAGCCTCTGCAGCACGTGCCTTCAGAGGGAAGAGACCCGGGGACTCGGGAGACTCAAGGCATCTCCAGAGTCACAGCCTGAAGACAGAACCCCATGCTCTCCTGGACATAAAAGCCATGCGGTCCCTGGTAGACAGGTAGGCAGAGGTGAAGGGATCTACCCTGGCACGGGGTAGGGGCTGTGCAGTCACTCCTGCTTATTCTTCCTGTATATCCCGCTACTGTCTCCATGCTATAGATTTGACTGGGGCAGGCTGGCTGCAGAGTCCAAGTCTTGAACCACTGCACCACACTGCCTCTCAAGGGCACAGTCAATGGGGCCCTTGTCATTGTGGGTCATTCCTCAGCATGCACTCAGGGCTCTTCACCATCTGCCTCCAGCTGCCCTGCCCAGCCTTCTCTCCCACTGACCCCGCAAGGCACCCTCTTTCTGGTCTTTGAGTTTTTCATATGCTCTGCCCACACCCCAATATCCCCACCTGCAGCCGTTTGCCTGTGAGGCCCAATGGAAGCATCACCTCCTCCATGGGGACTCCTGAAACCACCTAGTCAGAAGTCCCCCAGGACCACCTCCCCTTCCCTTAGCTCACCTAGCACTGGATTCACAACTGTGGGGGACTGTCAGTCTCCTACATTAGATTGGAGGTCCCTGATTCAGGCTCCCATGCTGTGTGACTTAGGGTAAGTCTCTGAGCCTCAGTTGCTTCATTAACAGGTAATATTTATTGAGCACGTACTATGTGCCAGGTACTATGTGCTAAGTACTCTACATGCACTATCCCATTTAATCCTTACAGCACCTATGAGGCAGGCACTATAATTATCCCATGTTACAGATGAAGAAACTGTCACTGTCATTAGGACTACCATCATTATCATTACTATCATTCTTTTTTTTTTTTTTGGAGACAAATGCTCTGTCACCCAGGCTGGAGTGCAGTGGTGCGATCTCAGCTCACTGCAACCTCTGCCTCCCAGGTTCAAGCAATTCTCGTGTCTCAGCATCCCAAGTAGCTGGGACTACAGGCATGCACCAACACACCCAATTGTTTGTATTTTAGTAGAGATGGGGTTTCACCATGTTGCCCAGGCTGATCTTGAACTCCTGAGCTCAAGCAATCCACGAACCTCGGCCTCCCAAAGTGCTAGGATTACAGGTGTGAGCCACCATGCCTGGCCTATTATTGCCATTCTTTTGTCTGCTACAAAACCTAGTGCACAGCAGACACTCAAACTCAGCAAAATTCAAATATGGCTGGAACTGGAACCAGCCTTAGGTAGGAAGGAATTTCAGAAACAGAGTTCTGCACATGCTCTAGAACACGCAGGCCTGGCCCTGTCCAGGCTGGGGTGATACCATCTTTGGAGGCTGATGCTGGCAGTCTGTTGTGGCTGGGGACTTGGGGTGACCTCCTTTTGCTTCTCACATCAGCCCTGTCTCTACCCACAGAAACAGACTCTGCCCAAACAAGTCCTGCAATGCACAGAGCCCGGTGGCAAACAAGCCACCTGGATAAATGGTGCCCAAGGCTGTGGGGGTCCTGGGAGGCTGACTGGAGGCAGAATTGTGCTCATTTGTAACCAGAGTAGCTCCGGGTTGCTTCTGTTAGCTCAAGGCCACAGGTACATCTCTGTGCTTAGCGATCCACACCGCACCCCACCACCGCCATGTGTTTTCTAGGATCCCCTCCAAGCATTTTCCAAAGCCCCAGGGGCTGCTTACAAGACTCTGCCCATCACCCCCAACCTGGCTGATCTGGGACCACATCAGCACCTGGCCTGACCCTTCTACCAGGATGCCCTCCAAGACCAACACTGATGCCTTAGTCACCCTCACCAGGGAGGCTGGGGGTGCCCCCACATGGCTGCTGCACCTGATGTTGGAAACGGAGGCTCCAAAAACATAAGTGAAGTGGCTATTCCTGCTAAACACTCCACTCGGGGCCTGGGAGAAGGGGAGCAAATGTCTGTCTACCCCCTCAACTCCACCCAGCCATGGCTTGTCCCACGGCCAAGTTGCCTGGGTCCGTGGGATCACCAAGTTCTTCTGACTCTACACACACACCTCCAAACACCCCCAGACTCCTTTCCTGCCACTCCCCACCTCAGGCACACATGCAGTGCTTGGTGCCTGAGTTAAGTCTGTGCCCTGTGGCGAGTGCTGCCTGGATACCCCGGGGTCCATTCGAGGATGAACTCGGCTGGGTCACCCCTGCTACAAACAGGCTTTTACATTCTTGAACTTCACCTGGGGTGAGGGTCTTCAGGAGTGCTGTCCCTTTTCCTCCTGAGGCCTCCTTGGTCCTGATGTTAGTGAGTGGCCATCCACGTACCCACAGGAAGGATGTGGTCAAATCCTCTTACCAGTGGCTCTGAACCATTTGACCTGCTACCTGAGCTGTTGGGGAGAGGAAAGGGGAGGGTGCTCCCACTTCTAATAGTTCATCAAGTTCTCACAACATCCCCATTCACAGGTGAGAAAACCGAGGCCCGGAAAGTGTCAACCCAAATCACGACACTCCTTGCCCCAAACCCAGAAGCCTGAGGAAGTAAGGAAGTCCGGTGGGATCTGTCTTCCCGTGTGTCTTCAGGATCCTGGGGCCTGCCCCTCCTGGCTTCCTCTTGAGGAAGGCCTCAGAAGACCCGCCTTTGGTCGCAGGACAGAAGCTGGGCCAAGAGACAAGGCTTTTGGCCACCACAGGGGAAACTCTGGGCTCAGAGCTGCCGAAGTGACTCACGGGCCCTGCTGGGAAGCAGCTGACGTTCCTTGTCTGCGCCTTACAAAACCACACGGGCTGCGAGTGACAGCTGGCTGCTCTGAGTGGCGGAGGAATGTTGTTGCCAGACAGGTTCCTGAGGCATCTGCTGAGCTGTGCTCCAGAAACCAGCCCTGGGCAGCTGTCACACCAGGCAGCCTCCACCCCTCCCCACAACCAGGAGTCGTGGAGGGCACCCCCACCAACCTCAACAGAACTCTCCCCTCAGGGATCCGTGGAAGTCAGCCACTGCCACAGGGACGGCCACCCCTTCCAGGCAGGAGCTCATGGGAAACCAAGACCAGGGAACCCATCCCACCCCCAGCAAGACTTGAGGCCAGGGAGGTTGGAGGGGTCTCCCTGTGACCAAATCTGTGGCCATCACAACCGACCTTGAACCATAATACTAAGAATGATAACAATAATAATCACGGCTAACCCTTCACACTCACTACATGCCGGGCACCATGGCATGGAGCACTTCTTCTGAATTATCACATGCATTCATTTCCTGGGGCTGCCGTAGCGAACTGCCACAAACTGCATGGCTTAAAACAACAAAAACATATTCTCTCGGCCAGGCGTGGTGGCTCACGCCTGTAATCCCAGCACTTTGGGAGGCTGAGGCAGGCAGATAACCTGAGGTCAGGAGTTTGAGAGCAGCCTGGCCAACATGGCGAAACCCTGTCTCTACTAAAAATACAGAAATTAGCCGGGCATGGTGGTAGGAGCCTGTAGTCCCAGCTACTCAGGAGGCTGAGGCAGGAGAATTGTTTGAACCCAGGAGGTAGAGGTTGCAATAAGCTGAGATCGCACCATTGCACTCCAGCCTGGGTGACAGAGAGAGACTCTGTCTCAACAGAAAAAAAAAAAAAAGGAGAAGAAAGAAAAGAAAAAGAAAAAGGACTGTATTCTCTTACAGCTCTAGAGGCCAGAAATCCAAACTCATGGTGTCGGTGGGGCCACACTCCTCCTGAAGGCCTAGGAGAGAATCCTTCTTTTCCTCTTCCAGCTTCTGCTGGAGGCGGGCGATCTTCAGTGCACCTCAGCTTATGGGCATGTCACACCAGTCTCTTTCCACCTGCACATGGTGTTCTCTCTGTTTATCTATGTCTCTGTGTCCAAATCTCCCTCTTCTTAGGAGGACACCAGTCATATTGGACTTAAGGCCTACGCTAATCCAGTATGACCTCTGCATACCTCTGCAAAGGCCCAAAAAGGTTCCAAATAAGGTCATATTCCCAGGGTTCCAGGTGGATATAAATTTGGGGGAACATTATTCAACTCAATATACCATGTGTAATCTTCTTAATAAGACTGATATTGCTTTTATCCTCATCTTACAGATAAGAGGCTCAGAGAGGTTAAGCAACTTGCCAGAAATCACCCAGCCTCTGATTCTACAATCCACACTACACTGTCTCACCCATCACCATCATCATCATCACCATCTCCTCACAGAAGCTTAGCATTTCATCACTTACAAAGCTTCTCCTGGCCATTGTCACATTTTCTTTCTTTCTTTTTTTTTTTTGTTCTTTTTTATGTTTTGAGACGGAGTCTCGCTTTTTTGCCCAGGCTGGAGTGCAGTGGCGTGATCTCTGCTCACTGCACCCTCCACCTCTATCTTTAGTAGAGATGGAATTTCACCATGTTGGCCAGGCTGGTCTCGAACTCCTGACCCCAAGTGGTCTGCCTACCTCAGCTTCCCAAAGTGCTGGGATTACAGGCATGAGCCACCATGCCTGGTCTATTGTTACATTTTCTTCTTGCCAACACAACCTTGAGGGGCTTGGGAAACAGTTGGTAAGGAAACAGTGGGCTCCATTAATTAACGTATCCATGGTCATATAGCTAACAAGAGGAAGGTCTTTTTGGTTTTCTTTTGAGAAAGGATATCCCTCTGTCACCCAGGCTGGAGTACAGTGGCACAATCACAGCTCACTGCAGTGTTGACCTCCCAGGCTCAAGTGATCCTCCCACCTCAGCCTCTCCAATAGCGGGGATTATAGGTGTGTGCTACCAAGCCCAGCTAATTTACTTTTTTGTAGAGACCGGATCTCACTATGTTGCCCAGTCTGGTCTCAAACTCCTGGGCTCAAGGGATCCTCCTGCCTCGGCCTCCCAAAGTGCTGGGATTATAGGTGTGAACCACCAGCCCGGCTGAGTGGCAGGTCTTTTGACCCCAGATCCAGTATACTGCACTATGTAGGCTCCAAATGGAGACCTCGTGGGAACATTCCAAGGCTTTGTAAGCCCCTCGAGGCTATTTGCCCAGCGTGGTCAATGCCATTGCTGTGTTTACTGATAACACCCACTTCAGCTACACCTGCCAAGCTCATAAAACATATTATAAGCCTGCTGCTTAAATTTACCTCCTCAAATATCAGCTCCTCATCCCCTGTCTGTTCTCTGCCAGCAGCAAGGCCAGCTATTTGAGCAGTGACAATGTGGAGAAAATCCAAGAATCCAGGGGGCCCTCACAGCTCACAGCTGAGCCACGGAGTCTGGGGAGACAGTAGCAGGTGTGGCAGGTGCTGTTCCTCCAGTTGCTCCCAGCCAAGAAGGGACGAGATACAGGCACAGCCCCACTGTCAGCCCCACCCCAGACGTAGCTCCAGAATGGTCCAGTGTCTTCACATTGAATGCTCACAAGGGTCCCACAAAATCCGTACTATTGGCTGGGCATGGTGGCTCACGCATGTACTCCCAGTACTTTGGGAGGCCGAGACAGGAGGATCACTTGAGCCTAGGAGCTCAAGAACAGCCTGGGCAACACAGGGAGACCCTGTCTCTACAAAAAATTAAAATATTGGCCAGGCACAGTATCATGTGCCTGTAGTGCTAGCTACCTGGGAGGCTAAGGAGAGAGGACGGCTTGAGCCTAAGAGTGGGGTACCTGACTTGGCGCAAGCAGGAGGATTGGACTCCGAGATATCTCCTGTTTGGACACCAGCACACAGCAGCCAGAGAAGTCTTAACATATAAAGGAGAGATTGTCACCTTCAAACTTTATTTTATTTGTATTTATTTTTTATTTTTTTAAATTTTATTTATTTATTTATTTTTTGAGATGGAGTCTCGCTCTGTCACCCAGGCTGGAGTGCAATGGCGTGATCTCCGCTCACTGCAGCCTCCGCCTCCCAGGTTCAAGCGATCCTCCTGCCTCAGCCTCCTGAGTAGCTGGGATTGCAGGCACCTGACACTGCACCCGGCAAATTTTTGTATTTTTAGTAGAGACAGGGTTTCACCATGTTGGTCAGGCTGGTCTCGAACTCCTGACCTCATGATCCGCCTGCCTCAGCCTCCCAAAGTGCTGGGATTACAGGCGTGAGCCACCGTGCCCGGCCCTTTTATTTTTATTTTATTTATTTATTGAGATGGAGTTTCATTCTTGTTGCCCAGGCTAGAGTGCAATGGCACCATCTCGGCTCACTCCAACCTCCGCCTCCTGGGTTCAAACGATATTCCTGCCTCAGTCTCCTGAATAGCTGGGATTACAGGCGCCAGCACCATGCCTGGCTAATTTTTTGTATTTTTAGTAGAGATGGGGTTTCACTATGTTGGCCAGGCTGGTCTCGAACTCCTGACCTCAGGTGATTTGCCTGCCAAAGTGCTGGGATTACAGGCATGAGCCATTGCACCCGGCTACCTTCTGACTTTAAAATGTGGCACCAGGCCTTTGCACTCGCTGTTTCCTCTGCCTGGGATGCCATTCCTTGAACTCCATGCAGCTCAGCTGTCCACTTTTCAGAGTGACTTTATTTTTTATTTTTTGAGAGACAGGATCTCACTTTGTCACCCAGGCTGGAGTGCAGTGCAGTGGTGTGATCATAGCTCACTGCAGCCTCGAATCCCTGGGCTCAAGCAATTCCCCCACCTCAGCCTTCTGAGTAGCTGGGGCTATAGGTGCACGCCATAACACTCAGCTAATTTTTTTATTCTTTGTAGAGATGAGGCCTCACTGTGTTTTGTTGCCCAGGCTTGTCTTGAACTCCTGAACTCAAGTGATCCTCCCACCTCAGCCTTCCAAGTGCTGGCATTATGGGTGTGAACCGCTGTGCCCAGCCCAGAGTGATCTTAGAGTTGATGGCTCCCAGTTATTCTCTACCTTAACCTCCTGGTTTATTTCCTTCATTGCACTTAGCAAAACCTATGATTACCCTGTTTATTTATCATTTGCTTCTTAATCGTCTTTCTCTCAAGAGAAAGACGAGAGGCAAGGACTTTGTCTTGTTCCCTGCTGACTCCAGCACTTAGCACAGTGCTTCCACATAGGTCTTCAGTGGATATTTGTTGAATGAATAAATGAATGAATTCAATAGAGAATACAGGTAAGGTGCAGTGGCTCATGCCTATTATCCCAGCACTATGGGAGGCTGAGGCAGCAGTATCACTTGAGCCCAGGAGTTTGAGACCAGCCTGGACAACACAGCAAGACTCTGCATCTACAAAAAAAAATGTTTATTTAAAAAATTAGCCAGGTGAGGTAGCACACACCTATAGTCCCAGCTACTCAGGAGACTGAGGCAGGAGGATCCCTTGAAGCAGAAGTTCGAGGCTGCAGTGAGCGAAGATTACACCATTGCACTCCAGCCTGAGTGACACAGCAAGCCTCTGTATTAAAAAAAAAAAAAAAAAAAAAAAAAAAAAGGGAGGACTACGGAGTCACAGATAAATAACCCAAAGCCTGGCGGCAAAAGACTGGGCTGACCATTGGGTATGACAAGGAGAGTGGTCTGGGAGATGCAGACCCAGGTACAAGCTGGGGAAATATTGGGAGAGCGAAGAGGGGTGGCTGGGCATCAAGCCAAGAGGACTTCCTGGAGGAGAATGACCAGACCTTGCAAAAGGATGTTCTGTCTCTGGCTGTAGCTTTGCGCAGGGACAGGAAGGAAGAAGGAAAACCAGGTAACTCTCTGCTGCTTTAGCTACAGCTACCACCAGAGAGACCAGAACAGGGAAGAGTTTATTAGTCCATCTTCTGCCCCAACCTATAACGAGGACTTGAATTAGGAAGCAGTGATTTCTAGACTCAAAGGTGAACTTTCATCCTACAATCCTCTGTGCCCATTTGCTGGCAATCTTTCCTAAGTGCTGAAGACTAATTGCCCCCGCTGTTTCTTGTAGGCCTGGGGAAAGTATAAAGGTCAACCTTCTTATCTCTACTGGTACATGGTCGGGGAGGGGTGCTATTATAGGTAGGAGATAGCTGAGCACCATAACAACACTTTGCTAACCTCAGAATTCCAGAAGTTAAAAAAACAAAAAAAAATCTGTGTGGGCATGGTGGCTCATGCCTATAGTCCCAGCACTTTGGGAGGCTGAGGTGGGAGGATGACTTGAGCCCAGGAGTACGAGGTGGCAGTGAGTCTTGTTCCCACCACTGCACTCCAGTCTACATGACAGAGTGAGACCCGTCTCTACCAAAAATAAAGATTAGCCTGGCATGGTGGTGTATGCCTGTGGTCCCAACTATTCAGGAGGCTGAGGTGAAAGGATCACTTGAGCCTGGGAGATCAAGGCTGCAGTGAGCTGTGATGGAGCCACTGCACTCAGCCTGGGTGACAGAGTGAGACCCTGTCTCAAAAATAAAAACAAAAACAAAAACAAAAAACTGCAAGTAAAACAAGAAAATTCCCCAAGATACAATGCCCATGTGGTTAAGAAAATGGGATCTGGAGTTAAGCTTGGAGCACCTCTCGGGGCTGAGCACCCTCAGGCAAGCCTCTTAACCTCTCTGAGCCTGTTTCCTTCTGTGCAAAAGTAATCACTTGTCCCTCAAAGGGTTGTTGAAGAGATGAATGAGATCATGTACAGGAAGATCCTGGAACACAGTAGCTGCTCAATACATGGGAGCACTCCCTGCTGGAGGGCCTTTCATTCTACAAAATAACTGGCCTGTCCTCTTTTAAAATGCCAATGTGGCTGGGCGCAGTGGCTCACACCTGTAATCCTAACACTTTGGGAGGCTGAGGCGGGCGGATCACTTGAGGAGTTCAAGACCAGCCTGCCCAACATGGTGAAACCCCGTCCCTACTAAAAATACAAAAAGTAGCCGGGTGTGGCAGCGGGCACCTGTAATCCCAGCTACTCAGGAGGCTGAGGCAGGAGAATGGCTTGAACCCAGGAGGTGGAGGTTGCAGTGAGCCGAGATCACACCATTGCACTCCAGCCTGGGCGACAGAGCAAGACTCCATCTCAAAAAATAAATAAAATAAAATAAAATAATAAAATAAATAAAATGCCAGTGTCATGAAATACAAAGAAAAACTCAGAGACTGTTCCAGATTGAAGGCAACACAGAGCTTGGATTTCCTTTTGCCATGAAAGACATTCTTGGAGCAATTGACAAAATCCCAATACAGTCTGTAGATTATTAGGTAGCAGTGTTGTTTCAATGTTAATTTCCTGATTCTGATCATTGTATATTGGTTATGTAAACCAAAAATTAAATTCTAAGGTCCCCCCAACCATCTGAATAAACCCCTCCTCTCGGCCAAGGGCATTCTAACGTTAACTTGAAAAACTGGTTTAGACTATGATGGAAGAGGGTTTGGACAAGCCTCATTATACTTTCCTCCCTTTTGGAATTCAAAAGTCGACCAGCATTAACATCAACACAGACCTTAAGTCTAATAAGAAACCTTTACAATCTCTTCTTCATCTGCATGATAAAACCATGGTCTCTACAACCCCTTATCATAACCCAGACATTTCTTCCTATTGATAATAACTCTTTCAACCAATTACCAAGCAGAAAAATTTTAAATCAACCTATGACCTGGAAGCCCCTGCTTTGAGTTGCACCACTCTTCCAGATGGAACCAACATAAATCTTATATGTATGGATTGATGTATTATGTCTCCCTAAAATGTATACAAGCAAGCTGTGCCCTGACTACCTTGGGCACTTCTCCTGAGGCTGTGTCATGGGCATGTCCTTAACCTTGGCAAAATAAACTTTCTAAATCGATTGAGACCTGTCTCAGATACTTTGGGTTCACAGTTATAAAAGAGAATTTCTTGTTTTTAGGAAACATACAGTGAAGTATTCAAGGGTTAAGAGGCATTATGTATGTACTGTACTCTTAAACAATTTCAGAGGCAAGGGTCTCACTCTGTTGCCCAGGCTGGAGTGCAGTGGTGTGGTCTTGGCTCACTGCAACCTCCACCCCCCAGGTTCCAGCGATTCTCCTGTCTCAGCCTCCTGAGTAGGGGTTACAGGTGTGCACCACCACACCCGGCTACTTTGTGTGTGTGTGTGTGTGTGTGTGTGTGTGTGTGTGTGTTTTTTTAGTAGAGACGGTGTTTCACCACGTTGGCCAGGCTGGCCTCAAACTCCTGACCTCAAATGATCTGCCCGCCTGGGCCTTGCAAAGTGCTGGGATTACAGGTGTGAGCCACCACGCCCAGCCTAAACTATTAATACTTGAGGAATCTATAGAAAAATTGCGAGAATAAAGTCTGCGATTATGAAAGAAAAAAGAAAGAAAGAAATGCATGGTTCCTGCCCTTCCAGAGTCCTGGCAGGGAGAGCACGTCTTGCTGGTGGCAGGCTTCCAGGGAGGGTGATCAACCGTCCAGGTTTGCCTGGGGTTGTCCTGGTTTTGGCACTGAAAGTCCTGTATGCTGGAAAACTCCCAGGATGGTCGGTCAGCCTAATTCCAGGCAAGCTTTGTAGATGGAGATCTGGGTGCATAGGAACCTCTGTTGGTCCAGTGAGGCTCCCTGCCTTGGGGGAGCCACTGAGTCTGCACCACCAGCCAGAGGCAGGCTTGTAGTGGGTAGGCTGAGGGCAGACTGGACATCTCAGCCCACCCAGCAAGAGCTGGGCCAGTGGCTTTCTGGCAAAATGAGATGTTCACTGCAGAGAACAAGATTCCAAGTAGGGCTGGGTGCAGTGGCTCACACCTGTAATCCCAGCACTTTGGGAGGCCAAGGCAGGTGGATCACTTCAGGTCAAGAGTTCATAACCAGCCTGGGAAACATAATGAAACCCTGTCCCTACAAAAAATACAAAAATTAGGCAGGCGTGGTGGTGCATGCCTGTAGTTCAAGCTACTTGGGAGACTGAGATGGGAAGATTGCCTGAGCACAGGAGGCGGAGGTTGCAGTGAACCAAGATGGTGCCCCTGCACTCTACCCTGGATGACAGAGCAAGACCCTGTCTCAAAGAAAAACAAAAACAAAAACAGAAAAACAAAAGATTCCATGTAGCCCTTTGCCTGAAATCACTACTAAGGCCCTGTAGGTGCAATGAACAAGGTGGGGAGGCCAGCCCTGCACCCCTGGTACCTTTCTCTAAGCATTTTTCGTAGAGATGGGGTCTCGCTCTATTCCCAGGTTGGTCTCGATCTCCTGGCCTCAAGCAATCCTCCCATCTTGGCCTCCCAAAGTGCTGGGATGACCAATCTGAGCCAGCACCATTGGCACCTCTCGACCAGGCCCTCTCTCATCAAATAGTTAACCTGCCTCCCAAGCCTACTCAGATATCACTGCGGCCAGAACCAATGAGATGGATGGATGGATGTCAACAGGGCACTTCACAACCAAGGAATGTGGCCTACAGCACAACTCACCCCGGCCCAGCCCTCCTAGCAAGTAGATTGCCCAGCCCTTGGGGAATCCCAGGCTGCTCTGCAACACAGATGACCTCTTGAGGGACTTGCCTCCTGTTACCTGCTAAGCAGCGAGTCCCACACCTAAGTAAGGTGGAGGAGAGGCACCACCATCAGTCCTCATGAGTCACTGGCCAGGCTCCTTCTCTTTGTCCCTCCCCAACAAATGCCAAGCTTCTGCGCTAAAGCAAGTCTCTGGCTTGACCCCAGCCTCAAAGGGAAAATGGGGTTTGCACATGGACTTTTGGCTCCATTCATGAAAGCATAGATACGTGTGATTATAACAAGGATATAAGCTTGGATGCAGCAGGCTGTTAAACACCATGCCAGGAGGACGCCACTCCATTCAACCCCTGAGGCCACTGTGGGGCCAGCTGTGAGTCAGGCTTTGACCTTGGCCGCCTTCCTAATTTAGAGTGGCAGCTGCCCACCCAAATTAGCTGCCCCAGGTTCAGCCTCAGCTCTGCTGTTCAAATGCCTCTATCTACTTAGGTTCTTTGGAAAACAATTCCGAGGTTGTTTTCTTTTCTTTTTTGTTTTTTGTTTGTTTGTTTGTTTTTGTTTTGTTTTGAGACAAGGTCTCACTCTGTCGCCCAGGCTGGAGTGCAGTGACATGATCTCAGCTCACTGCAGCCTTGACCTCCCAGTCTCAAACAATCCTTCCACCTCTCAGCCTCCTGAGTAGCTGGGGGAGTACAGGTGTGCACCACCATGACTGGCTAATTTTTTCAATTTTTGTAGAGAAAAGTTTTGCCATGTTGCTCAGGCTGGTCTCGAACTCCTGGACTCAAGCTATCAATCCACCCACCTTGGTCTCCCAAAGTGCTGGGATTACAGGCATGAGCCATTGCACCTGGCTTGTTTTCTTGTTTAACTGTTTTTAAGCCATATATGTTCAAACAGTGCAAACTATGGTGAAAAGTAAGTCTCCCTCTCACCCTTAACCTCCGTCCTCTGCCTCCCTCCTCT
Organism: Gorilla gorilla gorilla; assembly: GCF_029281585.2. NCBI lineage: Eukaryota > Metazoa > Chordata > Mammalia > Primates > Hominidae > Gorilla > Gorilla gorilla. Next base: position 86,959,798 of record NC_073242.2, read on the forward strand.
GAGGGAATCATTGCCACCAGTGGCTGGAGGGTCCTTCCCCAGAATAGTCCCCACATACAAGCCCACACCCCAAAATGCCCGCTTCCCCCACCATGGGAGTCCAGAGCACAGTTCACATGCTATCCTGTGCTTTGCTTTTCACACTTCACCCTGTTGGAAAGCTCTCCACATCATGCATACACACTTGTCCTTCTATGGTTGTACTTTTTTCAAAGAGTGGACCCAACTGATTGAACCAGTTCCCTATTAACCGGTAATTGAGTTATTTCTAGTCTTTTGTGACCACCATACTTCCAAGAATGTCCTTGTACCTAGATCTTTTATCTCATTAAAGGTGGTAGTGACTATTCCTAAAAGTGGAACTGCTAGTGTTTTTAAATGTTTAAATTTAAATTTAAACATTAAAAAATATTGGGTTGGGAACCACCACTCTTTTGAAAATTTCATGTAAAATACCAGTTCTTTCTCGAGAAACAAACAAAACAAAACAAAATAAACTATGTGATGATTTTGCATTCAGTTACTAGAGGGAGGCTCATAGATGGCACATTAAGAAGTCTTGGTAGAGAGGAAGAGAACAGGTGCATGAAAATTGTATCCGACCATCACTTCCCTGTGTGCGTAAGTGTTTTGATTTGGTCATCACAGAGGAAGCTGCCAGTTTGTTCTTCTGAGACACACAGTGGAGTTCAGTTCTGATTCCAAAAGTCAGATTCCTGATCATATTCTGCCACTAGAGTACATACCTCTCACCGTGGTCATACTCTGGACCTCGGACTCCCAGAATGTGGCTGCTGAGCAGAAGTGCGTCTGGGGCTGCTCCACACGGTGCTGCGCTGGGACACTGGGGCCTGCTGCAGACCCTCCCTGCAGCTGCTGCCTTGGGACTGTGAAACCAGAGCCTGCTAGGAAGGCTCTGCAGCTCACACGCTCAGTTAGGCTTTAATATTTTATGCCAGCTGCCAATAAGGACTCAGGTGACAAGAGTCACTTCAGGAAAGGAGCGTGCAGAAAGCATGGACCCCGTCATTTCTCATTCAGGGTCCGCATCAGACTAAAGCAATCCCACAAGAGAAAAGCTAAAAGGAAGCAAAGCCGTGAACAGCCTGTGGCTGGTGGGAGCCTGGCATCAGCGAGCTCAGGGTCTCACTTCAGTGACTTGGCAGCCAGTAGCTTCCCTTGGGCCATGGCCACAGGCCACATCTCAGTGTCTGGTTGGCTCTACGTCCAAGGCCACTGCCGGCTGCGGAGACGTGGTGAGGGCTGAGGCCAGACAGCTGAGGGCCCTGGCTGACCCGCTGGCCCATTCACCTGAACAAGGTTCACCCAGGGCAGTTTCCACAAATCCGGAGCAGAGCCAGAGAGCCAGCCCATGCCTGGCACAGAGGAGACGCTCAACACCTGTCATCCCTTCCCTTCTCCTCCCTGTCCCTCAGAGTTCCTGGAGCTTCCGTTCTGCTGAGCCTCATGCTGCCCATGCGACACATCATGACCATTTTCAGGACCACAAACTCCCTGTCCCATGGCCGTTTTCTGAGGTCTAGAAGTCACCCCCTTGGGCTTAAGCAACCACGAGGCCATGGATGGTCACAAATTTCCCTGGGCTGCACTCCACAAACCCTCCAGTGGGCACAGCACGTGTCTCTCACACTTTGGAGAGAAAGGAACTGAGAACTCCCATTTCTGGAACCCCATGCCAGTTCTAGAAGGTTCCATCCTGAAGACGAAAGCTGATTTGTCATCTGTGGTGTGTCCCAAGAAAAGAAAAATACCTCACTTTGTACTGAGCACTAACTACACACCAGGTGTCTATTGAAGCCTCTGAGGTATGTTCACTTACTTATTTCTCCCAACAACCCCTTGAGGGAAGTTCTATTGTTGTACCCTCTTTTCAGGTGAAGAAACTGAGGCACAGAAAGGTGAAGTGCTTCCCCAAAGTCATGCCACCAGTAAGGAGCAGGCTGGGATTTGTAACCCAGGCAGCCTGCCACGTGGCCCCTGGCCCTCTTGGAGGCTCTTCCCTGAGCAGCCTCCAGAGGAGAGAATGGAAGAAGCCACTCTGCGGTCCTCCTCTTCCTCTCCTTCCTCCTCATGAGGGAGCCCCTGCCTGTACAAGTGCTTTACCTGCATCATCTAATGTCACCTTTGCAAATGCCCTGTGAGGTAGGAAGCGTGCTTAGGTCCCTTTCTCAGGTGAGGATGCCAACGTGAGGCCACCTGCCCGGTAAGGCAGTGGTAGACCGGGACTCAGCCCAAGGCTGTACCGCCATTGAAACCCAGGCCCTCTCTGGGTGCTGCACATGGAGGCCCGTGTGCAGATGTGGCCATGAGGAAATGGTGTGAGTGGCAAAAAGGCCAAGAAGCCAACGTGGGTGGCGGGAGGGAGAGCTTGCCAAGGAGAGCTGCTTGTCATCATCTACCTGAAGGTGGCACCTCAGAAGACAGCCTGGGTGGGGCCCCGCGGCATTGGACCAGGGTCCCAGCCTGGGTTCTTGTCCCAGCTCTACCCTGATGGATCCCGTCTCTGGCAGACCTGGGCAGAGGACAGGCCCTGAGGACCCTTCAGGCCCTAATGCTTTATGATGCTGGAGCAGGAAGCAGGGCTGACAGCAGAAACCTTGGCCCCTAGTGGCCTTTTAGTTAAGTGCCTGAGTAACAGCCCACTCCCTACAGGAGGCACTCAGCCCCTCTCCACTACAAGCCCAGCCCCCTCCACGCACAAGCCCCTCACCCCCTAGCAGAGGAGCAGAGGGTAGTGTAGATAGCTTTACTGATTGAGCCCTAACTAGATACTAACAGCCACAAAGCTGCCTCTCTGCTAGTCACTTGCTACGGATTAAAACAGATGCTGTTGCTATACCCATTTTACAGATGAGAAAACTGAGGCCCAAAAAGTCAGTCAGCTCACTCAAGGTCACCACAGACCCAAACACTAGGCCAACTTCCCCAGTAGGTACAATAGGCACAGTGATTACAGACCATAATACTTTTAAGGACCCATAAAAACGTTTTAATTTCACTTAAAATCAGAAGGGGAAAAAATGAACTTTTAGGGCAAAGATAATGATTTCATATATAAAATTAACATATTCACCTTTATACCAATATAGCAGGAAAATCTATTTTTATTTTTTATTTTATTTTTTAAAATTAAGAATAACCTTTGTTTGTTTGTTTGTTTGTTTTTTGGAGACAGGGTCTCACTCTGTTGCCCAGGCTGGAGTGCAGTGGCACAATCAGAGCTCACTGCAGCCTCGACCTCCTGGGCTCAAGCAATCCTCCCACCTCAGTCCCCTGAGTAGCTGAAACCACAGGCGTGTGCCACCATATCTAGCTAATTTTTAAAAGATGTAGTAGAGATGAGGTCTTGCTATGTTGCCCAGGCTGGTCTTGAACTCCTGGTCTCCAGTGATCCTTCTGCCTCAGCCTCCCAAAGTGCTGGGATTACAGGCGTGAGCCACCATGCCTGGCCAAAAATCTATTTTTTAAATGTTCTTTTTAGCAGCAAAACGAACTCACCAAGGCACAAGTACCTAGGGCTCAGGAAAGTCACCATGCAGCCCTGAATAGGTAGACCTTGAACTCAGATCTGTTTCCCTCCCAGGGTCATGTCCATCAAAGAATCCTCCAGCCTCTTCCCCAGTATCAAAGCAACTACTCAGGGTAATCTCACGGAGCTGCAGAGTTGACGTCTGTCCTTGGAAGGGTCATGGCCAGACGGCTGCTCAGCCACAGGCATTTGCCCAGCTGGCCACAATCCCTGTGGGCAAATGTCCCAGGCTCAATTTTTGGCCTTCCAAGAAGCCATTGGAGCAGAGGAGCTACATTTCTGGGGCCAAGTCATTCATAAGAGAAGAGGAACAAGGCAAGCCGGGAAACATGCTTGCCCCTCAACTGGGAGAGGCAAGAGAAGATGACCAAGATCATCCAAAAGAACATTCCAGCTTTTCTTCTTTGCCTGAAAGAAAACAATTGACAGCCTCCACCAGGGAATTCTGTCCTTGAAAGGCCAGGTATAGCCCAGGAGGACAGAGAGCACTGGCTTTGGTGACAGGCAGATCTGGGTTTGGGTCCCCACTCAGCCATTTAATTTGCTGTGTGACCTTGAAAAAGTGACCTTACCTCTCTGACTGTTTTCCTTTCTTTTTTCTTTTTCTTTTCTTTTTTTTTTTTTTTTTGAGATGGAGTCTTACACTGTTGCCCAAGCTGGAGTGCAATGGTGTAATCTCAGCTCTCTGCAGCCTCCCCTTCCCGGGTTCCAGCAATTCTCCTGCCTCAGCCTCTAGAGTAGCTGAGATTACAGGCACCCGCCACCACGCCCGGCTAATTTTTTGTATTTTTAGTAGATACAGGGTTTCACTATGTTGGCCAGGCTGGTCTCAAACTCCGGACCTCATGATCCACCCACCTCAGCCTCCCAAAGTGCTGAGATTACAGGCATGAGCCACCGCACCTGGCAAAAATATGGAATGCTTCACGAATTTGCATGTCATCCTTGTGCAGGGGCCATGCTAATCTTCTCTGTATCATTCCAATTTTAGTATATGTACTGCCAAAGCGAGCACTGTTTTCCTTTCTGTAAACTGGGAATAATAGCAATGCCCTTCCCCCAAAGGATGGTAGTGAGAATTGGCTGAAATAAAATGCTTTCTTCTATAGTAAAGCAGTTGCAAGGAGTAAAAGCCAGAAGAATATTTATTCATTGGTTTGAGAAACAAAATCATTGATGCCAACATTCCTGGGGCCTTGAGTAATTATGCCATGGGCTTGCCTGAAACACTGATAAATTTAGAGAAGCCACCAAAGCCACAGTAACTGAGGCCACACTATGAGGTCAGCCTCTTTTTCCCCCCAGGTCTTTGAGGTAACAGTTTAGACAGGAGGTAGGAATCTTGCTAATGAAAGGAGAGCCTCACCTTCAATTAAGGCATCACCAGAGTGGGAAATTCATCAGCCCTGGTGATGATGACTTACGCCACACTTGAGCCTTGCAAGTCCAGGATGACACAACCCAAGGCAGAAACCATGAAATTAGAACAAAGGTCTAAGTAATAAGCAGACCTGGGAGTTCCATTCAGGTGAGCAGGGCTGTTGCTCAGCAGGTGAGCCTGCCCCGCCATGGAGACTCAGCGTTAGAGTGAGAACCACATCTGCTCACACCAGGGGCCTGAACCCTGCTAACCCCACGGGGGGTTCTCACAGCCAAAAGCTCTTGTGACTCTTCCAATAATAGCAACTCCCACCCAGCACCTTCTCTCCAAGAGCAGTGCTTCTCAAACCGCACTGTGCACATGAATCAGCTGGGATGTTATTAGAACGCATCTTAAGGCAGCGGCTCATGCCTGTAATCCCAACATTTTAGGAGGCCAAGGCGGGAGGATCACTTGAGGCTAGGAGTTTGAGACCAACCTGGGTGATGTGGGCACAGGACCCCGGTCTCTATACAAAAATACTGTTTTTTAATTAGCCAGGCATGGTGGTGTGTGCCTGTAGTCCCAGCTACTCAGGAGGCTGAAGCAGGAGGATCGCTTGAACCCAGGAGGTCCAGGCTACTGTGAGCTATGATCATATCACGGCACTCCAACCTCGGCAACAGGAAAAAAAGAAAAGAAAAGAAGAAAGAAATACAGCTTAAGCTTTAGTGGGTCTTGAGATTCCACATGTCTGACAAGCTCTCCATGGATACAGCTGGTGAACAATGAGGGCCTAGACTTTCCTTGGGCCCCACAGACACCTTGGGTTGCCCTTCACCAGGTAGACCTGGGAACCCTGATCAGTTTGTACTCCAAGATTTAGGATTCAAGCAACTAACAGCACAACTATAAACTGGATCCCTCATGATTTCTTTGGGGGTTGAGGGGAAAGGGATAGGATACAAAATGAATTAAACATAAACATTTGTGGCAGGATAATTTATTGCAAGGTGAATTTTTTGTTTTGTTTTGCTTTGTTTTTGTTTTTTTTGAGACAGAGTCTCATTCTGTCACCCAGGCTGGAGTACAGTGGCGCAATCTTGGCTCACTGCAACATCCACCTCCTGGGTTCAAGCCATTCTCTTGCCTCAGCCTCCCAAGTAGCTGGGACTACAGGAATGCACCACCATGCCCATCTAATTTTTGTATTTTTGGTAGAGACGGGGTTTCACCGTGTTGTCCAGGCTGGACTCGAACTCCTGAACTCAGGTGATCCTCCTGCCTTGGCCTCCCAGAGTGCTGGGATTACAGCCATGAGCCACGGCGCCAGGCCCTTTTTTTTTTTTTTAGACAAAGTCTCGCCCAAGCTAGAACGCATTAGCGCAATCTTGGCTCACTGCAATCTCTACCTCCCAGGTTCAAGTGATTCTCCTGCCTGAGCCTCCCAAGTAGCTGGGATGTGCCATCATACCCGGCTAATTTTTGTATTTTTAGTAAGGACAAGGTTTCACCATGTTGGCTAGGCTGGTCTAGAACTCCTAACCTCAGGTGATCCGCCCACCTTGGCTTCCCAAAGTGCTAAGATTATAGACGTGAGCCACCGCGCCTGGCCGCAAGGTGAATTTTTTTTCTCCCAGCATACTGCCCTTTCCCCAACACACACACACCCTTTTCAGGTAGCAAGACCCTTTGATGCCTTCTTGCCACAGAGATTTTTAAATTTCAACTAATTTCAGAAGTCAGGCACTTTCCTTTAAAAACGGAGGGCTCTGGGTAAAGTCCATCCTCTACCATCACCCCTACTCCTCACTCACAGCTTCAGACATCCCTACGGATATTTAGGCAAAGGTATTTTAAAAGAGAGATGTTTGCAGGATCATGTTGGACTGGCTCTTCCTTTCTTTTATTAAAAATATATAAGCCGGCCAGGCTCGGTGGCTCATGCCTGTAATCCCAGCACTTTGGGAGGCTGAAGCAGGTGGATCACCTGAGGTCAGGAGTTCAAGACCATCCTGGCCAACATGGAAACCCCATCTCTACTAAAAATACAAAAATTAGCCAGGTGTGGTGGCAGGTGCCTGTAATCCCAGCTACTCAGGAGTCTAAGGCAGAAGAATCGCTTGAACCTGGGAGGTAGAGGTTGCAGTGAGCCGAGATCGCACCACTGCATTGCAGCCTGGGTGGCAAAGCAAGACTCTGTCTCAAATATATATATATATATATATATGCCCAGGATGCCAGGAGGGCAGAGGGGACAGTGGTTACCCCTTCCCATCTTGTGTAAGATGTAGTTGCAGGGTGGAGGTAAATAGTGATGGCACCAAAGGGAAGCTTGGGGGCCTTCAGTCTCCCCATTAACTTCACCAGGACCCCTTCCCCTAATCCCTGAGCACAGCTAACCACAACACTCTGGAGATGTGGATCTCAGCGCCCGAGGGGAGATTCCGTCCCACAGGAATGAGCCCTGCACTGGGGAGCAGAGGTGTGCTCTCCATTGAGGCATCTGGGCAGGGCTGAGCTCAGAAGGTCTTCCGGCTGCACCCAGGCTCCTGTCCCAAGCACACTCTTCCTGGAAGCAGCCCCCAGACTCCCAGGACCCAGAGATCGGGACTCCCATGGTGTCAGTATCAGAGACTATGGCATGGAAATGCAGGGCCCCTACCCCCGACTTTGGGTGAGTTTCCCATCGTGGTGACGTGACACCTGGGAGGGGGAGGGACCCTAAAATTACTGAAGAGGAATTTATGGCCACCTGTCTCTAAGGGAGCTTGGGGTCAGACCTAGGGAGTATCAGTAGCATTTTTAAAAGTGGTATCATACCTCCTGCATACACTTAATGATATTCAATATTTAGGAATGCAGTTGCTTTTTTTTTTTTTTTTTTTTTGAGTCTGAGTCTTGCTCTGTCACCAGGCTGGAGTGCAATGGCATGATCTAGGCTCAAGTTCCGCCTCCCGGGTTCAAGCAATTCTCCTGCCTCAGCCTCCTGAGTAGCTGGGATTACAGGCACGTGCCACCACGCCCGGCTAATTTTTTGTATTTTTAGCAGAGACAGGGTTTCACCGTGTTAGCCAGGATGGTCTCCACCTCCTGACCTCATGATCTGCCCACTCGGCCTCCCAAAGTGCTGGGATTACAGGCATGAGCCACCGCGCCCCGGGAATGCATTTACTTTTAAAGTAATATACATACTATAGCTTAGCAACACATTATCAAATAAATTATTTGATGAAAAATTGCAAAAGTTACCATCTGTGAAAATAATCTCCCAGTATTGTTTCTCAGTGGACCTCTCCTGGTCTTAACTATTCTAGGCTGGGAAACATTGGTTTGTCCCTGAGCAAACTGCACTCCCTGACATTTTTTGAACATTAAAAAAATTATCACAAAAGTTTTACACATTATACAATTCATTCATTATTCAGTAAACTCTTCACCTTGATCCTTTTTTCAAAGTGTTAAAATTCTGAAGTCTCTGTAAAATAAAAATACCTTTAAATTTTTATTTATTTATTATTTTATTATTTTTAGAGAGAGGTTCTCGCTCTGTTGCCCGGGCTGCAGTGCAGTGGTACCATTATGGCTCACTGTAGCCTCAACCCCCTGGACTCAAGCAATCCTCCCACCTCAGCCTCCTGAATAGCTGGGATTATAGGCACACGTCACAAGTCCAGCTAATTTTTTTATTTTTTATTTTTGTAGAGACCGGGTCTCACTATATAGGCCAGGTTGGTCTTAAACTCCTGACCTCAAGCAATCCCCTTGCCTCAGCCCCCCAAAGTGTTGGGATTACAGGCATGAGCCACTGTGCCCTGCAAAAATACCTTTAGGTGCCATTTGATTGAGTGTTACCTATTGGTGTCTCTACTGCATGCAACTCTGCAGAGGAAGCAATTCATGAGCTATGCTCAAACCTTTGTCATCACTGCTGCCAATAGCCTTTCCCAAGGAGGCAGATCTGAGAAACAGAGGGAGATCCTTGGACATGGTGGTAAAATTCAGGAGGAAAAAAAAAATGCAACAGAAAAGCTGCTTTCTTGTGCTTTCCTCTTTGCTAAGACTGGCTCCCTGCAGGCCCCTCCTTCTGTGAGTAAGAACGGAGGTGGGTTCTCTCTTTTGTTCTAGGTACAGTCATGGGAGAGATGCTGCCTCTTCCCCAAAGGCACAATAGCACCGATATTTGAAGAGTCAGTGATAGACGATTTCATCAGAAGGTTCTGGCAACAGAAACTACCAAACGACTTATTTTAAAAACAAAACAAAATGGAAAATATTAAAATCCAATCAGCTCATTGATCACCAGGGAGAAAGAAAATGAACATGTGTCTCTTGTACTCAGCCTGCTCTAAAATATGAAACTGGAATGTGTTTCAGAAAGCAACAAAGATGTGAGTATGGAATATTAAAGCACTATGATAATTTGATAGTACAATTTTCCTTTGTGGATTTCCTGTAGTGACCAATATTAATATAATAGGAGTGAACATCTACTGGGTACTTATTACATATTAGCATTTTCTATGGTATTTTATTAGGTTACAGAACAACCCAATGAGGAAAGTACTACTCTTGTCAGCCCTGTTTCATAGACTAGGAACAGAGGAACCGTGATTCACCCAAAGTTTTGAGTGATTCACCCAAAGTTTTGTGGCTAATAAAACTCCATTCCAGCCCAGGCGCAGTGGCTCATGCCTGTAATCCCAACACTTCGGGAGGCCGAGGCAGGCAGATCACTTGAGGTCAGGAGTTCAAGACCAGCCTGGCCAACATGGAGAAACCCTGTCTCTACTAAAAACATAAAAATTAGCCAGATATGGTGGCATGTGCCTGTAACCCTAGCTACTCAGGAGGCTAAGGCGTGAAAATGGCTTGAACCCAGGAGGCAGAGGTTGCAGTAAGCTGAGATTGCGCCACTGCACTCTAGCCTAGATGACAGAGTGAGACTACATCTCAGAAACAAAAAACAAACAAAAACTCCATTCCAGCCTGGGCGCCTCTCTCCAGGCCCTCACTTCCAACCCAGAACACACTAGATTCCAGAGGGAAACCCAGTCGCCAGCCTGAAGCTGGCATTCAGGTTGCCCTTCTCAGGGAACTCAAAGGGTGACGCAGGAATTTTCTCTGTTTTGCTTGTTTTGAGTCAGGGCCTCTGTCGCCCAGGCCAGAATGCAGTAGCAAGACCATGGGCTCACTGCAGCCTTGACCCTCCCTCAGGCTTCCACCTCAGGCTCCCAAGTAGGTGGGACTACAGGCATTCCACTACACCCGGCTAATTTTTGTATTTTTGGTAGAAACAGGATTTCACCATGTTGCCCAGTCTGGTCTTGAACTCCTGGGCGCAAGAGATCCTCCCACCTCAGCCTCCCACAGTGCTGGCATTACAGGTTTGAGCCACTGTGCCTGGCCAGTGCAGGCATTTTCTCCTTGGCCCGTATCAGCTTGCTGGAGCTAAGAGCATTATTTTCTCCTGATGAAGAGCTAAGCCTCTGGGCAGAAGTTGAGCAGCCCAGGCAAGGTCAAGAAGGGAATGAATGGTAGATTTTCTGGTCTCAGGCTGCAAATTCCTTCTGTCTAATCGAACTACCCCAAAAGGCATAAAAAGAAAACAAAAATGTACCCTCTTGCTCCAAAACCATTCTCCTGGCTTTCTCAGCCCTTTATGGGACATCTCAGCCCTTTATGTATTTTTGTTCTTATTTTTTTGAGACAGGGTCTTGCTCTGTTGCACAGGCTGGTGTATAGTGGTGCCATCGTAGCTCACTGCAGCCTCGAAGTCCTGGGCTCATACAATCCTCCCACCTCAGCCTCCTGAGTAGCTGAGACTACAGGCACACACCATCATAACCTGCTAATTTTTAAAATTTTTTTGTAGAGATAGGGTCTTGTGGTATAGCCCAGGCTGGTCTCAAACTCCTGGTTTAAAGTGATACTTCTGCTTTGGTCTCCCAAAGTGTTGAGATTACAGGTGTAAGCCACTGTACCCTGCCTCATCTCAGTCGTTTAAAGATGCACCGGAGGCTCTGCTAGTCATGAGAAACCAGTGCATATAGTGTGTGTGTGTTTGTTTATGTGTGTGTATGTGTTTTGTAAGGGTGACAGAGTTGGCGAGTGAGGGCAACAACCAAGGAATTCAATCAACTCAATAGAGAAAAACATTACATCACTGACAATGTAGCAGCAGGGCCAGGTGGTGGCTCTCGCCTATAATCCCAGCACATTGGGAGGCCGAGACGGGTGGATTGCTTGAGCCTAGGAGTTTGAGACCAGTCTGGGCAACATGGCGAAACCCCGTCTCTACTAAAAACACAGAAATTAGCCAGGCATGGTGGTGCAAGCCTATAATCCCAGCTATTCAGGAGGCTGAGGCAGGAGAATTGCTTGAACCTGGAAGGCAGAGGTTGCAGTGAGCCAAGATCATGCCACTACACTCCAACATAGGTGACAGAGTGAGACTCAGTCAAAAAAGAAAGAGAGAGAGAGAGAGAGAAAGAAAGAAGGAAGGAAGGAGAAAGAAAGAAAGAAAGAGAAAGAAAGAAAGAGTAGCAGTAAACATGAGACTAGGTTGCCATAGCAACCATTTAATTGACATTTTCATTTTCCCAGCATTTGTTCTGGGCAGGTGTGGGTAGACATGTGTCCTCAGGGATGTGCAAGGATGAGGGTGTGTCTGTTTCCCCCATTAGTCTTCATAATTGAAGGGGTTGGTACTGCTCCTAGACAAGGCCTTGGGAATCGGGACTTTAACAGTGCACAGAAAACCCCCTGTCTGAGAACATCCACAGCAGGCAGAGCCAACCTCACCGTGTAAAGGCAGTGGAGGTGATGGTGAACTTGCTTGCTGCGTGGATGGGACGCTGAGGCTCAAGTGGAGGGCCATACAGAGTGGCCTTGGCAGAGCGCAGCCCAGACCCAGGTCCGCTAACTCCTGGTGGGCCACACTGGCTTGAAGCCACACTGGCTTGCTGAACCAGGGTCAAGTAGCCGGGGTTAGGGGAAAAAATATAAGACGAGGAAGAAGCATAGCACAGCTTAAATCCATCGAGAGTGCAGAATCACCTTTCATCTTCTGAAGGAGCAATTGTTTTCTGTACCAAACCACACAATGCAGGCAAATCTGCTGCCAAAGAACAAAGAGAAAAATGCAGGGAACAAGCAGCTTCCCAAGCCTCGCAGCCGGGGATGGAATTAAATTCAAATTCACCTGCAAGAGCAGCTGATGGTTCAGCTACAAACCGCCTCCAAGCAGCCTCTGAGATTCAGAATTCATGCGCCCTGCGAACTACACAGCATATACTAGTGGCAGCCCTGGCTGGGTCCTCGCAGCCACGCAATTTTTGAGGATGACACACATGGAATACTAAACACATCCCGGGAGTTCCAGACACAGCCACCTAGTTACAGCCCAGCCTGCTCTTGTCTGCAGCAATTTTTCTCAAAGGTGCGGCTTCATGCATATCTATTCCCAAGCACACGTAGACAAGACGGTGTTCGGAAAGCACAGCCCCGAGTGGGAAACAGGAGCTGTCAGCAAATCATTTTCACAGGAACAGGAAAATCTTTACGTGGAAAATATTGCTTTGGGACTTCCCCGGGAGGAAAGAACGAGCTGAAATTGATGGTGTTGCAGCTTCCATTTTCCAAAAAGCAAAATGCTTTTAAGACCATCAGGGTTATGCTTGATCATAGCTTTGCTTAATCCATTTCTTCACGGGTTTTGCCCTTGTCATCTTTGCTTCCTGAACCACTCCTGCACCTTACAGTCACCGCAAATCCCATCCCACAAAAATCTGTGGCGTCTCTGTGTGTGGAAATCAAACAACAAAAAGGCACCGCCATGTGTAGTTGCGTTACGCTTTTGGTGGAAAGATGACATGGATGAAATGGCCCCTGGGAAACGCTGGGGAGGCCTGACTAGCAAACTAGCAAGGTGCAGAGTGGGGGATTAGTGGGGAGATACACAGGGCCTCTTACTAAAACGGAGAATAGCATTCTGTTGAAGAACCCTTATTTTGAGGCTGGGCACAGTGGCTCACGCCTGTAACATCAGCACTTGGGGAGGCCGAAGTGGGAGGATTACTTGAGGCCAGGAGGTCAAGGCTGCAGTGAGTTATGATCAAGCCACTGCACTTCAGCCTGAGTGACAGAGGGAGACCCTGTCTCTAAAAAAATTAAAAAGAAACCATATTTGGGGTGATGATATCCGTCCCCTAAAATAATAAAGATTAGCTGGGCACAGTGACTCAAGCTTGTAATCCCAGCACTTTGGGGAGGCCAAGGCGGGAGGATCCCTTGAGCTCAGGAGTTCAAGACTAGCCTGGGCAACATGGGGAGACCCCGTCTCTACAAAAAGGAAAAAAAAAATTCCAGGCATGGTGGTGCACACCTGTGGTCCCAGCTACTTGGGAGGCTGAAGTGGGAGGATCACTTGGGATTGGGAGGTGGAGGCTACGGTGAGCCACGATCATGCCACTGCACTCCAGCCTGGGTGACAGAGCAAGACCATGTCTCAATAATAATAATAATAATAAAAAGATTATTTATACATGTCTCTGTAACTGAAACACCCCCTCAAAAAAATCCTATAAATTGGAGACCTCACCCATCATCGTTCCCTTCATTTTATTTTAAATTTCATTGAAATTTATCCTAAAGCACTTCCTGTGACTTGAAAATGCAGGCATTTTGGCTAACATTATTATTCATTTCTTTACATTTGAATGTAATAAACGTGTCAGGTTTATTTATCTGAACTTAAATCTAAGTTTTAGTGATTTTTTTTCCCCCTGGATCTAAAATTCCATCATTCTTGAGCAACTCATATATTTGTCAATTTGACAGCTTCTCCACTATTTTAAGCACTTTCCTTTTCATCACCATCCATTTCCATTAACAACTCCACTCTCCGCTGCCTAACAGACTCCTGGAACTGACTCCTCAAATTGGATTGTCCCCTTGCTGGCCCATTCCTCCCCAGCCTTCCCAGTCTCAGTAAATGGCCACGGTTGCTCTAGTCAAAAAACCTAGCTTAGCCAGCCAAGGTGGCTCACACCTATAATCCCAGCACTTTGAGAGGCCAAGGTAGGCGGATCACCTGAGGTCAGCAGTTCAAGACCAGCCTGACCAACATAGCAAAACCTCATCTCTACTAACAATACAAAAATTAACCAGGCGTGGTGGCGCGCACCTGTAATTCCAGCTACTCAGGAGGCTGAGGCAGAAATATTGCTTGAACCCGGGAGGTGGAAGTTGCAGTGAGCTGAGATCGAGCCACTGCACTCCAGCCTGAGTGACAGAGCGAGACTCTGTCTCAAAAACAGACAAAAACCTAGCTTGCCAGACACAGTGGCTCATCCTATAATTCCAGCTACTAGGAAGGATCCTTGAGCCCAGGAGTCAAGACTAGCCAGGGCAACATAGCAAGATCCTGTCTCTAAAAAAATAAAAGTTAAAGGCTGAGCACGGTGGCTCATGCCTGTAATCCCAGCACTTTGGGAGGCCAAGGTGGGCAGATCACCTGAGGTCGGGAGTTCGAGACCAGCCTGGCCAACATGGTAAAACCCTGTCTCTACTAAAAATACAAAATTAGCCGGGCATGGTGGCGCATGGCTGTAATCCCAGCTACTCGGGAGGCTGAGGCAGGAGAATCGCTTGAACCCGGGAGGCAGAGGTTGTAGCTAGCCGAGATCTCGCCACTGCACTCCAGCCTGGGCAACAAGAGCAAAACTCTGTCTCAAAAAAAAAAAAAAAAAAAAAAGTTAAAATAAACCTAGCACAGGTTCTCTCCCTCCTCACCCCAGCTGTCACCAAGTCAAATGGGTTCTACATGCAAGACAATGTCAAACCTGGCCACCTCCCACCTTTGTCCCAGATGTCTTTGGAAGCCTCACCAGCAGATAGTAGGCTTCCTGAGTCCACACTCCGGCTTCTGGCGATCCTCCTCCACCAGGCAGCCAGAGGGACCTTGTGAAGGCACAGCTTCAACCCTGTCACGTTCTGCAGTCTCTCCTTCAGCAAATATTTGCACACCTACTCTGGGCAGTGCTGTTCTAGCCCTTGCTGGACCTTGCATTATCAGCAGAGAGAGAACAATAGATGAAAATCAAAGAGTGAAATTTAGAGTGTGATAGAGAACCATAAGAGTGGTGGAGAAAAATAATTCAAAGGAGGACATGGACGGATGGATGGCTGAATTTTTTCCAGCTCTTTAAGTAGGGAGTAGTAATTTCTAGTAGGGTGGTCAAGGAAGGCCCCACTGAAAGGGGCATCTGAGACCTGAAGGAGGTAGGGAAGTGATCCACAAAACACCCAGAAGAGCTGCCACCCTCCTAAAGTTCCCTATCACATTAAAATGAAACCCAGGCCAGGTGCAGTGGCTCACGCCTGTAATCCCAGCACTTTGGGAGGTTGAGGTGGGTAGATCACTTGAGGCCAGGAGTTTGAGACCAGCCTGGGCAACATGGTGAAACCCCATCTCCATTAAAAATACAAAAAATTAGCCAGGCGTGGTGGCATGTGCCTGTAAACCCAGCTGCTTGGGAGGCCGAGGCAGGAGAATTGTTTGAAGCCGGGAGGTGGAGGTTGCAGTGATCTGAGATCGTGCCACTGCACTCCAGCCTGGGCGACAGAGCGAGACTCCGTCTCAAAAAAAAAAAAAAATCTCCTCATGCTTCTTAGCACTGTCTGAAATGATCTTGTTCACTAACTGCCTCCCCCACCTGGAATGCAAGCTCCAGGGGGTCAGAAATGTGCTTGCTGGGCCAGGGTCAGAGCCCCCTGTGTCTGGAACGGTATGGAGTGGACATTCACTGCATATTTATGGAGTGAAGAAATCAATCCATCAAGTAGAACTGGATAACAAACTTGTAAATAATTCATGCAGTCCAGTGCAGCAGAGCGGGAATCACTCAAAAACTCACATCCAATGCCAGCCTCGGGCTCCACCATTTTATCAACAATGAGAACAACAACAGCAGCAAAAATAATTCAATAATAATTCAATAATTCAATTTCATAATTCAGTAACACTGTTCAATCAGACTAACAACTTGGGCATTGACTCGAAGCCTCTGTCGTTTCCTTTCTCTTTTCATCCCATAACAACCCATTATTATATTATCTTATTATAACATCCTAATAATAGCCCATTATTCTCATTTTAATAGGTCCAAAAACTGAGGTTTAGGAGATGTTTTGTGGCTGAGATCACACAGCCAGTACAGAGAGAGTTCAGGTCCCAACACTAGGCCACACAATTATGTTCAAATTCCTCTAACTAAATATCATAGAGCAGCCGGGCACAGTGGCTCATGCCTGCAATCCCAGCACTTTGGGAGGCCAGGGAAGGAAGATCACCTGAGGGACAGGAGTTTGAGACCAGCTTGGCCAACAAGGTGAAACCCCGTCTCTACTGAAAATATAAAAATTAGCCAGGCATGATGGTGCAAGCCTGTAATCCCAGCTACTCGGGAGGCTGAGGCATGAGAATTGTTTGAACCCAGGAGGCAGAGGTTACAGTGAGCCGAGATCACACCATTGCACTCTAGCCTGGGCAATAAGAGTGAAATTCTGTCTCAAAAAAATATATATAAATATAAATGTAAATAAATAAATATCATACAGCACCTACTCTGTGCCAGGAACTGTGTATAAAAGAATCTCACAGGCAAATCAGGGCAAAATATTTCAGATAAAAGGATTTTCAATTAATTCTGAACCACTTGACAGAGATTCAACCATGAGACAGTCAGAATGTGAACACTGACCACCTTTATTGGGTACTTCCTGCCAACAAGGCCTTGGGCCGCACACTTCACCTGCTTTGCCTCATCACTACTTACTGTTGGCCCATTTCACAAAGGAGGAAACTGAGATACAGGCTGGTCCAGTGACTTGCTCAAGGCCCTTGCCAGGAACTGATGGTGCTGGGTTCTGATGCCCTGGTGCCCTGGCTGCATAGACACTCATCATTAGAAAAATGGGGTGCTCAGCCTGTAATCCCAGAACCTTAGGAGGCTGAGACAGGAGGATCACTTGAGCCCAGGAGTTCAAGACTAGCCTGGGCAACACAGCAAGATCCCATCTCTACCAAAATAAGACACAAACAAACAAAATCCCTGGTGCTCAGTGAGTCAGATCTGGGCAGCTGGCAGGAGCTTCTGAGGGTATAGAAAATACTGGAAACACCTAAATTGAATACCTTCAGACATGTTTGCAAGGCCTAAAGGAAAACATCTATACTCCACCCTGGAGATGTTTCTTTCCTTGGCCGGGCATGGTGGCTCACGCTCATAATCCCAGCACTTTGGGAGGCCAAGGTGGGCAGATCACTTGAGGTCAGGAGTTCCAGACCAGCCTGGCCAACATGGTAAAACCCTGTCTCTACTAAAAATACAATAATTAGTTGGGCATGGTGGTGCACGCCTGTAATCCCAGCTACTTGGGAGGCTGAGGCAGGAGAATTGCTTGAACTTGAGAGATGAAGGTTGCTGTGAGCAAAGATTGCACCACTGCACTCCAGCCTGGGTGACAGAGTGAGAATCCATCTCAAAAAAAAAAAGAAGTTTCTTTCCTTGATCTAAAGGCAGCGTAGGCTGGACGCGGTGGCTCATGCCTGTAATCCCAGCACTTTGGGAGGCTGAGACAGGAGGATCATGAGGCCAGGAGTTCAAGACCAGCCTGGCCAACATGGGGAAGCCCCATCTCTACTAAAAATACAAAAATTAGCTAGGCATGGTGGCAGGTGCCTGTAATCCCAGCTACTCGGGAGGCTGAGGCAGGAAAATTGCTTGAACCTGGGAGGCGGAGGTTGCAGTGAGCCGAGATCTTGCCATTGCACTCCAGCTTTGGGTGACAGAGCAAGACTCAGTCTCAGGGGGAAAAAAAAAAAAGGGGCAGTGTAAACCTATTGGCAAGGTCTGGTGAAGGACCCTTACCTGAAAGCCATAGCCTCGTGTCTCTGAGATCAGGATGCTCCCTGGGGAGGGGGATTGGAGTTCAGCAAGAATATCTTTGTTGGAGGTGCTGGAGCTGCGCCAGTGCCAGCCGGGGGCCTCCTCCTGGCCCGTGCTGGGGTCTCTGTCCCACTCTCCCCGCCGCCCCCTCCTCAGTCCCCAGGTGTTTGAACAGAGCCATACCAGGGCTGGAACTACAAACATGGTAGTCTGCAGCCTGTCTTGCTCTGACAGTCTATGGGAGCACAGTCTTCTACGCTGGAGCCCACAGCAGCCTGTGCCCTGGAATTTTCTGCTTGGTTCACCAATTCCTAGCCAGACCCTGCAGCGGCTGTGGTGTTGAACAAGGCAGGCATTCAGTCATTAGTTCAGCAATTAAAAGGCTTACAGGACAGGATCTTCAGCTTCCAGGAACTGACCCAGGTCACTAGCAAGGTTCTTGAAATGTTACCCTTTGGGTTCTTTAGCCAGTGTGTCTCCTCTGCAGCCCATATGGTCTTGAGAAGAATTAGAATTTTTATAGCAGGGAGACAAAAATTAAGTGACCTAGGCTCCTGATATCCAAGTGGGCATTCAAGATGTCCACGCTGGAACTTTGATTTTCATTCCCCACAAATCTGGTTTCTCCTTCAGCCTTCTCATCCCAGCTAACAGCAACTGCATCCTTTCAGTGACTCCGTGCAAACTCTGCAGGTGCAGCCTTCATGTTACAACTCCTGCCGGCTCTACCTTCAAATATTATCCAGAATCTGCCCACTTCTCACCACCGCCAGTGCCCCCACCATCCCTCCCTGGACTCTTGCGATAGTCCTTGACCAGCTGCAATCACCTCTCAACTCAGCGGCCTGACTGATCTTGTTAAAACCGAAGCCAATCACGTCACTCATCTGCTCAAAGCCGTCTGTGGCCCCCATATCGCTTCAAGTGAAAACCAAGGTTCTGCAGTGGCCCTCAAGCCCTCTCTGCTCCAAACCTCCTATCCCTCTCGACACCTTTGCTCTGCTCCTAAAATCTGCCAGACAGCCTCAGGGCCTTTGTGTGGGTTCTTCCACCTCGGACATTCTTTCCCCAAATATCCACAGGGCTCTCTCCCTCCCTCCACACCTGCTCAGGCAGGTGTTCCTCAATGAGACTCTCCCTGATCTCCTTAGTTAAAATCACAACTCACTCCCCATCTTCCACCTCTGCCCCAAGCTCTTTGCACCCCTTACTCTGCTGTTGGATTGGTTGATTGGTTTTTGTTTTTTAGTCTTTGCACTTAACACCTTCCCACAGACAAAATGTTGGTGTATTTTTGTGCCTATTATTTATTCCCTGTTTTCCTCTGTGAGGGAGAGTCACCTCTGAGAGGTGAAGATCTTTTTCTACATTGTTTGCCAGTGTCTCCCGGGCACTGGTAGAGTTTAAACTTACAGAGGGTTCTTTAAGATTTGTGAAAGGAAGGGGCTGCCCCACAGCTGTGGGATTTTTGTCAAAACAAAGATGAGAAAGAGAACAGAGGAAATGCATTTGACTTCCCTGCCCCTCAGGAGATGAGATGAGGGAAGAGTAGACAAGGTGAGGGGCCTGGAGACCCAACCCTTTCATGCCAAGACACTTATAAGCCTGTGCCCACTCCCTCCCCACCAGAGCAGGAAGAGGCTGGACCTCCAGGGGCCGGTGATGGCCTGGTGGAGGGAGAACTCCACCCCTCTCCCTGGGTGGGGCTGGGCAGTAGAGGACCACACCCCTGGGTCCTTTGCTGCCTAGAGAGCACTATGGGGCTCCTGGTTCCAGACCTAAAGCCAGGCCGGGAGAAGCAGACAAAGCCATGAGATACACATCCTTTCCCTACCTGTGGCCTCCCGGCTGCCTCCAACCTGGACACAGGGCTTTGCAGTCTTTCTAAATGAGAATCCTGATTGCTGAAGAAGGCGGATGGTGGAGGGTGACCTAACAGAAGAGGGCTTGCGGCAGACACTGGAATGCGATGTTCTGCTGGGAAACCCAGCCACCTGGGCGGAGATGCCTGGACGGCGCTGTTCAGCCCAGCAGGTGCAAATTCTCATGTCAAACCCTTTAAGGAAGCTGCTCGCAGACAGCCCATCCTCCCTCCTTTCTCCCCCACTCCATCTGGTTGTTAACGAGAATGAGAAAAGCAGATTAGAAGTGTCACCCCTGCAGCTGGTTCAAGGCTGTACAACCGATCCACTTTCGTTTCATTCTGATAGGTACAATTTCTTTCCCAAACAAACACTCACGTATTGGGTTTTGAGAAACCTTCTACTTATGTGAATTTCATGAGCTTGACTGTGACCTGGGATAAGTCTTTTATGAGCAAAACAAAGAAATGACCTATAAAAAGAAGTGTGTTTTCCTCTGTGATTCTGTGGCATAAGAAATATATTTAGGCCTGGTGCAGTGGCCCAAGCCTGTAATCCCAACACTTCAGGAGGCCAAGGTGGGCAGACCACTTGAGGCCAGGATTTTGAGACCAGCCTAGCCAACAAGGTGAAACCCCATCTCTACTAAAAATGCAAAAATTAGCCAGGTGTGCTGGCGAACACCTGTAATCTCAGCTACTCCGGGGGCCGAGGCATGAGAATCTCTTGAACACGGGAGGCGGAGGTTACAGTGAGCCAGATGGCACCACTGCATTCCAGCCTGAGGTGACAGAGCAATGAATCTGTGAAGGAAGGAGGGAAGGAAGGAGGGAGGGAGGGAGGGAGGGAAGGAAGGAAGGAAGGAAGGAAGGAAGGAAGGAAGGAAGGAAGGAAGGAAGGAGGGAGGGAAGGGAGGGAGGGAGAGAGGGTGGGGAGGGAGGGAGGGAGGGAGAGGTGGCTCACACCTGTAATCCCAGCACTTTGGGAGGCTGAGGTGGAAGGCTTGCTTGAGCCCAGGAGTTCGAGACCAGCCTGGGCAACACAGTAAAAATCCTGTGTCTATAAAAAATAAAAAGTAATTTTGAAAAAATTGTAGGACATGCAGCTGGTGTCACAGAGAATTTATTGGTGTGGGGAAGAAACAACACACATTTGGTGTTAGGAGTGTTCCATGGATAGAAAAAGATTAGAGATTCCACAAATTGATTCTGTCAATTTGTGGAATTGACACAAACACACAGGGCTGCCCAATTTTCTGTTATAAGCAGGGGAGGGGAGTCCTGAAAGAGATTTGCAGGTGATATAAATGCGTAAGAGAACATTGAGACTTTTCTTTCCTTTTGGCCTTATTGTTCAAGAATATATTTTTAGATTAAGTCCAGATGCCAGATGAATTTGTGTGTGTGTGTGTGTGTGTGTGAGACCGAGTCTCACTCTGTTGCCCAGGCTGGAATGCAGTGGCACAATCTCAGCTCGCGGCAACCTCTGCCTCCGAGATTCAAGCAATTCTTGTGCCTCAGCCTCCCAAGTAGCTGGGGACACAGGCGCACCCCGCCACATCTGGCTAATTTTTGTATTTTTGGTAGAGATGGGGTTTCACCATGTTGGCCAGGTGTGTCTTGAAATCCTGACCTCAAGTGATCCACCTGCCGCAGCCTTCTAAAGTACTGGCATTACAGGCGTGGGCCACCATGCTTGGCCTGGATGCCAGAAGAGTTATTTGCAAAACAATTTTTAAATACTTTTAAATACTTTGTAAAGAAGCCAAAGTTTTATTATTGTTATTTTCTGTCTAATGCCTTGAAGTTGCCATACATTTTGGAGATTCTATTAAAGCTATAAGCTCGTTTTGTTCAGATGAACATTCATTTGTTTTTATGATCAAGCAAACGGAGAGTGGTTTAACTGGCTTAAGAAGGACCACACAGAAAGCCGAAATTCAGGACCAGCATTGAGATGCCAGCATGGAGGCCCCGTGTGGTGGCTCATCCCAGAACTTTGGGAGGCCGAGGCAGGAGGATTGCTTGAGGTCAGGAGTTCCAGACCAGCCTGCACAGCATAGCGAGATCCCATCTCTACAAAAAATTCTAAAAATTAGCTGGGCTTTGTGGTGCATGCCTGTAGTCCTAGCTATTGGGAAGGCTGAATCCAGAGGATCCCTTGAGCCCATGAGTTTGAGGCTGCAGTGAGCTGTGACTGAGCCACTGCCACTCCAGCCTGATAGACAGAATGAGACCTGTCTCAAAAAATTAAAATTAAAATTAAAAGACGCCCATATGAAGCTAATCTCCAATTCTGTGTGCAGACTACTAAAATGTCTCTCTTGCTAAAAGGAAGCCCTAAGAATGGCTACACAGGGTTTTTAACAAAAAGATTTAGCATGTCTTAGGACTTAATGCATGTGCCACCTTCAGGCAGCCATAACAGAAAACTAGAGGTTTTCTCTAAATAAATACATAAAAATAAGGAATTTAGATTCTCTGGCAACTGTGACCTTAAACTTTGTTTTCAAGGTGAAAAATATTTCACATAAAATTAAGCTTTATGAGAACATTTCTATGATGATTTAATTTCTTCTCTCTTCCCCGGTTCCACTTAAACACTAATCCTAGAATCCTAAAACTGTTCTTCCCGTAGATGTCATGGTAAGTACCACACTTTTTCTGTGCTTTTCCATAAGCAGAGAACAATAGTAGCTGAGTGATCAGACAGTACAGAGATTAGCAGAGGAGTTAGTAATAAGCTTTAGAGGTTTGTATCTGTGGCTCTACTCGTCTAAATTTAAGCCTTTTTGGGGACAGAAACCCAGTTAACCAATTTAAGGCAACTACCATCACAGTTTCTTGATAATTGGTGATCTCAGTAGAAAGGGTACGTTTCAAATAAACAAAGCAATGAAACCCAGATTTCATTCA
This sequence comes from Gorilla gorilla gorilla, assembly GCF_029281585.2. Lineage (NCBI taxonomy): Eukaryota > Metazoa > Chordata > Mammalia > Primates > Hominidae > Gorilla > Gorilla gorilla. The sequence goes on from NC_073242.2 coordinate 86,982,438, forward strand.
TCAATGTATCCCCTACAGACCAGTTTAATGGAAATAAATTACCTTGTAGATAATGACAATGCAAACTTAACACACATCAGATCGATTGAGACAAACTGCTGTGTGTGTGTATCTGTGACGGCCTTTACTTTGTTATTACTGATTTAATTATTTTAAAACCCTTATTAAGTGCTCTGTGGGTTCATAGTGGCACTTCTCTAAAAACCTGAAAGTCAATATAGTCTTTTAAACTACAGAGTTGGTGCCCTTTGTCTTATGAAGGGAAGGAGAACATAAACTCACTGCCTCTAGAAGATAGGGGTAGAGGTGTTTAGAAAATAGTTAATGGGGCCAGGTGTGGTGGCTGATGCCTGTAATTCCAGCACTTTGGGAGGCCGAGGCAGGCAGATCATCTGAGGTCAGGAGTTCAAGACTAGCCTGGCCAACATGATAAACCCCATCTCTACTAAAAATACAAAAATTAGCCGGGTGTGGTGGTGTGTGCCTGTAATCCCAGCTACTTGGGAGGCTGAGGCAGGAGAATCACTTGCACCTGGGATGTGGAGGTTGCAGTGAGCCAAGATCATGCCACTGCACTCCAGCCTGGGCAACAAGAGCAAAACTCCATCTCAACAACAACAAAAAATAGTTAATGGGCCGGGTGCAGAGGCTTCCACCTGTAATCCTAGTAATTTGGGAGGCTTGAGGGGAATCAGCCTTGAAAAGTAGGGGAATCACTTGAGGCCAGGAGTTTGAGGCTGCAGTGAGCTATAATCGTGCCATTACACTTCAGCCTGGGTGACAGAGCAAGACCCTTTCTCTAAAAAATAAATAGTAATAATAAAAGCCAGGTGTGGTAGCTCATGCCTATAATCTTAACACCTTGAGAGGCTGAGGCGGGAGAATTGCTTGAGCCCAGGAGTTCCAGACCACCAGCCTGGGCAAGACCCTGTCTCTACAAAAAATTGAAAAATTAGCCAGGCATGGTGGCATGCACCTGTAGTCCCAGCTATTCAGGAGGCTGAGACAGGAGGATTGCTTGAGCCCAGGAATTTGAGGCTGCAGTGAGCCATGATTGAGCCACTGGACTCCAGCCTGGGGGAGAGAGTGAGACCCTGTCACACACAAACAAAATAATATAATACAACAATAATAATAAATAAAAATAAATTTTAAAAAGGGTCTTTTTTTTTTTTTTTGAGATGGAGTCTCACTCACTCTTTTGCCCAGGCTGGAATGAAGTGGCCCTATCTCGGCTCACTAAAACCTCCACCCACCAGGTTCAAGCGATTCTCCTGCCTCAGCCGCCCAAATAGCTGGGATTACAGGTACCTGCCACCATGCCCAGCTAATTTTTGTATTTTTAGTAGAGATGGGGGTCTTGCCATGTTGGCCAGGCTGGTCTCAAACTCCTGACCTCAGGTGACCCACCCACCTCGGCCTCCCAAAGTGCTAGTATTACAGGAGTGAGCCACTGTGCCCAGCCACAAAAATGGGTCTTTTTCATACATTGTACGGAGTTCTCCGCAGGCCCTTCCAGTGCTTCAGCTGTGGGAAGTTTTCCTGTGTTATTTCATTGATATTCTCTGCCCTTTCTTTGTTCTCTCTGGAATTCTTTGAAATTGCTGATTTGATTTCAATTTCTTTCCTTCCTTCCTTCCTTCCTTCCTTCCCTCCCTCCCTCCTTTCCTTCCTTCCTTTTCTTGATACGATCTTGCTTTGTTGCCCAGACTGGAGTGTAGATGTGTGATCACAGCTCACTGCAGCCTCAAGCTCCTGGGCTCAAGGCATCCTCCCACCTCAGCCTCCTGAGTAGCCAGGATTACAGGAGTGTGTCACTACACCTGGCTAATGTTTTTTTAATGTTTTATAGAGACGGGGGTCTCATTATGTTGCCCAGGCTGATCTCAAACTCCTGGTCTCAAGTGATCCTCCTGCCTTGGCCTTCCAAAGTGTTAGGATGACCAGTGTGAGCCACCATGCATGGCGTATTATTTTTCATCTCTCTGTTTGTTCTAGTTCCTGGAAAATTTCCTCAACTTCATCTTCCAATCCACTTACTGATTTTTCCCCTCATATTAAAAACACATAGATTTTTCTTGTGTTTATTTTATTTTTCCTTATCCCTGGTAATATCTGGAGATTGTCTTGGTTTTGAATATTCATTTGTTCAATAGCATTTCAAGAGTGTAATTGCCTCTTGTCTCTGGAACTATTATAATATTCGTTCGTTCTTTCTTTTTTTTTTTTTTTTGAGACAGAGTCTCGCTCTGTTGCCAAGGCTGGAGTGCAGTGGCACAATTCCGACTCACTGCAACCTCCGCCTTCCAGGTTCAAGTGATTCTCCTGCCTCAGCCTCCTGAGTATCTGGGATTACAGGCACGCACCACCACACCCGGCTAATTTTTGTTGTTGTTGTTGTTTTCGAGATGGTAGTCTTGCACTGTCGCCTGGGCTGGAGTGCAATGGTGCAATCTTGGCTCACTGCAACCTCTGCCTCCCAGGTTCACGCGATTCTCCTGCCTCAGCCTCCTGAGTAGCTGGGATTACAGGCACACACCACCACACTGGCTAATTTTATTGTATTTTTAGTAGAGATGGGGTTTCTCCATGTTGGCCAGGCTGGTCTCAAACCCCTGACCACAAGTGATCCTCTCGCCTCGGCCTCCCAAAATTCTGGGATTACAAGTGTGAGCCACCACACCCAGCTCATTCTTTTTTTATTTCTTCCTTTCTTTCTTTCCCTAGATTGTCTATTTTCTTTGTCTCTTTTTTCCTGCTTATTTTATTTTGGTCTCACTTTTATGTTAGAGACAAACTGTGAGATTATCCTTGGCTTTCTGTTCATATTTAAGACGAGACACTAACAGTCAGTCGGACCTGTATGTGGGGGTGGAGCTTGTGACTGGAGGACTTTGCTGTAGGGTGATGGACCGGGGCCTTGGAGCACTCATTGGAGGGTCCTCATTGTCAGTTTTATTAGTTCCTTTCTCCAGAGCTGATTTGTTTCCCCAGAAGTGAATCACCCCACCTCCTGCCTCATCATCAGCTGTAACCCTGGCTGCCAATATTCTGAGACCTAAGAGAAGGCAGGAGGCCAGAGGTCTCAGTGTTCTGAGTGAGTTTCGCATCATCCCTGGGTTTCGGGTGCGGTGCTTCCTCAGCTCTCACCTCTGGGCCAGGTGTTCCAAAATCCAGATTCCTTAACACCTTTTGTCTACTGTTTTTTTCCTCTTCTATTATCTTTATCCTTGTGGACTTTTACTTTTTAAATCCTTTACAATCATTTCATTTGGGTTCAGACAGGGATGGAAATGAATGCAAATATTCCGTCTTCAACTAGAAGTCCTATACATTAATATTTGACTTCAAGAGGTTTAGTTCAAAGCACATTTAGATTAGGAGTAAAAATTGTTCTGTAAGCTCCAGTGAGCCAAACTAGGGGAGACTAAAGGAACCTATTTAGCGAAAAGATTCTATATTCCACTTAAAGGGATCAAATAGCAATTCTAAGTAGACTGTCAAAAGCTAAATATGTATATTGTAATTCCTAGAGCAATTTTAAAACTTTCTTTGTAGAATTTCTTTTTTGTATAGAAGAGATACAAATTTTTTTGTACAGAACTAAAATTAGTATGCTATAGTATATTTCTTTGTATAGAAGCACTATATAAAGAAATATATACCTAGAAAATCCTGAAGACAAGGAAAAAATGTTAAAACAATTTTAAAATAAGAAATATAATCAAAACCCAATAGATAAATTAAAATGGTATATTAAAAGTATTCAAATAATCTGCCCGGGCGCAGTGGCTCACTCCTGTAATCCCAGCACTTTGGGAAGATGAGGTGGGTGGATCACCTGAGGTCAGGATTTTGAGACCAGCCTGGCCAACATGGTGAAACCCTGTCACTACTAAAAATACAAATATTAGCTGGGCATGGTGGTACATGCCTGTAGTCCCAGCTACCTGGAAGCCTGGGGCAGGAGAAGCACTTGAACCCAAGAGGCAGAGGTTGCAGTGAGCTGAGACTGTGCCACTGCACTCCAGCCTGGGTGACAGAACAAGACTCCATCTCAAAATAAAATAAAATAAAATAAAATAGTATTCAAATTATCTAAGAGAGGATAAGAAAGGGCAAACAGAAACAAAAAATAGAGGGAACAAACAAAACAATTCATTGGTGAACCCAAATTCAAGCATATTAATAATCACATTAAGTGTAAATAGTCTAAATATACCAATTAAAAGACAGATTTTTTAAATTTTAATTTTAGTTTTTAATTTTGCTTATTTATTTATTTTTGAGACAAAGTCTCACTCTGTCACCCTGGTTGGAGTGCAATGGCACAATCTCGGCTCACTGCAACCTCCACCTCCCAGGTTCAAGCGATTCTCATGTCTCAGCCTCCTGAGTAGCTGGGATTACAGGCGTGCGCCACCATACCCAGATAATTTTTTGTATTTTTAGTAGAGATGGGGTTTCACCCTGTTGTCCAGGCTGGTCTCGAACTCCTGACCTGAAGTGATCCGCCCGCCTCGGCCTCCCAAAGTGTTGGGATTATAGGTGTGAGCCACTGCACCTGGCCTTAATTTTTATTTGATTATTATTTTTTGAGACTGGGTCTCGTTCTGTCACCCAGGCTGGAGTGCAGTGGTGTGATCATGGCTCAATGTAGCCTCGACTTCCCAGGCTCCAGCAATTCTGCCACCTCAGCCTCCTGAGGAGCTGAGACCACAGGTGCACACCATCACACCCAGCTAATTTTTGTATTTTTGCTAGAAATGGGGTTTCACCATGTTGCTCAGGCTGGTCTCAAACTCTTGAGTTCAAGCGATTCACCTGCCTCACCCTCCCAAAGTGCTGGGATTACAAGTGTGAGCCACCATGCCCAGCTGGAAATTGTTAAATTGAATGTTTGAAAAAACTCAACTATGTGATGTCTAAAAGAAAACCCACTTTATATATAATGATATAGGTATGTTAAAAGTATAAAGATGGGGCCAGGTGCGGTGGCTTACGCCTATAATCCCAGCACTTTGGGAGGCCAAGGCGGGCAAATCACTTCAGGTCAGGAGTTCAAGACCAGCCTGCCCAACATGGCAAAACCCTGTCTCTACTAAAAATACAAAAATTAGCCAGCCATGGTGGCATGCACCTGTAGTCCCAGCTACTTGGGAGGCTGAGGCAGGAGAATTGCTTGAACCTGGGAGGTGGAGGTTGCAGTGAGTTGAGATCGTGCCACTCCACTCCAGCCTGGGTGACAGAGCAAGACTCCGTCTCAGAAAAAAAAAAAAAAAGAAAGAAAGAAAATTACCACAGATAGAAACGTGAGCAACACCATCAACCAACTGGATCTAATTGACATTCCTGGAATACTCTACCCAAGAACAACAGAATATATTCTTTTCAAGTGCCCTGGGTCATAAACCAAATCTCAACAAATTTAAAAGAAATTAAATCATATAAAGTTATTCCCTGACCACAAAGGAATTAAACTAGAAATCAATAGAAAAATATCTGGAAAATCTCCAAGTGCTTGAAAGTTACACAACACACTTCTAAATAATCCATGAATCAAAGTGGAAGTTTTGGCTGGGCACAGTGGCTGACACCTGTAATCCCAGCACTTTGGGAGGTCAAGGCGGGAGAATCATTTGAGGCTTGGAGTTTGAGATGAGCCTGGGCAACATAGCAAGATGCCATCTCTACAAAGAATAAAAATTAAAAACAAAATAAAAAAGGTGAAAGGGGTTCTCCCTCCCCCTTTCTTTCTTTTTTTTTTTTTTTTAGACATGGTCTTGCTCTGTTGCCCAGGCTGGAGTGCAATGGTGTGATCTTGGCTCACTGAAACCTCTGCCTCCCAGGTTCAAGTGATTCTCATGCCTCAGCCTCCCAAGTAGCTGGGATTATAGGCGTGCCCCACCACACCCAGCTAATTTTTGTATTTTTAATAGAAATGGGATTTCACCATATTGGCCAGGCTGGTCTCAAACTCTGGTCCTCATGTGATCTACCTGCCTTGGACTCTCAAAGTGTTGGAATTACAGGCATGAGCCACCGCACCCAGCCAAAAAGGTGAAAGTTTGGATAGAAATTGGGAAATATTTAAACTGAATGAAAGCAAAAGTACAACATATAAAAATTTGTGAGATGCAGGTAAAAAGTACTTAGTGGAAAATTTATAACATCAAATGCTTATCTTAGCAGAGAAAAAAAAGCTAAGCTTCCAACCTAAGAAACTATCATAAGAACAAAATAAATTCAAAGCAAGCAGAAGCAAAGAAATAATAACATTAAGAGCAGAACTTGGCCAGGTGTGGTGGCTCAGGCCTGTAATCTCAGCACTGTGGGAGACCAAGGCAGGTGGATCACTTGAGGTCAGGAGTTCCAGACCAGCCTGGCCAACATGGCAAAACCACGTCTCTACTAAAAATACAAAAATTAGCTCAGCGTGGTGGCACACACCTATAGTCCCAGCTACTAGGGAGGCTGAGGCAGAAGAATCGCTTGAACCCGGGAGGCAGAGGTTGCAACAATAACAACAAAAAACAAAAACATTAAGAGCAGAAATTAATAAATGGAAATGGAAATAAGGCTGGATGCAGGGGGCTCACACCAGTAATCCCAGCACTTTGGGAAGTGGAGGTGGGAGGATCACTTGAGCCCAGGCATTTGAGACCAGCCTGGGCAACACAGCAAGACCCTGTCTGTATATAATTAAAATTTAAATTTAAAAAAAAAGAAAAAAAAAAAAGGCTGGGCACAATGGCTCATGCCTGTAATCCCAGCACTTTGGGAAGCCAGAATGGATGAATTGGTTGAGCTCAGGAGTTTGAGACCACCCTAGGCAATATAGTGAAACCCTGGCTCTACCAAAAAATACAAAAATTACCTGGCATGGCAGCACACCCCTGAGGTCCCAGCTATTCAGGAGGGTGAGGTGTGATGATCACCTGAGCCGGGAGGTGGAAGTTGCAGTGCATTCCAGCCTGGGTGACAGAGACTGTGTTTAAAAAAAGGAAGGAAGGGAGGGAGGGAGGGAGGGAGGAAGGAAGGGAGGGAGGGAAAAAAGAAAAGAAAGAAAGAAAGAAAGAAAGAAAGAAAGAAAGAAAGAAAGAAAGAAAGAAAATAAAAGTGTAAAAAGAATAGAGAAAAACCAATAAACCCAAAAGCTGGTTCTTTGAAACAATCAATTAAAACTGCTAGCTAGACTGACAAAGAAAAAGTGGGAAGACAGAAATTACCAATATCAGAAGGAAAGCATGTATATAATAAAGACCTCACAGATGTTAAAAGGATAATAAGGAAATATTACAGACAACTCTGTGCACATAAATTTGACAATTTAGATGAAATGGACCAATTCCTTAAAGCCACAAACTACCAAACCCACCCAAGAAGAAATAGACAGACTAAATAGTCCTATATCCGTTAGAAGAAATTGAATTCATAGCTGAAATCCTTCCAGAAAAGAAAACTTAGGTCCAGATGGTTTTACTGGTGAATTCTACCAAACACTTCAAGAAGATATAACACCAGTAGAACACTTCCTAACTAATTTTGTGAGCCCAGCATTACCCTGATACCAATGAATCTGATGGATTGCTATTTATTAGTAATGCCTACAACTGACCACATACCACAAAATCCACCTGCAAAAGATACAGCAGTGCTTTAATTCCAAGGCAGAGCAGCACAGGCCCACTCTCCCTGTGTGCTGCGTGTCTTCCAAGGATCTTCAGAGAAGGATATATTCTTCTGGTTTCTGCCAACATTCTCAGGAAAGAGTAAACATGAAGGTCAGGAATCACCATACCTAAGATACTGGCTTCTTCTTCCTTAGCACAGCCTGTTTCCAAATCTTGTTCCAGGTCCCCTGACTTCAGCTTGGCCTTCTGAGACTCTTAGCCCATTTCTGACTTTCGTAAGTCTCCCAGAACCCCCTAAAACCTTTCTTTTTTTTTTTTTTTATTATACTTTAAGTTCTGGGATACATGTGCAGAACATGCAGGTTTGTTACATAGGTATACACATGTCATGGTGGTTTGCTGTACCCATCAACCCGTCATCTCCATTAGGTATTTCTCCTAATGCTATCCCTCCTCTAGCCTCCCACCCCCTAACATGTCCCAGTGTGCGACGTTCCCCTCCCTGTGTCTATGTGTTCTCATTGTTCAACTCCCACTTATGAGTGAGTATGTTCAGTGTTTGGTTTTCTGTTCCTGTGTTAGTTTGCTGAGAATGATGGTTTCCAGCTTCATCCATGTCCCTGCAAAGGACATGAATTCATCCTTTTTTATGGCTACATAGTATTCCATGGTGTATATGTGCCACATTTTCTTTTTCTTTTTTTTTATTTCTTTTCTTTTTTTTTTTTTTTTTTTGAGACAGAGTCTCTCTCTGTCGCCCAGGCTGGAGTGCAGTGGCACGATCTCGACTCACTGCAACTTCCGCCTCCTGGGTTCAAGTGATTCTCCTGCCTCAGCCTCCCGAGTAGCTGGCACATGCCACCCCGCCCGACTAATTTTTGTATTTTTAGTAGAGATGGAGTTTCACCATGTTGGCCAGGCTGGTCTCAATCTCCTGACCTTGTGATCCACCTGCCTCGGCCTCCAAAAGTGCTGGGATTACAGGCGTGAGCCACCGCGTCTGGCCCCACATTTTCTTTATCCAGTCTATCATTGATGGGCATTTGGGTTGTTTCCAAGTCTTTGCTACTATGAATACTGCTGCAATAGCTTTCTTTTTTTAGCTTTCCTGATACTGAATGAGCAAAGAAATTTAGCTTCTTTTAGTCTCAGAGCCTCATTGCAACCCAAATGTCCATTATATGTCTTCCCGGGCACAGAGCACTTCGCCCCTAGGAGAAGAAGCCTTCCCTTCCCCGGAACACAGAAATAGCTGAAGCCAATTTTAGTTTTTTGTTTTATTTTTGCTTTTTGTTTTGTTTTGATTTTTCCTTCCTGTCTCATTTCAGTAACAGCAGAAAGATATCCAATATAAGGTCCGTGAACCATTTATAGAAAATTAAAGTGCACCTCATGACAGTCAGTGCACATCATGACAGCCAGCATTGTCTTACTCTGGAGTTCTGCTCCAGGTGTATAATTGCATGTCATTAACTTTCTATAGCTCACCAATTCACAAACATAGCTTTTTTTTTAACCATCCCCTCCCTTAACAAATTTAAATTTACATAATTGAGGCTGGGTGCAGTGGCTCACACCTGTCATCCCAGCACTTTGGGAGGCTGAGGTGGATGGATCACTTGAGGTCAGGAGTTCAAGACCAGCCTGGCCAACATGGTAAAACACTGTTTCTACTAAAAGTACAAAAAAAATTAGCTGAGCGTGGTGGCACATGCCTGTAATCTCAGCTACTCAGGAGGCTGAGGCACGAGAATAGCTTGAACCAGGGAAATCAATGCTGCAGTGAGCTGAGATCACACCACTGCTTTCCAACCTGGGCAACAGAGCAAGACTGTCTCAAAAAATAAAAAAAGAAAAGAAAATACATAATTGAATTCACAAAACAAATTTAATTGCTATGTATATGAAGACAGACAAATGCATGGAAAAATATTCTGTGATGTATTCTTTGGTTTTATAACAAAAAAGGCAAACAGACACTTTTACTTTACCTTGTTCTTATCTTAACATAATACATAGGACCATATCCACCTCTTTATTTCAGAAAGTATTTGAACAGTTTCTATTCTGGAGGATTAGAGATTTCCTTGAAGCCATGACTACTCTACAACTTTACACTGTGATGGGCAGCAAAGATAATATTGTGCCTGATCACAAAGAGGAGACACAAGCCTTTCCAGAAATGTCTACACTAAAGACACACACCAAAAATAAGGAGTTTACTAATGTATATTCTCAGCTTCAGTATTTTGTCTGCTTCCACTTCTAGACTTAAGATAAGGCTACGTGCCTCACCCCCCTTCCTCCAGCACTTGCTTCATGCAGTTAAAATGGAATGAATGACTTTAGTTAAAGCGTCAAAAGAGTCTCACTAAGGAGATACTAATTATAGCTGTTTTCACGAAGCTCTCAGAAACTCCAGCAGGGGGCTCATTCATTCCTGCTGAGCTGCTACAGACCCTAAGATTATGTTGTCTACATCAGCCTTAGAAATTTCCCACAAGCAACACTCCTCCCACACCCGCCGAAGTCATACACCAGTTACAGTGGGAGGGCAACTGTGTAGGTCACTACAAAGGGAACTGTTAGTTTCATCTCCACATTCCCCACAAACATTTAAAATAAAATCAAGGCTGGGTGCAGTGACTCACTTGTAATCCCAGCACTTTGGGAGGCTGAGGTGGGCAGACCACTTGAGGTCAGGAGTTTGAGACCAGCCTGGCCAACACGGTGAAACCTTGTCTCTACTAAAAATACAAAAATTAGCCAGGTGTGGTGGCACATGCCTGTAGTCCCAGCTATTCAGGAGGCTGAGGAGGAAGGATGGCTTGAACCCAGGAGGCAGAGGTTACAGAGAGTTGAGATCGTGCCACTGCACTCCAGCCTGGGCAACAGAGTGAGACTCTGTCGCAAAAATAAAATAAAATAAAATAAAATAAAATAAAATAAAATAAAATAAAATAAAAACAAGTGGGGCAGGTGAAGCTCCCTTAATTCCTCCCTAGGAAATTCTATAAAGGCAGAGTACAATTTAGAAAATCAAACTGGGGCACTGGCTCACGCCTGTAATCCCAGCACTTCGGGAGGCCGAAGCAGGTGGATAACCTGAAGTCAGGAGTTCAAGACCAGCCTGACCAACATGGTGAAACTCCATCTCTACTAAAAATACAAAATTAGCTGGGCATGGTGATGGCACATGCCTGTAATCCCAGCTACTCAGGAGGCTAAGGCAGGAGAATCGCTTGAACTTGGGAAGAGGAGGTTGCAGTGAGCCAAAGATCACGCATTGCACTCCAGCCTGGGCAACAAGAGTGAAACTCTGTCTCAAAAAAATTTAAAAGAAGAAAATCAAACTGGACATCCAAATGATAATTAACTGACATATGTTCATTCATTACCATTGCTGTTACCAGAAAATGGGTCTTGTCCCAGACCCCAAGAGTGGGCTCTTAGATCTCACTTTCTTGGGAAAGAATTCAGGGCAAGTTGCAGAGTACAGCGAAGTTAAGATAGTTTGTTAGAGACTATTACAGAGTAGGGCTTCCTCAGAAAGCAAGAGGAGGAATGCCCCTACTTCAAACTTTTTATTTCTTTATTTATTTAGATACAATATCTCCCTCTGTCACCCAGGCTGGAGTACAGTGGCACTATCATGGCTTACTATAGTCTCAACCTCCCAGGCTCCATTGATCCTTCCACTTTAGCCTCCCAAGCAGCTGAGCTAGAGGTACATACCACCACGCCTGGCTAATTTTTATATCTTTTGTAAAGACAGGGTTTTTTCATGTCGGCCAGGCTGGTCTTCAACTCCTGAGCTGAAGAGATCCATCCGTCTCAGCCTCCCAAAGTGCTGGGATTACAGGCATGAGCCACCATGCCTGGCCAAGAATGCCTCACCTTAAACATAGTGCTTGCTTATATAGGTTGTTAAGAATAGCATACTTCATTACAAAGACTTTTGATCAGCTTGTGACAGGCTATTAGTATTGTTATTTTCCTATGCTACTACTGATTTCCACAAGAATTTATACGTGTACTATTATCTTTAAAGCAAAACCTATTCTTAAATTAAGAATGCATTTTGTTCTTGAAATATTGGGATGTTTCCATAAGTTCTGGGTCTTTGTTTGGTAAGTTAGCATCATTAACTCATCCCCTCAGCCATAAATATCTTGTGACCAACAGCACCAACCCCCTGGGAATGGGGAATGCTACCCAGCAGGATTGGCTTTACCCAGCCTTTATTCAAGATGGAGTCACTCTGGTTAGGACATCTCTGACACTATTAACTTTCTATCTCAATGTCTTTCCTTCTCTCACTGCACAACCTTAGATAATTAATTTGTTAATTATCAATCTCATAAATGAAACAAAGCTGATCAGGGCAAATGGCTGGTCTGGATGTTCCCAAGGATGTATTGCAGGTGGCAGGAAAGACCGTGGACCCAGCGTCCACTTTCCCAGGGGTCGATCATAAAACAATTTGCACCATGGTACTGGGGGCCAGAAGGCCAGAAAGGCAAAAGGGAGCCATGTGATCAAAATAATCTTTCCTAGGCCAGGCGCGGTAGCTCACACCTGTAATCCCAGCATTTTGGGAGGCCAAGGCTGGTGGATCACTTGAGGCCAGGAGTTCAAGACCAGTCTAACAAAACCCTGTCTCTACTAAAAATACAAAAATTAGCCGGGCGTGATGGTGTGCACCTGTAATCCCAGCTACTTGGGAGGCTATGGCACGAGAATCACTTGAACCTGAGAGGCGGAGTTTGCAGTGAGCCAAGATTGTGCCACTGCACTCCAGCTTGGGCAACAAAGTGAAACTCTGCCTCAAAATAATAATAGTAATAATAATAATCTTTCCGACAGGTAAAATATTTTCAAGCTGAAGGAGTGGAAGTACTGGCTAGTCATATGTATAGATCATCAAAGAACAAGGATGAGCTTCTGGAAGCGAATTCTGGCAGCTGGGCTTACCTGCTACTCCCTGGGAGCTTTTTGATGTCCTTATTATTATTATTATTTAATTTTCTGTCCTGAGTAGCTGGGGCTACAGGTGCTTACCACTACATCTGGCTTTTTTTTTTTTTTTTTTTTTTTTTTTTTTTTTTTTAGTACAGACAGGGTCTTTCCCAGGCTGGTCTCAAACTCTTGAGCTCAATTGATCCTCCCGCCTCAGCCTCTCAAAGTGCTGGGATTATAGGTGTGAGCCACCTTGCCTGGCTGAGATTTCATCAAGCTACTTAGAACATCGTGCAACTTAGAATTCATGAATTGTTTATTTCTGGAATTTTCCATTTAATATTTTTGGACCTTGGTTGACCGAGGGTTACTGAAACCTCAGAAAGCAAAACTGTGGATAAGGGAGGATTACTATACTGCCATTAAGTTGTATTATAAAAATAATTTCAAAAATTGTATTCAAGTAATATGTGTATTCAATTAAAATTTCATCCCTTCAATGTTTTATAAGTAATTCAAATACCAGAGTGGTAACCATCTTCTAAGAATATTAGCTACAATCCCAATCACTGTTTTTCAAAAAGATGTTGTCAGTCCTGCTTCTGAAATTTCTCTCCAACAGGCCTCCTCCTCCCATTCCCACTGCCCCATCCCAGCCAGGCCCTACCTTGCACTGCTCCGGGACACCAGCCTCCAATCTGAGGGTTTCCTGGTGTCTGGGCTTCCATGCAGCTGTCAGAGTGTTCTTCCTGAAAAGAAACTCCATCTGTGCCATTTTCCGAGCAATACGCTTTACTGGGTTGTCCTGTAGCCTTCAGGATAAAGTACAAATTCCTGAGCATGACACCTCGGATGAAGTCCGTCCCCTCCTTCCCAGATTACCACCTGCCCCTTTGACCCTGCCCTTTGGTCATCAGCCACAATCAGCTGCTGTCTCCACCAAGCCTCACCAGCTCTCCAAGCCTTCACCCATGATGCTGTCTGCCTGGACTGCCCTCCCTCCCATTCCTCTGCCTACAAGATCCGATATGCGCTTCAGCCTCCAATGTTAGCTCACCAAAATCTTCCCTTTGAATTATGAATGCAGCTGGCTGCAAACTCCTCCAAGTGACCAGAGAGTCCTATAATCACGTCTATTATAGCATCTTTGATTTAGAGGGTGATTTTTGTTTTTTTTGTTTGTTTGTTTGTTTTTCTTTTTCTTTCTTTTTTTTTTTTTTTTTTTTTGCGTTTCTGTATTTCCTAAGAGAATGTGAATTCCTAGAATCCTAGGAATTCTCATCTGATTTTTATTCCCAACGTCTAGCACTATGCAAAGCAAAAAGTAGGTACCCAATAACTGCTTTTGGAATGAATAAATGAATCAATGAATGGTACCATGCAGCTGCCAAAGTGCTTTCTGCAAAGCAACTCTGACCTTGTTGCTCTCTGAGCTGTGCTCCTTCCTGGGTGATGAGGTAACACTGGAAGCTATTAACAGATAAGAAAGAGAGAAAAAAAAAAAGGAGGGGAGAGATCTCTGGGTCTCTGACAAATTACTTATTTTCACTGAGTTTCTGTTTCCTCATTTGTAAAACAAAAGTGCTGTCCGGATGAGCTCTGAAGGCATCTTCCAGTTCTCAAATTCCAGCCTGCTTGGCTCCTGAACAACTTTCCTCGAGTCTCTGGCAGCTATAACCCAAGTCTTAGCACCATCTAGTGATAAACAGGCACACAGCGGGGAGGGAAAGCCGGGGAGTGGGGAGGGCGGATAAGAGAAGGAAATGCCAACTTTAATTATATTATGAGCCGGCAAGGAATTAGGTCAAACCTGCAAATACGAAGTTAAACCAAGAGACCTAACTTTATCCTGGGGATGGAATAACTAATTAGCTTCAGAACATGGATGAAGTAGACAATTATAGAATGCCTGAGACATGGAAAAGGCAATAAAACAATTCCTGTGTACCCTGGCCCTCTTGTTCTTTTATCAATTTACTGCTTGTTACTGTAATTAAATATTTTTCTTGGGAGGACATGTACTTTTGAAGGGCCTATGGCATGGGACTCCAATAACTCAATAAAACCACAAATTAAGTATTTATTAAGAATATATATGTATTTTCAAGTTTCTTCCTTACTATTTATTTATTTATTTATCTATCTGAGACAGAGTCTTGCTCTGTGGCCCAGGCTGGAGTGCAGTGGCATGATCGCGGCTCACCGCAACCTCAAATCCCTGGGCTCAGGCGATTCTCCCATCTCAGCCTCCTGAGTAGCAAGGACTACAGGGATGTACCACCATGCCCAGCTAATTTTAAATTTTTCAGCCGGTCACAGTGGCTCACGCCTGTAAATCTCAGCACTTTGGGAGGCCAAGGTGGGTGGATCACAAGGTCAGGAGTTTGAGACCAGCCTGGCCAGCATGGTGAAACCCCGTCTCTACTAAAAATACAAAAATTAGCTGGGCATGGTGGTGCGTGCCTGTAATCCCACCTACTCAGGAGGCTGAGGTAGGAGAATGTTACCCCGGGAAATGGACGTTGCAGTGAGCCGAGATCGCGCCACTGTACTCCAGCCTGGGTGACAGAGCGAGACTCTGTCTCAAAAAAAAAAAAAATTCCAGTAGAGATTGGGGCCGGGGAGGTCTCACTATGTTTTGCCCAGGCTGGTCTTGAACTCCTGGGCTCAACTGATTCTCCCACCTTGGCCTCCCAAAGTACTGGGATTACAGGTGTGAGCCCCAAGCCCGACCTCTTTACCTTTATTGGAGTGTGATAAGACCAAAATATGACTAACACTATAGGAAATAAGGATAATTCTGAGAGAAGCAGCAAAACAATAACAAAATACTAGTGTCTACATTCTTTTCTTTAAAACCTACTGACCTACACATTTTTATTAACCTAATATTTGTTTGCTAAATGACTCTCTAGTTGCCAAAAAACAAGAATAAACAAATCAACTGAACAAATGACAAAAGATAAAGAAACAATTGAGCATTGAGTAACAGAAAACTATGTTGAGATTTTGCTATGATCTGTCCCCAGGGCTGTCCTGAGACCATCTTCTGGACAAAGCACACATGTAAAGGGGTAGGTACTTTATAGATACTTTGAGCAATAAGGGCCTTTAGGCCAGGTATGGTGGCTCACGCCTGTAATCCCAGAACTTTGAGAGGCTCAGGTGGGAGGATCGCTTGAAGCCAGGAGTTTGAGACCAGCCTGGACAGCAAAGCATGACCACATTTCTATAATTTTTTTTTTTTTTAATTAGCCAGGCATGGTGGTGTGCACCTGTAGTTCCAGCTACTCAGAAGGCTAAGGTGGGAAGATCGCTTCAGCGCATGAGGGTGAGGCTGCAGTGAGCTATGATTGCACCATTGCACTCCAGCCTGGGTGACAGAATAAGATACTATCTCAAAATAATAATAATAAAATAGGCTGGGTGCGGTGGCTCACGCCCGTAATCCCAGCACTTTGGGAGGCTGAGGTGGGTGGGTCACCTGAGGTCAGGAGTTCGAGAGCAGCCTGACCAATATGATGAAACCCCATCTCTACTAAAAATACAAAAATTAGCTGGGCATGGGTGGCACGTGCCTGTTGTCCCAGCTACTAGGGAGGCTGAGACAGGAGAATTGCTTGAACCCGGGAGGCAGAGGTTGCAGCGAGCCAATATCATGCCATCGCACTCCAGCCTGAGTGACAGACCAAGACTCCATCTCAAATAATCATAATAATAAAATAAGGGCCTGTGAGTGGGGAGCAAGTGAAATCAGTCCTACATTTAGGCCATTTCTAAAGTGAGATTCCATTGTAATGCATAATTACATTTGCAAGTCGTAATAACCTATGTCCTCATGTACATTACCTTATAAACCTGTTCTTACTCATCCATTTGGAGTCTAATGGAACCTGTGTAACCATTTATTGACTGATACATTATATACGCAGTAATGATTATTGCATAACCCCAAGAACACAGAGAGTACAAATCTGAAACTGGACCATTTCACTGCAGTGCCATATTTTCCAAACCCAAAATAAGGCCACATGTACTGACAAGAATGTGCACATGACAAAAGGAAAACGAGGTCTGATAACACACAGCACCTCCAGGTGACTTCCCTCTTGGCACATTTATAACCTGGAAGTGTTTGAAAAAGGAAGAAACTGCAGAGGGAAAAAGCAAGTCAGCGTTTTTTTTTGCCTGGAGTTGGAATCCAATGGTTGGGTTTTGGAGACTGCTTTGAAGGAAAACGATGACTCGCTGGGCAGGTGCGTTTCAGACACTAACAAACATAAAAGAATGTAGGGAGTTATGGGTGACGGACTCATGAGACAGGTCTGTGCCTGATTTTTCTATTTTGCCTGCTATTAACTATATGCCTCAACCTGTAAGCTTACAGACGTATTTCTTTTATGGCTGATACAGTTACATAAAGGATGATACGTTTCATTTGGATAAACTCAATTTTATCTGAAAAATCCAAAAGCATTTCAAACATACAGAGTTGAAAGACAAACTTTTTTTTTTTTTGAGACGGGGATTTATTCTGTTACCCAGGCTGGGGTGTAGTCTCGTGATCGCAGCTCACTACAGCCTTCACCTCCCAGGCTCAAGGGCTCAAGGTATCCTCCTAGCTCAGCCTCCTGAGTAGCTGGGACTACAGGCGTGTGTCAACAAGCCTGGCTAATTTTTGTATGTTTTGTAGAGATGGAGTCTCAGTATGTGTTGCCCAGGCTGGTCTCAAACTTGTGGGCTCAAGCAATCTGCCCGCCTTAGCTTCCCAAAGTGTTGGGATTACAGGCATGAGCCACCGCACTTGGCCAAAAAACAAACTTTAAACAAATAATAATTTTTAATTACAATAATGCTTAAATAGGTAACCAAAGTACTTCAGGAGATGATCCATTAGCCCAGCGCAAAGCCATCAGCTTCATAATAAAACCTTGGCAAATTTAAAACACCTGCAATTCATTTCATGCCTCGTGATTTAAAGTATATTACATTAATGTGAAAAATTACCTTCTGAACTCGCACTCATTGAAGTGTAAATGTGCTCTCCTTCCCCTCCGGCCCCCGCCACTTCCCCATTTCATCCTGAAATTCCATTTGTAAATTCTGTACATCCACAGATGCCGTAGTCATTACCTCATTTTTTGTTGATAAGTCTTCTCTGCCTAGAGGTTTTTATAAGAGTTATTTTTCCTGTAATGAATACTCAGCAATTCAGGCCCATCTTTTCAGCTGGCTGGATGCTAGTGTCCCTTGATTAATGGACCTGCCAACTCGATGAGGTGATACCACACCAACAAAGGCTCAGCCTAGAAAATGTCACCTCTTATCCTGGTTGCCCAAGCACTTCTGTTTTATGAGCTTTGTGTGCCTCCCAGATGTGCCTAGTATTTCATTTTGGGTTTTGTTAATAAGAAGGCAAGTAACATGAAAGCAGGTAATTGGATTATTTAATGCAGTAGAAATAATTTCTTTTGTTCAAATAATGTGCTCATATGACAGACTTTTTTTTTTCTTTCTATTTTTCATTCCTGTCAGCTAAACTGCTACTTAACCATTTAAGTCAATGTATAGGTCAATACAAACAACATTATTTTTTCTGCCTGGAGAGAAAGCCTTACAATAAGAATGGTTTGAGAAAGAAAAAAAGAGTCCTCAAATAAAAACATTTTGCTTTTAAAAAAATTTGCTTTAATAAGACAAAGACATGGAAACCCTAGTTAAAAGTTAAAGTTGTGAACTTTGGTAGCAAATTTTGCTTGTACTTTTTTTTATAGAGACAGGGTCTTACTATGTTGCCCAGGCTGGAGTGCAGTGGCGTGATCTCGGCTCACTGCAACCTCCACCTCCCGGGTTCAATCAATTCTCCTGCCTCAGCTTCCCAAGTAGCTGGGATTACAGGTGCCCGCCACCATGCCTGGCTCAAATTTTTGTATTTTTAGTAGAGATGGGGGTCTCAGTATGTTGCCCAGGCTGGTCTCGAACTTGTGGGCTCAAGCAATTCACCCATCTTGTTCTGGCAAAGTGCTGGGATTGCAGGCATGAGCCACTACGCCCGGCCTAAAAAATATATATTTTGCTTTAATAAGACAAAGACATGGAATCCCTAGTTAAAAGTTAAAGTTATGGCTGGGCACGGTGGCTCACGCCTGTAATCCCAGAACTTTGGGAGGCCAAGGCAGGCAGATCACCTGAGGTTGGGAGTTCGAGACCAGCCTGACCAACATGGGGAAATCCCGTCTGTACTAAAAATACAAAATTAGCCGGGCATGGTGGCACGCGCCTGTAATCCCAGCTACTCGGGAGGCTGAGGCAGGAGAATTGCTTGAACTTGGGAGATACAGGTTGCGGTGAGCCGAGATTGTGCCATTGCACTCCAGCCTGGGCAACAAGAGTGAAACTCCGTCTCAAAAAAAAAGTTGTGTACTTCGGTTTTTTGTTTGTTTGTTTTATGGAGACAGGGCTTCACTATGTTGCCCAGGCTGGAGTGCAGTGGCTATTCATGGTCATGCTCATGACACACTGTACCCTTGAACTCCTGGGCTCAAGTGATCCTCCCACCTCAGCCTCCCAAGTAGCTGGGACTGCAAGTACAGGCTCCACCTCCAGGTGCATGCGCTTTTTATTTATCATTATTATGGCCTAAGATGGCTGCTGAATGTACTTTTTATGTTGTTGATAAGATTCCATTTCTTTTTTTTTCTTTTGAGACGGAGTTTCACTCTGTTGCCCAGGCTGGAGTGCAATGGCACGATCTCGGCTCACTGTAACCTCCGCCTCCCAGGTCCAAGCGATTCTCCTGCCTCAGCCTCCAGAGTAGCTGGGATTATGGGCACCTGCCACCATGCCTAGCCAATTTTTGTATTTTTAGTAGAGACGGGGTTTCCCCATGTTGGTCAGGCTGGTCTCAAACTCCTGACCTCAGGTGATCCACCCGCCTCGGCCTCCTAAATTGCTGGTATTACAGGCATGAGCCACCGTGCCCGGACAGATTCTTTTTCAGTAGAAGAACCCTAACTCTCAGACTGTAAATAGGCAAAATTATGTGCTACTCCAAGCTTCTGAATAAAACATTCTTAAGAAATTACGCAGGGCCAGGCGTAGCGGTTCACACCTGCAAGGTGCTGGTTCACACCCAGCACCTTGGGAGGCTGAGGCCGGAGGATTGCTTGAGCCCAGAAGTTCAAGCCCGGCCTGGGCAACATAAGGAGACCCCTGTCTCTACCAAAATTTTAAATATTAGCCAGGCATTGTGAAATGCGTGTCTATGGTCCCAGCCAATTGGAAGACTGAAGTGATCGTTTGAGCCCAGGAGGTCAAGGTTGCAGTGAGCCATGATCGTGCCACTGAGCTCCAGCCTGGGCAACAGAGCAAGACCCTGTCTCTAAAATAAATAAATACATAAATAAAGTAACCATGGAGCAGAATAAATTTCAAGGGGATTATGAAGACTAATGATCCCAAAGTTATAAAACAATGGGACTGCCCCCAAAAATGTATTCCACAATTTGAATAAAGGAAAGTACTCATGTAAGCACAAAATACCACGCTGGGGCCCAAATAAAAGGAAAGTTAAAAAAAAAAAAAAAAAACCCACTTCTTTCAATGCCTGGGGGGATATGCAAAATATAGGCCTCAAAAGAAAGAAAGAGTAGCGCATGAGTACATGAGTACATAATTTCCATAACCATACAAATCTAAAATGTAATAAAATTATAAGAAAGGGTGGGCCAGGCGAGGTGGCTCACACCTGTAATCCCAGCACTTTGGGAGGCAGAGACAGACAGATCACTTGAGGACAGGAGTTCGAGACCAGCCTGGTCACCATGGTGGAACCCCGTCTCTACTAAAAATGTAAGAATTAGCCGGGCATGGTAGCCCACACTTGTAATGCCAGCTATTCGGGAGGCTGAGACAGGAGAATCGCTTGAACCTGGAAGGCGGAGGTTGCAGTGAGCTGAGATTGTGCCACTGCACTCCAGCCTGGGCAACCGAGTGAGATCTTGTCTCAAAAAAAAAAAGAAAAAGAAAAAGAAAAAGAAAAAGAAATAAAAGAAAGGGAACATAAGCCCAGAGCCAAGATAGCTAGACACAGCATCCAATGGAGAGGAGGCTCTGAGCTCTTCCAGGGCTGGCAGAGGTGCATCAGCGTGGCCAAACACAAGGACCAGAAGGCTAAGAGAGAAGTGAGGACATCCAGGTCCCATACATACCAAACTTGACCAACGTCAAGACTAAATGGCCGAAACCCAATTTAAAAAAGCAGTCGGCCAGGTGTGGTGGCTCACGCCTGTAATCCCAGCACTCAGCACTTTGGGAGGCCAAGGTGGGTGGATCACCCGAGGTCAGGAGTTTGAAACCAGCCTGGCCAACATGGTGAAACCCCATCTCTACTAAAAACACAAAAAATTAGCTAGCTGAGTGTGGTGGCAGGTGCCTGTAATCCCATCTACTCAGGAGGCTGAAGTAGGAGAATCGCTTGAATCCGGGAGGCAGAGATTGCAGTGAGCCGAGATCATGCTACTGCACTCCAGCCTGGGCAACGAGAGCGAAACTCCACCTCAAAACAAAACAAAACAATGACTAAGATAAATTATTAGAGGGAGTTAAAAAAAAAAAACATATAAGGTGTTGACGATATCATTCACAAACATTCCAATGGCAATGAGAACAACAGCATGCAGTAAGCATAAGTAATAAGACACTCAATTGAATGTAGTATGAGAAAGCCGGTTGAAGACACCACAGACATGCAGCTTCCTAATGCATGGAATATAGGATTTAAGCCAGCCAGGCTTGTTGGCTCATGCCTGTAGTCCCAGCACTTTGGGAGGCAGAGACAGGCAGATCACTTGAGCCTAGGAGTTTGAGACCAGCCTGGGCAACATAGTGAGACCCCATCACTACAAAAAAAATACAAAAATTAGCCAGGCATTAATTAGCTGGGCATGGCGGCACGTGCTTATAGTTCCAGCTATTTGGGAAGTGGGTGGTGGAAGGATCACTTGAGCCCGAGAGTCAGAGGTTGTAGTGAGCTGAGATCACCCCACTGTACTCTAGCTTGGACAACAGAGTGAGACCCTGTCCCAAAAAAAGAAAAAAAAAAAGATTTAGGCAAGCTTTCAGAAGAAACCTAAGTTTATAATACAGCAAAACATTAAAGAAATGCAGTCTCTATAGCTGACCACTTCCTCGTTTTGTTATATTGTCCTAAAAGAGTAATTGTCTCTAATCATTCTACAGTGAATCTTCTGCTAGGTATTAAACAAACATTATAAAGAAATTGCTAATGAAATCTGTTGATAGAATTAAGAAAAAAAAATAAAGACATTGTTAAGTAGAACAATTCTAAATCCTCAAGCCTGCATAACTGAGCGCTGTTAGTTGTCTCATTCAATGTCATATCAATTTGCTGAGAAATTAATAAGATAGCCTCATTTTTTCATATTAACAATCTCATGCAGATATTTTTAGGGTCCTGCTCATTAGAACTGGGTAGATGCCCTTTGACTTCCCTTTAAGCAAATCTGAGAAATTCTGTGATTCAACAAGCATTTTTCTTTGTTTCTGTGTTTACAGGCATTACTCATATCTGGAAGAATTATCCCAGACTGCAATGAATAATTCAAATCTGAATCATACCAAGGTTCTAATCCCCTTTTCTCATCTTCAAATAGTGCTTTTCTTTTTTCTTAATCTTCTCCTTCTTTTTTTTTTTTTTTTTTTTTTTTTTTGAGACAGTCTTACTCTGTCTCTTAGGCTGGAGTGGAGTGGCGTGATCTCGGCTCACTACAATCTCCACCTCCTGGGTTCAAGTGATTCTGCTGCCTTAGCTTCCAAAGTAGCTGGGACTACAGGCGCATGCCACCATTCCCGGCTAAGTTTCGTATTTTTAGTAGAGACGGGGTTTCACCATGTTGGCCAGGCTGGTCTCGAGCTCCTGACCTCATGTGATCCACCCGCCTCAGCCTCCCAAAGTGCTGGGATTACAGGTGTGAGCCACCAAGCCTGGCCCAAAAAGTGATTTTCCATGGTCATTGTGCAATGCTCTTGTGGAGTAATTAGAAATAAAAGACCTACAAACACTCTCAGTTCTATCCTTTCAAGTAAATTTAGATTCAGGTGGAATGCAAAGTATTATCTCTGGTGCGAACTTTTGTGGCTCCTACTTCCTCCTGGCAGCTTGTTTTTTGTTGTTGTTGTTGTTTGTTTGTTTTGTTTTGTGGGTGCTGTTCATGACTAATTTGCCAAAAGTCATCCAATATATTATCATATTATCCTTCATTGAATTGAGGCCAATCTAATTTTTTTTTTTTTTTTTTTGAGATAGGGTCTCTCTCTGTCCCCCAAACTGGAATGCAGTGGTACCATCACAGTTCACTGCAGCCTCGACTTCCTGGGCTCAGGCGATCCTCACACCTCAGCCTTCTGACTAGCTGGGACTATAGGCATGTGCCACCACCCCTGGCTAATTTTTATTATATATATATATTTGGTGGAGTCGGGTTTTCGCCATGTTACCTAGACTGGTATTGAACTCCTGGGCTCAAGTGATCCTGCTGCCTCGGCCTCTCAAAGTGCTGTGGTTACAGGCGTGAGCAAGCACACCTGGCCCTGATTTTAAAACTTATTACTTATATTTGACTTATATGTGGAAGTTTTCCATGGTTATCTGAATTATTCTTTTGAACCTGCCTGGAAACACTTCACGTGACCCTCTCCTCTACCGACTTTTCATTAAGGAACAAAACACTTGATTTCAGAAATTTGGAAATGTGGCTGGGTGCGGTGGATCATTTGAGGTCAGGAGTTCAAGACCAGCCTAGCCAGCATGGTGAAACACTGTCTCCACTAAAAATACAAAGATTAGCCAGGCGGTAGTGGTGCGCACCTGTATTCCTAGACACTCTGGAGGCTGAGGCAGGAGAATTGCTTTAGTCTGGGAGGCGGAGGTTGCGGTGAGCCAAGATTGCACCACTGCACTCGAGCCTGGGCGACAGAGCGAGACTCTGTCAAAAAAAAAAAAAAAGAAAAAAAGAAAGGAAGGAAGGAAGGAAGGAAGGCAGGAAGGAAGGAAGGAAAGAAAAGGAAGAAATTTGGAAATGTGAAAAGTGGGGACCCAGTCTCCCGAGACGCTTGATAATGCGCTCTGGAGCCATTTGTCTAGTTAACTGCCTTCATCAGAAAGGATCCTAAAGCTTCTCTCACCTCCCTCCGGGAGACGGCCAAATGGCCACAGCCGGGCCTAGGTCTCTTGGCTAGCTCCAAAATGCCGGGAAGACTCCGGCGCTATCTCCCTAGGTATTTATATGTCAAAGGGAGAAAGTCCCAGAACTTGAAGACCCCGCCAGGTGGTTAAAGCTGAGACACCTGGGGCTATCTCGTTCCGGGTGAGGCTTTATTTACATATCAAAGGGCTGGGGTTAGGTTTCGGGCCCATTAAGTTTCCAAGGAGACCCTTTCAAAAAGGGAGGGAAATAGCTACCTCCTTCGCCTTTATAAGCAGAGAAAACTTGTCCTTCATCTATGGAGTGTCGGGCTACTTGCACGGGACATTTCCTGGCCAGGAGTAAGGCTTAAGGGGAGGCTGGGAGCGGAGGCTATGTACTTATTATTTGCTAAAAGGTAATTAATATAAAATCTGTCTCTGATCCCAAACACGTGTGTGTGTGCATTCAGGATAAAATTAATAAAGATAAATATTAAAAAACCACTGGCAGGCCAGACGTGGTGGCTCACATCTGTAATCTCAACACTTTGGGAGGCCAAGATGAAAGGATTGTTTGAGTTAGGGAGTTCGAGACCAGCCTGGGCAACATAGGGAGACCCCCGACTTGTCCCCATCACCCCCTATTCCCCGTCTCTACAAATAGTTAAAAAAAAAAAAAAAAATAGCCAGGTGTGGAGGTGCCTGTCTGTGGCAGGAGGATCACCTGAGTCCTGGAGGTCGAGGCTGCAGTGAGCTGTGATTGAACCACTGTACTCCAGCGTGGGTGACAGAGCAAGACCCTGTCTCAAAAACAAGAACAATGAAACACTGACAGGACAGGCTGGACGTGGTCGTACACATGCCTGTAATCCCAGCAAGGAGGCAGAAGGATTGCTTGAGGCATGGAGTTCTAGACCAGTCTGGGCAACATAATGATACCCCATCTCTATAAAGAACAAAAACCACTAACAGCAGCCTGGGGTGGGTGCTTTCCCTCTTCCTCCACCAATCATGATTGGCTCTGGAGAAGGGGGGGTGCCAGGATGGCTCTGGCCCAAGGTTGGCCCTAGAGGCTGCAGCCCCAATTGTTCTGGGCAGGAGAGACACTCATCCTCACCTTGCAGAATTGCCAGATAAAATACAGGGCACCAAGTTGAATTTGAATTTTGGATAAATAACAATTTTTTTTAGCATAAGTATATCCCAAGTATTGCATGAGATATACTTAAGCTTAAAAAAAAAAACCTTCATTGTTTATCTGAAATTCAAATTTACCTGGGCTTTCTGTATTTTTACTTGCTAAATCTGGAACTCAACCATGGTGACCAGGGAAGAGGACCCCCTGGAGATGCCAACACCTTATGCCCATTGAAAGAATAATACAAGGGCTAGGAGCAATGGCTCACGCCTGTAATCCCAGTACTTTGGGAGCCCAAGGTGGCAGGATCACTTGAGGTCAGGAGTTCGAAACCAGCCTGGCCATCATGGTGAAACCGCATCTCTACCAAAAATACAAAAATTAGCCAGAAATCACTTGAACTCGGGAGGCAGAGCTTGTAGTAAGCTGAGATCACGCCATTGCACTCCAGCCTGGGCAACAGAACAATACTCCGTCTCAAAAAATAAATAAATTAAATAAGGGCACTCAGGCCGTCTTTGTTTTCATTTCAGAAGAGATATCGAAGGAGATAGTGCTCAGGAAATTGAATCTAGGAAATGTTACTCTACAATTTTTTGGTTACAATGAGTTTATCAAACATCCTTTGAATCTTCTTCCTTTTTTTTTTTTTACAGAGTCTTGCTCTGTCACCCAGGCTGGAGTAGTGCAGTGGTGTGATCTCGGCTCACCACAACCTCCACCTCTCGGGTTCAAGCAATTCTCCTGCCTCAGCCTCCCGAGCATCTGGGACCACACACGCGCGCCACCACGTCCGGCTACTTTTTGTATTTTTAGTAGAGTAGGGGTGTCAGCATCTTGGCCAGGCTGGTCTTGAACTCCTGACCTCATGATCCACCCGTCTCAGCCTCCCAAAGTGCTGGGATTACTGCACCTGGCCCTGAATCTTCTCATAACAACCTGGAAGGATTATTTTCTTCCTCCCAACTTAGGGATGAAACACCTGAGGCCAGAAAGCAACTAGAACAGTGTTTGGCACAAAGAAAGAATTTTTAAAAATATTTATTGAATGAATGAAAGTTACCCAGGTGTGATTTCACTGCAGGTTGGTGGCAGAAGCAGAACAGTGGCCTTCGGGTTCTTTTCTCATGGCTGTTTCTGTCTCTAGCCAAGGTGCTGATTCCCTGAGAATAAATCCCTTTGCTGTCTTAAGTTTGAATTTCCTCATCTATTATTTGGGTCTGATCATTTGCTTCTTGATCACGCAGCAGCGTGGACAAGACTATCTGAATGGGGAAAAAGTTTCCAAAGCCCTAAAGCACCGTCACCTTTGTTCTCAGTCCAGTAGTAAAAGGCAGCAGTGAGGCAGGGCGTCCAAAGGGTTATTGATGAGGTTTCTGTCCCAGGAGGCTTTGCTGTGGTGTCAGGACAGTGAGGGAGCTGGGAAGTACCTAGGGGGCATGAGGCTTGATGCTCCAGTTCTCCTTGCTGGTGAATCACTCTCTCGCATTGGGCTGGCCATCCACAGACAGGTGTTTGAATTTCATCTTGGTCAAAACAGCCCCCTCAGCCAGGCATGGTGGCACATGCCTGTGATCCCAGCACTTTGGGAGGCCAAAGTGGGCACATCACCTGAGGTCAGGAGTTTGAGACCAGCCTGGCCAATGTGGTGAAACCCTGTCTCTACTAAAAATACAAAAATTAGCTGGGCATGGTGGTGGATGCCTGTAATCCCAGCTACTCAGGAGACTGAGGCAGAAGAATCACTTCAACCTGGGAGGCAGAGGTTTCAGTGAGCTGAGATCGCGCCACTGCACCCAGCCTGGGCAGCAGAGCAAGACTCTGTCTCAAAAAACAAACAAACAAACAAACAAAAAACAGCCCCCTCTCTCCTCTAATCTCTTTTCTGAGGGGATCTTCCTGAGGTCTGGATTTAGAAACCACAAGTGCCTATGCTAGAGCAAAAGTCACACCCAGAATGTGTGGCCTAGATCTTGAGTTTTAAATAATCAAGAAACTCCCAGAAGTACTTTTGTCTGCATCGGCTAGGCTTCTTTCATTGTGAACAACAGAAACCATCTCCGACCAACTTAAGCAGAAGGAAGATACACAAGGTAGCTTGTGTCATTGAAGGAAAGTCGACTAGCCCAGGAAGGGCAAGAACACAGGTAGTAACAAGAACCTGAGCAGCAGGAACTCATGTCCAGTGTGATGAGGGGGTTGAAGTTGTGATGCGTCTGCTCCCATTTTCTTTTCTCTTTTTTTTTTTTTTTTTTTTTTTTGAGACAGGGTCTCATTCTGTTACCCAGGCTAGAGTGCAGTGGCACAATCTTAGCTCCCTGCAACCTCTGTCTCCTGGGTTCAAGCAATTCTCATGCCTCAGCCTCCAGAGTAGATGGAATTACAAGTGTGAGATACGACATCCGGCTAATTTTTGTATTTTAAGTAGAGACGAGCAGGGCATGGTGGCTCATGCCTGTAATCCCAGCACTTTGGGAGGCCGAGGCGGGCGGATCACCTGAGGTCGAGAGTTCAAGACCAGCCTGACCAACATGGAGAAAACCCATCTCTACTAAAAATATAAATATTAGCCAGGCGTGGTGGTGCATGCCTGTAATCCCAGCTACTCAGGAGGCTGAGGCAGGAGAATCGCTTGAACCCAGGAAGTGGAGGTTGTGGTGAGCCAAGATCATGCCATTGCACTCCAGCCTGGAAAACAGGAGCGAAACTCCGTCTAAAAAAAAAAAACAAAAAAAACTAAAAACAAAGTAGAGACGAGGTTTCACCATGTTAGCCAGGCTGATCTCAAATTCCTGACCTCAAGTGATTAGGAGTTCAAGATCAGCCTCAGCCTCCCAAAGTGCTAGAATTACAGGCATGAGCCACTGCACCCGGCCTCATTTTCTTCCTTTCCTTGTCCAATTCATTGCTCCTTTTAAATTTTTAAAAATAATTTTTTTAAAAAATTGTTTTTAATGTATTTATGTTTGAGACGGGGTATTACTCTGTCACCCAAGCTGGAGTGCAGTGACACACTCACGGCTCATGGCTCACTGCAGCCTCTATCTCTTCGGGTCAAGCAATCCTCTCACCTCAGCCTCCCTAGTAGCTGGGAGCACCACAAATTGTTGTATTTTTTGTAGAGACAGGGTTTCGCCTTGTTGCCTAGGCTGGTGTTGAACTGCTGGGCTCAAGCAATCTGCCCGCCTTGGCCTCCCAAAGTGTTGGAATTACAGGCATGAGCCACTGCACCCGGCCTCATTTTCTTCATGAGCCACCACACCTGGACTTTTTGTTTTGTTTTATTTTTGTTTTTGTTTCGACAGAGTCTTGCTCTGTCGCCAGGCTGGAGTGCAGCGGTGCCATCTCTGCTCACTGCAACCTCTGCCTCCCAGGTTCAAGTGACTCCCCTGCTTCAGCCTCTCAAGTAGCTGGGACTACAGGCATGCACCGCCACACCTGGATAATTTTTTTGTATTTTAGTAGAGATGGGGTTTCACCATGTTGGTCAGGATGGTCTCGATCTCCTGACCTTGTGATCCACCTGTCTCAGCCTCCCAAAGTGCTGGGATTACAGGCATGAGCTACCATGCCCAGCCGCACCTGGCCTTTTTTTAGAGACAGGGTCTGACTCTGTCACCTAGGCTGGAGTGCAGTGGTACAATCATAGTTCACTACAGCCTCAAACTCCTGAGCTGAAGCGATTCTTCTGCCTCAGCCTCCCAAGTAACTGGGACTAGAAGAGTGCACCACCATGCCCAGCTATATTTTTAAATTTTTTTTTTTGTAGAGACGGGGTCTTTCTATGTTACCCAGGCTGGCCTCAAACTGCTGGGCTCAAGCGATCCTTCTGCCTCACCCTCCCAAAGTGCTGAAATTATAGGCATGAGCCACCGCGCCTAGCCCATTTCACTGCTCCTACATCAGGATGTTTTCAGCTGCAGGTAACAGAGACCCTATGAATGGCTTTAAATAATAAAGATACTTCATTATCTCATATAATGAGTAGTCTGAACACGCATGGTTTCAGGGTTGATTTGGCAGCTCAAACATGTCACAGGCTGCATCTCTCCAATTTTTGGCTCTTCGGTCATGAGATGGCTGCTGCAGCTCCAAATACATTCTCACTTCAGTATCCCAGGCAGGAGAAGAGAAGGACAACAGCAACAGAGCGCTTTCCATACCTGATTAATTCATTGGTTGGAACTGGGTCACACCTAGCTACAAAAAAGGCTGGAAAGGCAAGAATTCAGCAAAAAAGAACAGAGAGCAGTGATTGGCTTATACCAGGGGCTTCATCTCCTGGGGATGGGCATGCTGCTGCCCAAAGCTAAATCAGGGCTTTGTTAGCAAGGAAGAAGTGGGCCATCTTCTTAAGATTCACCTTCCCAGCAAAGAGAGTCAATGGGCCTGGCTTAGGTCACCGTGTTGGAGTCACCATGCATGACTGAAAGGTAATGTTGCAAAAGGGGAAGCAGAATTCTGGGGCTAGAAGAAGAAGAGAGACAGAAGCTGAGTGCAGAAAAGACATCTTTTCCTCCTTCAACCACTGGTCATTTCAGATATTGGGGAGTATCGCAACCTAGCCAGGACAGGTTATATCATTTGTGGGAACCAGTGCAAATAAAATGCAGGACCCATGGTTCAAAAGTTAAGAATTTCAAGCACAGAGCCCTTCTGGACACAGAGTCCTGTGTGACTGCACAGGTCACAAGCCCATGAAGCCAGCCCTGGGCCTAGACCAGAACTGGAGTGATTGCCCCAAGGAGAGTAAGTCTTGCTAGGGTGTTTCAGGGTCTGTTTTGTTATAAAATTGGGTTAAATCATTAATTGATGGTAAGAAAGCTGAGATTTATATTGTTATAATTAACATGTGTCCAGCCCTTTGTACAAACACTGTTAAAGGGTCGAGAAAAGAAGTGATCAAAGCCCTCTGTGTGTATAACCCTAGGCAGAGGCAGGGTTCCGAGAAGACAGAGCTATCCAGAGGCTTCCAGTCTACTCCAGCTATCAGAATAAGGGAGATGGTGAGTTGGTTTTATTCCTCATGCCCATTCAAACTTGGCAATTTCAATCTATTACTTAATCATCACAGTGGCCCTGTGTGGCTCAAAGTATTATATCCATATTATAGATGAGGTCACTGGGGCTCAGAGAGGTCCGTGATCATCCATGGTATATGATCAAACTGGGATTGGAAGCCAGGCAGTCTGAATCCTTGCATCCATGTTTATCAGCACTGTGTGTCATTGAACAAATCTAACAGGGCTGGGGAAATTGTAAGAAGTTGTCTTATAATAGATGAGATGACACAGACATAAAAGGGGTTTTAACTTGAAGGGCTTAGAGTCCTAGAGCCCATGAGAAGTTTTTTGTTTTTTTTGTTGTTGTTGTTTTCTTTCTTTCTTTCTTTCTTTTCTTTTCTTTCTTTCTTTTTTCTTTCTTTCTTTCCTGTTTTTTTTTTTCTTTTTTTTGAGATTGAGTCTCACTCTGTTGACCAGGCTGGAGTGCAGTGGCATGATCTCAGCTCACTACAACCTCTGCCTCCTGGGTTCAAGCAATTCTCATGCCTCAGTCTCCAGAGCAGCTGGGACTACAGGCATGAGCCACCACAGCTGGCTAATCTTTGTATTTTTAGTAGTGATGGGGTTTCATCATGTTCACCAGACTGGTCTCAAACTCCTGACCTCAGGTGATCCACCCATCTCAGCTTCCCAAAGTGCTGGGATTACAGGTATGAGCCACCACACGTGGCCCTATTTTTTTTTTTTTTTTTTTTTTTTTTTTTGAGACTGAGTCTCACTCTGTTGCCCAGGCTAGAGTGCAGTGGCATGATCTTGGCTCGCTGCAACCTCCGCCTTCTGGGTTCAAGCAATTCTCCTGCCTCAGCCTCCTGAGTAGCTGGGATTACAGGCATGCGCCACCACGCCTGGCTAATTTTTTTGTATTTTTAGTAGAGAGAGGGGTTTCACCATGTTGGCCAGGATGGTCTTGAACTCCTGACCTCAGGTGATCCACTCATCTTGGCTTCCCAAAGTGCTGGGATTACAGGCGTGAGCCACCACACCTGGCCCTATTTTTTCTTTTCTTTTTCTTTTTTCTTTTTTTTTTTGAGACGGAGTCTTGCTCTGTCGCCCAGGCTGGAGTGCAGTGGCATGATCTCGGCTCACTGCAGCCTCTGCCTCCCGGGTTTCAGTGATTCTCCTGCCTCAGCCTCCCAAGTAGCTGGGATTACAGACACCCGCCACCACACCCGGCTAATTTTTTTGTATTTTTAGTAGAGACGGGGTTTCACCATGTTGGCCAGTCCAGTCTCGAACTCCTGACCTCAGGTGATCTGCCTGCCTCAGCCTCCCAAAGTGCTGGGATTTCGGGCGTGAGCCACTGCACCCAGACTATTTTTTCTTTTAATAGAAATGGAGTCTTACTATGTTGCCCAGGCTGGTCTTGAACTCCTGGGCTCAAGCAATCCTCCCACCTCAGCTTCCCAAAGTGGCCATAGAGGTTTGATAAGAATATCATTCCAGCAATAGGAATACAGGATGGATTAGAGCCACAAGGATGTCCGTAGGACATTTGCTAGAGTGCCTGGGCCAGGACATTTACTTAGTTTTTCTCACAAAGGTGTCTGTCACCCATGGCTGATTTCTGAAATGAATCCACAAGCCAGGAACATTTGTCTAAATACTTTAATTAAATGCATTGTAATATGAAAGGCAGAGTGTAAATAAAGTGTTCATGTTTACTAAGAAAACAGACTAAGATATTCCAGGTAGCTGAACACACTTTGATAATAAAATCTGAAACAGCTTCTTGGTTTTCATTCTATTTAAAATATTTATGTAGTTAAAAAAATAATTGACTATTTATTTTCTATCTAAATGCAGGAAATGCTGAGACATTTTAAATGAGCAGAGATTGAACATACATAAATAAGCGTCCTGTTTCAGCTACGGAATTATAATACTTCCAAGCTGTTCCATTCATACCTCAGCAAACAACCAGTCCAATTCAATTTAGAGAAGAATGCCAGCCTCAAATTCAATTTATTTAATATTTAAGTTTTGTGAAAGTGCTGAGTTAAAGGAGTTATCTCAGAGAAATTAAAACACTGCTAATCTCAATTAAAAATCAATTTTCTTTCCAGGACAATTCTTGGGAACCTCAAGAATCTCTTGCTTTATATCATAAGGAGTATACATTCAAGAACTGATATCTAAAAGAATAAGTACATTCGTATAAAAAAGATTCCTTATAAAATAGGATCTCACAGATAAGGTGCTGTTGAAGCATTTCGCCATTTACTGAAAAGCAATGTGTTTATTAGCATATCTGAAATACTTGCTAATGGTGGAAGCATTCTCTATGCTTTGATCTTAGACTATGTGGTACAAATATACAAACAGTAAATGGAGACGAAGGAAAAATAACTGCCTAAACTCGCAGAGTTCCCCCATTTAAAAAATGTTTACCAGTGAAATGATGTCTGCACAAGATTGTTTTATTGCAGCATTATTTTTAACAGCATAAGATTGGAAACAACGCAAATGCCCATCAATGGGAGAGTCGTTTAAATGTTATCATGCATCCATACAACAAACTAGATTGCCGTCATGAAAAAATAAGCATGCTCTTTAAGGATAGGGAACAATCTCCAAAGTAAATTAAGTGAAAAATAACAGTGGCTCTAATATGTGTTACCACTTCTGTTAAAATTTAAAAGGAAGGGAAGAAGCAGTTACATATTTCCTTGTATAAGCATAAAATAACTCTGAAATGATACAGGAGAAACTGTTAACAGTGGTTGCTTCCAGAGAGGGAACCAAGGAAGCTGGGTACTGGGGTAGGATGAAGAATTTTTATTGGATGTCCTTTTGTACCCATGTAAATATGTTATTGCCTTTAAAATACATTTTAAAAGCTTTTTTTTAAAAAAAAATAGGGTAAAATAATAAGGTCAATCATCACTATATTCAATGTGATGATTACCCAGATCAGGTGACAAGCCATCAACTAGACAAATCTGTTTCTGACTCTGGGGTTTGGAAATGCTTAGACCAGCCTGGGGACTCCCACATTCTTTCATTTTTCCACAGTGGAAATGAATGTTGTTTTTAGTGGATGGACAAATACATACAGACATTTGCAAACTTTCAAAGGCCTCTGAGCAGCTCACATTTTCCTGCAATTTTATATAAAATGGTCAGGACCTATTGGAATTCCAGGTCCTTTATGTTCACTGTTGCAGGTGGAAACAAATGGCCTAATACTAGAATACTAGATTTTATTTTTAATCACTCACTCCCCCAAGAGCCATTCGGTATGCAAATAAAATCCTCTTGATAAATATTCATTCCCTGAATGACCCTTTTTTCTTTTTTTTTTTTTTTGTCTGAATCATAAAAGCAACATGACACGATCTGGAAAGCTTTAGGGAATGTAAGTGCTGTCATCAGCTGGGAGATTTCATTTTCTAGGATTAATTGAAGTTGCTGCCACCATCTCTACAGCGAGAGTGTCAAAAGTGAGTAACGGACTGATCCCTGCTGGCGAATGGGGTTTCTCAGGATGACAGGCAGAGGATGCTCCTACTGGGCTGTCCCTCCTGGCAGAGGCAGAAACACTAGCAGCCCCTGGCCAGTAAGTCCATTTCCCTTCTATCTGTTCTGAGATAATGGCATTGCACTGGAATTGAATAGAGTCTGGGGAAGATAAGCACTAACTACCTTAATGGGCATCTAGCCCCCTACTGTGATTGCCCGCAAAGGAAAACAGCATCCCAAGCTCAGCTCAGAACGGTGGCAATTCTCAACTGAACAGCTCGGCTGCCCTCCTTTCTTTGTTTTTTTGTTTGTGTACGTTGTTGTTGTTTGCTTTTGTTTTTGCTGCTGTTTTGTAGAGATGGGGTCTCAACATGTTGCCCAGGCTGATCTTGAACTCCTGGTCTCAAACAATCCTCCCATCTCAGCTTCCCAAACTGCTGGGATTGCAGATGTGAACCACTGTGCAGGGCTATCTTTTAGTTTTTTTGAGACAGGGTCTCACTGTCCAGCTCACTGCAGCCAGAAACTCCTGGGCTCAAGCCATCCTCCTGCCTCAACCTCTCCAGTAGCTGGGACTACAGGTGCACACCATCACGCCTGGCTATTGTTTTTTTGTTTGTTTTTGTTTTTGTTTGAGATGGGGTCTCGCTATGTTGCCCAGTCTGCTCTCCAACTCTTGGCCTCCAGTGATCCTCCTGCTTCGGCTTCCCAAAGCACTGGGATTATAGGCATGAGCCACCATGCCCGGCAGTGAAGTATTTTCTAACCTTGAAATGTGTTAGACAAATTCCTGAGGGGAAACCCCACACATTCAATAACACTTTACTTTTTCAACAAAGCTTCCCATGTATTGGAGCCTCATTTTATCCCTCACCCATGAACTTTAAAAGTGGAAAATCATTTTGTTCTTAAAAAGAGGAGGAAAATCATTTTGTTCTTAAAAAGAGGAACAGTCAGGAAAAGGTAGGGCTCTCAAATGATAGTGAGAGCTCAGGGACTCGAACACTTGATGCAACTTGTCGAGCTCAGGCCCAGCCCTGCGAGGAGCTGAGTCGGGGCTGGCGTGCTGGCGGGGCGGTCAGAGCTGCAGCCACTGAGGCCACGACTACGGAAAAGCATCTCCTCTTGGGCCGTGGGAGAAGATGGGGCGCTGGGGCGCAGGGGCGCAGCGGCGCTAGGGACACACCTGCTGGAACTGCGCGCGGGATCCGCCTCACCCCATCTTACTTCGCCTTCTCCTCCCTTTCCTCCGGCATCTCCACCGACAGGATCTGCTCTCCCGGCTCCGGGCCCGGGCTCATGCAGATCCTCACCGAGTGCTCTTCGGGCTCGGTCGGCCCCTCCTCCTCTCCCTCCGGCCTCCCAAGGGAGGCAGGCGGTGGAGAGCTCGGTGGAGACCCCGGGGGCTCGGGGGGCATCCGGGGCGCGGGTGGGTCAGTGGCGGCCTCCTTTGGGTGCGTGTGCTGGTCTGGGGCGGCGGAGCCTTCCTCTCCCTTGACGTCTTGCGAGCTCTTGGCCTGGAATCCAGAAAGGGTGACTCGTGAGGCACAGACTCTCGGAGGGGTCTTGGAAGGGTCTTGGACACCTCCCTGTTCCAGCCTTTTTGGACCCCCAAAGAGGACAGCGGAACACACAGCGGGTGAAATCTAGTGGGTGGGGTGGAGCCGCATCGGGGTTATTTAGGAGAAACAAAATACATTATGGGGAAGTGTACAGATTAAAAGTCCCGGTTGGATTTCGTGGAAAGTCTTGGGATGTCTTAGATCTAGGCTGTGGGGCTGGAAGCTGGGATGAGGCTGTTGTTTCAAGTTCAGGGCCCCTCCCCCGAGCTATTGAAGCAAGCCAGGCAGTGACTCTGAGGGACTACCCGCAAGGCCTCTGCAAAGGCTGAACCAACCATCTGTTACCAGGGGTGGGCACTCCTGGAGTGGATGAGAAAAACTCCAAGCAAACAGGGTAAAAAGTGATGAAGGGAGAGGCTGCTGGGGCTGGGCCCCCTTTCTGGGAAGTCTCAAAGGTTGAGATCCTCAGGAATACCCTGGGGCTGGGTACCCCTGGTATTGGGCTGCGCTGACCCCATGTGTGGGGACCTGATGGATACCTCCAGCCTCCAGCCTGTGCTGCCTCCCACAAACGATGGCCATGGTCTTCGCATCAGTAGGGGACTGGGTAATTAAATCAAGCCTTTGTGGATACCTGTGGCCGCTCCCACTCTGCCTGACCCCATCTCTGCACAGAAGGAAACTGGAGAGGGAGCAGCCCCCAGAGGAGGCCAGGATGGTCCTCAGCTGCCCAAGATCCGTGTGAAGTGGTGTTTGTGAGTTTCAAGTGACAGCAGTCAATGTGCTTGTGCAGAGAGACCTGCGCCATTTGCTCAAGTCATAGGATATTGAAGGAAAGGAGGAATGGAGAGGGGGCAGCCAAAATGCTCCAAGAACCCAAGGCCTCTCTTGGGACATGCTTCTCCCTCTGTCTCAGTGTTTCCCTATGTTTTGGTGCCCCTGTCCCACCCTCCCCTGTCCACCCTACACTCTATTTTTTTGGTCTTTCTTTCTTTCCTTCTTTCCTTCTTTCCTTCCTTTTTTCCTTCCTTCCTTCCTTCTTTCCTTCCTTCCTTTCTCTCTCTCTCTCTCTTTCTTTCTTTCTTTCTTAGACGGAGTCTTGCTCTGCCACCCGGGATGGAGTGCAGTGGTGTGATCTCAGCTCACTGCAACCTCTGCCTCCCAGGTTCAAGCGATTTTTCTGCCTCAGCCTCCCGAGTAGCTGGGATTACAGGTGTGTGCCACCATGCCTGGCTAAGGTTTTGTATCTTTAGTAGAGATGGGGTTTTACATGTTGGTTAGGCTGGTCTTGAACTCCTGACCTCAAGTGATCTGCCCACCTTGGCCTCCCAAAGTGCTGGGATGACAGGGGTGAGCCACCTGCGCCCAGCCCACCCTAAACTCTTGACAACGCATTTCCAGGGCAGGATGCTTAGATGGTGAGCATCGTGGAACTTCCTGAAGCATGGTGCTATGGCTGGAATCAGCAGCTCATGGGAAGTTAGAAAAGTGCTTTGCTGTGTTCAACATGCTTTTCTAAAAGGCCTCCACGGTAATCCTGCCTGATCTTTATGACCTCATGAGGCAACCCTCAGTAATCCAAGTCTCGGAAAGCTTGAGGGGCTTCCTGGGTCATGGAGCTAGTGGGTGACAGAGCTGGGATTTGGATTTGTGTCTCTGAATGTCTAGTTAAGAGCTCCCTGTACTCTGCCATTCTGCCCTGGTTGTTCTGATTTGGAAGGGAAGTGCCTTTTAATGGAACGCTCATGCAAATTTAATTCCCATCTTAAAGCCTCCTTGCTGAAGAGCTACCGCTTAGGAGCCACAAGCGCACCCCAGCTGAAGCTCTTGGTGTACTGGGAGCACCCTTGGAGTTCCTGTCTAGTCAGCCCTCACAGCAGCCAGCACTGAAGACCCCCACTTGCCAGCTCCACCTTGACCTTGACAGTTTGTGAGCCAGGCAATCACATCTTTCCTCAGTCTGGGGCCATTGGTGGCTGTATCTGGAGAATGTCTTGGTACCCCAAATGGCTTTGATGTCACTCACCAGACTTCTACTGTCAAACAACATCTGGATGGGTCTCCTGGACTCTGACACCAGGCTGGATTGAGACTGAGTTCACTGGGCTCCTTTGAACTCTGCTGTGTAGACTGTTAAGCCCAGTCTGCCTAACCCCAGTCCCTCTCCAGATCCCCAACAGACTTCCTAAAGGACAGCCGTGAACAGACATAATTAATGTAATCATTCCACTTGGTGTTCTTGGCTTTGGTCACAGAAAAAAGTCCCAGAACTAATTTTAATGTCCCCCATAGATTTATGGGGATGGGGACATTTGGCATTTTGCCTGTGTGAGAGGTTTTTACTTTCAAATTTTTATTTTTCATTTTTTGAGACAGGGTCTCACTCTGTCACCCAGGCTGGAGTGCAATGGTACAATCATAGCTCACTGCAGTCTCGACTTCCTGGGCTCAAGTGATGCTCCCAACTCAGCCTCCCAAGTAGCTAGGACCACAGGCATGTGCCACTAAGCCTGGCTAATTAAAAACAAAAAAAGAAAAAATTTGTAGAGACAAGTTCTCGCTATGTTGCCCAGGCTGGTCTTGAAATCCTGGCCTGAAGAGATCCTCCTGCCTTGGCCTCCCAAAGTGCTGGGATTACAAGTGTGAGCTACCATGCCTGACCCAAATATCTTAAATTGTCACCAACACAGTATTAAATATGAGGACACACTGTCTTCTGGGGACAGACATTTGCTTCTCATACCCTCTCCTCTAACCTCTGCAACAGTATCAAGACTGCCTTTTAGAGATCCTGCTCCCAGCCTACTCTCAGTCCAGGGGCGGGTATGTGACCCAGGCCTCTTTAGAGCACCACAGTGCCCTGGCCACACCGAATGGCTCAAGAATTGGCATGTGACCCAATTCTGTCCAATGACAGTGAGTCCTGGAACTTTTGCTAGAATCCCTGGGAAAGAGGTGCTTTCTTTCTGTTGGAGTTGCTATGCCAGGAGGATGTCATCCTAGACAGAACTCTTGAGAACCCGTCTGGAGATAAAACCATCACTGAATAAAGCAGAGAGGACACAATGGGAAAACTCGTCCTGTTGGCATCTTTCGGGCTTTTGGATCCAGGCTTGCCTGAACTTTTCGATTACTTGACCCCTAATTCCCATTTTTCTCAAGCTAATTTGAGCTTGCACTCTGTCACTGGTAACCAAATGAGCCCTGACTGATAGAAAAAGGAGGGGGAAGACCCTAAAACTAAATGTGTGGCCCACTCTTGGAGACCCCTTGGCCTTCTCCCTGACACATATTGAAATGGACGTGGTGGCTGGGTTCCCAACCACATTACCTGTTCCACCAACTCTTGCTGCTTTGCAGCTGCCTCCAGCGCGGCCAGTTCTTTGAGCCGGGCCCGGAGGTGAGCAAGTTTGCCGCCTTTTGCCCCCTTGCCACCCATCTTTCCTGTCATAGCGAGGGCAGCGTTGAAGAGCTTTGGGGTGCCCGCCCGGGGCGGAAGGATCAGCACGCTCTTCTCCTCCTTGGGCTTATTGTTGTTTCTCAGCATGCGCCTGGAAGAAAGCAGCATCCATTTACATCACAGATGCACTCTGGGGGAAAAGAAAGACTCGCTTGTGCAGCCTCCTTTAAGCTGGAGCTGTGTAGCGGTGGTGATTTTGGCTAGTGATTGTAGAGAGTTTTTTCTGGGCCAAGCGTCGTGTTAAGTACTTTATGCATTGCATCTCATTGAAGGATCAGAACAACTGTAATGAGGTGGGTCTTACTGTCTGTTGTACCTTAGAGATGAGGAAAATGACGCTCAGAGAGGTTGAATAACTTGTCTGAGGTCACACAGCTACGAAATTCTTCTCTTTCCTTCCTTTCTGTCTCTCTGTCTCTCCTCTCTCTTCTGTCTTCTCTCCTCTCTCCTCTTCTCTTCCTCTCTCTCTCTCTCTCTCTCTCTGTCTCTGTCTCTCTCTCTCTCTCACAGGGTCTGGCTCTGTCGCCCAGGCAGGAATGTAGTGGCGTGATCATGGCTTACTGCAGCCTTGACCTCCATGGCTCAAGCAATCCTCCCACCTGAGTAGCTGGAACTACAGGTATGCACCACCACAATTTTTTATCTTTTTGTCGAGACAGGGTTTCACCATGTTGCCCAGGCTGGTCTCAAACTCCTGGGCTCAAGCGATCTACCCGCCTTGGCCTCCCAAAGTGTTGAAATTACAGGTGTGAGGCACCGCGCCTGGCCTCTTTCTTTTTTTTAACCAGCAGAAGAGTTAGGAAATCCTGAAGGACACTTTCACATAGGGAATTGGGAATAAGATGCCCAGGTGGAAAAGGAACCAAAGCTCTTTCCTTCTTCTGCTTCACTGTCACCTCCCCCTCATCACCATCACAATTATCAGCACTTATTGAGTGTCTATATATGCCAGGCCCTCTGCTCCATCCTTTGCAGGCACCCTTCAGTGGCCCCTATTACCCCCTTCCTGGTGTTCACGCCTCTGTGTGGTCCCCTTCCCTTGAGGATGGGTGGGGTACGTGTCTTGCTTTTAAACAATCGAATACAACAAGGGCTATCACTGGTGGAATATGTCACACAGGATTGTGATCTCTGTCTTGCAAGGGGACTCTCCCTTGCTGACTTTATTTATTTTTTATTTGATTTTTATTTTAAGTAATAGAGACGGGGTCTCCCTATGTTGCTCAGGCTGGTCTTGAACTCCTGGGCTCAAGCAATCCTCCTGCCATGGCCTCGCAAAGTGCTGGGATTACAGGCACGAGCCACAGTGCCCGGCCTCCCTTGATGACTTTGATGTAGGGAGCAGCCAGCTGTGTTGGAGAAGGCCCACATGGCAAGGACCTGAGGCCAGCCACCGGCCAATTGCTAGTGGGAGCTGGGGCCCCAGTCCTACAACCCCAAGGAACTGAATTACACCAACAACCATGTGATCCTGGAAGTGGGTCCTTCCCCCATCCAGACTTGAGATGAGAGCCTGCTCTGGAAGACATCTTGATGACAATCTTGCAGAGGACCTAGCTAAGCCGTGTCCGGACTTCTAACCCACAGAAACTGAGATCGCAAATGTGTGATTTTAAACAGCTAAATTTGTGGTAATACTGTTATGCTAATACATACTCTCTCATTTAAGTCTCACAACAATCCCCATAAGTAGGTCTTATTATTCATCCTTATTTCCAAATGAGGGTATAGAAGTTCAGAGGGGGTGAGTAACTTTCCCAAGGCCACACAGCTAAGAAGCGGCAAAGCTAGAATTCAAACCCACACTTCTGACCCCAGTGCCCCAGATATTAATGATTACAAAGCGACATTACATCATTATCTTCCTGGGCACTGACAAATACCCCTGTGACATGGAAAGGGCTGAGATTTTGTGCCTCTGACAGTTGGGGAAATTGAGGCTCAGAGCAGGGGGAGTGACATGCCCAAGGTTACCAGGAAGTGGCAGAAGCAGAATTGCCACCCACATCTAATGGCATGTACCACCCTGTTTCTCTAGATAAGGGTAGATTTTCCATCAAAGAGAGCCCTAGCTTTTTACCGGCAATTTTTCACACTACAAACATGCGGTGAGCAGTTTGTCTCAAGAACAAATGAATTCTGCCTGCAACCAGCGGGCCTAGACAATGAATTGGCAAATTCATTCATCGAGGCTCCAGCAAAACTTGTTTGTTTAAAAATGAGGCCATTACTGGCTGCTTATCTAATCAGAGGCAATGGGTTTAAATTGTGCATGTTGATATTAATTGCCCAAGATTTGCATTTCTAGCTGGAGATCCCCCAGGAGAACACAAACATGATAATTCACCAGACGCCTCTGACACGCGCCAGCTCGGCACTGTCCCCCATGTTATTTGAGTCCATAATTCATGATGTGACAGCCCACAGGAAGGCTGAGGGTGCTGTGAAAATGAACTATCTTTTTCTTTCTAACAAAATAACTATTTATAGGACCTTTGCTGATTGCTAATAGCTGTCTCTGTTTGGAAACATTGAGCTGGCTTCTGGGGCATTTCCAGATTAGGGAAATTTGTCCTCATTTTCTGATGATGTACGCTTCCCTGTAGCTGAGATTGAGCAATCAGCCTGGAGCAAGTGACCTACATAAGACCCCTTCATCCTCTTTCTTGGAGTAGTCAAGCCGGAGATCTCAGCACTTCACTTCTTTGGGGACCCAGGTCCCCCATCTGCAAAGCAGGGAGCTTGGACAGAATCCCACACGTGGCCCTCACCAACTCAGATGTCCCCGGGACTATGGTTCTCAGACGGTGTATCTCCCCTGATGAGCAGAGCTCATACACAATCCCCTGCCTCTCTGGTCAAGCTGGCCTGGCCAGCAAACAACCACTCTGATGACTCATGGCTGAGACCCCCACTCCCACGCCCCCCCATGTTGCTGTGAGGCCTGTTAGCCCCATTCCTTCGCCTGGCTGCCTCCCACCCACACCTCAGCCTTCTCAGTGTGGACACAGGTGCACAGGCACTGTCAGGAATGGGGGCCTCTGCGCGGCTCTTGGGAGGTGCCTTTGGGGTCCCATCTGATTTGCCAAACTCTTGCCTAACCCACCCAGCAGGATGGGTAACAGCTAAAAGCATGCCTTTCCTGAGCTTTGCTCCTCCTGGTGGGGGTGGGGGCAAGAAGAGAGGGTGGGGAGACCTGGTACCAGTTTTCAGTCATAAGCAGTTGAATCGCGTGATTTGTAGTAATTATGTCCTATAAGATCTCTGCAAACACTGAATTAGCAAAAATGGAAACATTGTTCCTAGGGGAAATACAAGGCTAGATTCCTACAAATCTCCCATCACAACATTCATCAACCATAATACATAAACTTGGCCAGGCGTGGTGGCTCACACACAGTCCCAGAACACTGGGAGGCCAAGGCGGGAGATTTCTTGAGCCCAGGAGTTCGAGGCTGCAGTGAGCTATGATCGTGTCACTGCAGTCCAGCCTGGGTGAAAGAGCACGACCCTGTCTCTAAAATTAATAATAATAAACTTGTCTTATGTGTGTTTCTTTTTAAAGACATTATTATTATTATTATTATTATTTTGAGACAGAGTCTCACTTTGTTGCCCAGGCTGCATTACAGCGGTGTGATCTTGGCTCACTGCAACCTCTGCCTCCCAGGGTCAAGCCATTCTCCTGCCTCAGCCTCCCGGGTAGCTGGGATTATAGGTGCCCAT
The DNA here is from genome assembly GCF_029281585.2 of Gorilla gorilla gorilla. NCBI lineage: Eukaryota > Metazoa > Chordata > Mammalia > Primates > Hominidae > Gorilla > Gorilla gorilla. Next base: position 87,024,645 of record NC_073242.2, read on the forward strand.
GACCACGCCTGGCTAATTTTTGTATTTTTAGTAGAGATGGGATTTCACCATGTTGGCCAGGCTGATCTTGAACTCCTGACCTCAGGTGATCCGCCCGACTCAGCCTCCCAAAGTGCTGGGATTACAGGCATGAGCCACTGTGCCAGCTAAAGACATCTTATTAAATATAGATTATTGTTTTATTAACATTGAACGCACAGCCAACAGCACTGTAATTCATGCCTGAATGATGCTTATCTAACACATATTTTCTGTGTAAGGCACATTGTAGACTTCTTGTGCTTAGGAACACGAGACGGCACTTCAGCACTATGCTGGGGGGTCATTTTAAACAGTGCAATCGCCAACAAAAAGCACAAAAATGCAAAAAAAAAAAAAAAAGAGTAGCATTAAATGGACCATAAAAAGACACCTCTTCGCAGTACAAGAGCTAAAACCACAAGACAGAACTGGGACTTCAGCGGGGAGTGTGCACTTGGGGTGACTCAAGTATTTTGCTGCTCTGGGCATGTCCTTGAATGACCACAAAAGCCTATTAGTATTGATCTTGGCATTACGAGTCCATTTCAGTGAGGAGGCAAATTTGCAAATATGGAGTCCATGAATCACAAGGGTCCACTCTACCTCCCTGTCCCTGGGGAGAGGAGGCACTGGCACGCACCACTGATGTGGTGGGGAACGTGGGGAGATTTTCTGGGAGAAATTCAGATAGACTGGGTTTTGGAAGGGCCCAGTGGGTCCCTTGAGAGCAACCAGGTAAGGTGAGTTTGGGGGCAGCTTCCTTCCCCAGGGGACCTCAGTGTCTTGTGTGCATGAGGCTTGGACATCAACACTACATCCTTTCACCTCGAAGCTGCCAAAGGGCTCCTGTGAAAACCTAAGGCACTTCAAGTCACTCCTCTGTGTAAAACTCTCCATGGCTCCCATCTTCCTCTGAGGTCCGACCCAATCTCTTCCCCTAGACTCCTCTGATCCCATACCAAGCTATGCTAATTTTCTTGCTGTTGTGCCACCCACACACTAAGCCTGCTCCTCCCCAGGGCCTCTGCACATGCTGTTCCCTCTTCCCAGAATGCTGTACCCAGCCATCAGTCCCCCAGCTCACTCCTTTGCTTTGTGCAGGTCTCGTTGAAATGCCACCTGCTCAGAGCAGCTTCCCCAACCAGCTTATCTCAGGCAGCTCTCCATCACTTCCCGCTCCTCCCGTGGCTTTGTGTTTCCTCATAGCCAGACACATCACATCATCACTCATCTTTCCATTGCCAGTTCCCTGACTAGAATGTGAGTTTTGTTTGGTCCCTCCTGTGTCCCCAGAATTCAGCACTGTGTACTCGATACATCACTGTGCTGTAGGAATGGATGCTGGTGAGTTTCTTCCCTTTATTATGACAGCTCTCTGTGCAGTTTATTTATGGTGTCATTGTATAGAATGAAGGGGAAAATAAGAATGTGTGATACAAGACAAGGAGGAAAACCCAGATATGGGGATTAAAAAGGTTTCACCCAATTGAAAAATTATAGGGTGAATTTGATGGCTACAGAGGAACAATTGCTTATTTATCTGAGAGACAGGGTCTTGCTCTGTCACCCAGGCTGGAGTGCAGTGGCACGATCATAACTCACTGTAACCTTAAATATTTGGGCTGAAATGATCCTCCTGCCTCAGCCTCCTAAAGTGCTGGGATTACAATCATGCGCCATTGCGCCCGGCCTGAAGTGATCATTATTAACATGCACTGAGCTCTCTTGTATGACAGGCACCCCACCAGAGACATTCCTGCACACTATTTAATTTTCACAGCAGCAGGCCAGGCACAGTGGCTCACACCTGTAACCCCAGCACTTTGGGAGGCCAAGGCGGGCAGATCGCCTGAGGTCAGGAGTCCCAGACCAGCCTGGTCAACATGGTGAAACCCCGTCTCTACTTAAAATACAAAAATTAGCCGGGTGTGGTGGCATGTGCCTGCAGTCCCAGCTATTGGGGTGGCTGAGGCAGGAGAATCGAATTGTTTGAACCCAGGAGGCAGAGGTTACAGTGAGCCAGGATTGCGCCACTGCACTCCAGCCTTGGCGACAAAGCAAGACTCCATCTCAAAAAAACAAAAAAAATTTACAGCAGCAAAGTAGGGGTTATGACCTTTATTTTACATAAGAGACAACTGAGACCAGAAAAGTTAAACAACTTCCTCAAAGTCACACAGCCAGCACCTCACATGGAAGGGATCTGAGCCCCACCAGCCTCCCAGACCTATTGTGGGGTTCCTGACACGCTACGTTGCCTGTCGCTCAATTTGAAACCTGATCTTAAGGGTTTGAAAACAAAAACTGGCTTTTCTAAAAAGAATGACCTGTTCCCCAACAATGCAAAATACAGATGCACAAGGTTATTCGTTGCACCACTGTTTGTAATTGCAAAATTGTAGAAATACCCTAAATGTCCATTTACAGGAATGTTCTGCCACTGTGGAAAGGAATGAGGAAGCTGACTCTGCACTGATAGACAATGATTTCCAGGTTTTGTCGTCATGTGGAAACAAAGCAAAGTACAAGAATCTACAGCATGCCATATTTTGTGTAAGAAAGAAGAAGAAATAAGAAAATGTTTGGGCTGGGTGTGGTGGCTCACACCTGTAATCCCAGAATTTTGGGAGGCAGAAGCAGGCAGATCACCTGAGGTCAGAAGTTCAAGACAAGCCTGGCCAACATGGCAAAGCCCCATCTCTACTAAAAATACAAAAATTAGCTGGGAATGGTGGCAGATGCCTGTAATCCCAGCTACTCAGGAGGCTGAGTCAGGAGAATCGCCTGAACCCGGGAGGTGGAGGTTGCAGTGCGCCAAGACCTAACCACTGCACTCCAGCCCAGGCTACAGAATGAGACTTCATCTCAAAAAAGAAAAAAAGAAAATGTTTGTGGACTTGTCTATTTTCACAAAAGTAAGCAGAGGAAAGAAAAGGCAGAAATTGATGCGACGAGTCACGTAATAATGGGAGTTGCAGTCAGGGGGCAACGGGGACAGGGAGAGTTGGGACGCTTTTCTGAGTGCCCCATTTTGCAGAGTGTTGACCTTCAGGAACATGTTAATGTTCTACATACTTAAGAAAAAGTCAACAAAGATCAGGGTGTCAGGAGCCCTAAATGGAATGTAAACTGAAACAAGTGAACCTACCTGTATTTCAAATGAATAAAGTAACCACATTAAAGGGTAGGGGAGGAGGAAGAGAAGGACTCCAGATAACTTTGAACATAACACTTCCATCATATATACTCGGGCTAAACACAAAAGAACTGCATCCAGTACTGAACTCTACCTAGAAGATGTACTTTTTGTTTTTACAGTGACATGGGCTGGAAATTCTGAAATGAACTTCCCTGTATTGCTCAGTGTTGGAGAAGAGATTTACAAGTATGAAAAGGGAGAATATTAGAATGAATTCTAATATGTGGTGGCAGGGCATGGTGGCTCACACCTGTAATCCCAGCAACTTTTGGAGGCCGAGGCATGCGGATCACCTGAGGTCAGGAGTTTGAGACCAGTCTAGCCAACATGGTGAAACCCCATCTCTGCTGAAAATACAAAAATTAGCCAGGTGTGGTGGCACACGCCTGTAATTCCAGCAGAGGTTGCAGTGAGCTGAGATGGCGCCACTGCACTCCAGCCTGGGTGACAAGAGTGAAACTCCATCTCAAAAAAAAAAAGAATGAATTCTGTGGTGCTGGATTGAAATTGTTTTATAGATAATCAGTAGAATACACAGAAAAATTGAAGTTGGCATATACATGTATATGTGTGTGTATGTATTTTATATATACATAATAGATTATATATGTATTTTATATATATATATATTTGTACTTATACATCTTGGTGTGTATGTGGGTGTGTTTCTTGGTTCTGTCTGCTGCAGAGGCCTAGTAGCACTCCAGTAGCAATGACTGCTCCTAGGACTCAGATCGCAGTTTCTAAAAACCATCCCCCAGTAAAAGGAATCAAGGCTCCTTGGAGAAATGGCCATTTCCAGGATACTGCAAGGGAAGTACAAGATGAACCAGGGCATCTGGTTGTGGCTTACTGCTCCTTGAGTAAGCAAGGAAGTGCTAAAATATGACAGGGATATCACGAAAGTCACAAATGAGCCACCTTGAAAAAGTGCCCACTAGCCAAACTGGACCAATTTGAGCATCAAAATGATTGTTAACAGAGTATTCATGGAATCAAGTAAATCCATGCCTATATACATTGAGAAATGAATAAACAAATGGGAGAGAAGAGAAAGCTCTTCCACACAGCTGACTGCCAGCTAATAATCAAGGAGGGAGTGGAGTTACAAAATTTCCATTTTACAACTATCATAGCAATCTCTTTGTAACTATCATAGGGAGGAACCATCAAAGGATGCTAAAAGCAGTGGGTAAAAGTTTGACGGGGAACAGGATATCCTCATAGTCTGAAGGTGACTACCCACTAATGACTTAGGAATTAGGTTTAAGGGAAAATAGGTTTACAATACAGAAACCTTAACCAAGTAATCAAAGTAAAAATCATCGATATTGGGAGTAAATGTCATTGTGCGCCTCTCGATACATTTGCTGCAGAAACGACTCACTTCTGAGTTCTTCCTGCCAAAAATGCACACTCTAATGGTAATCACGAGAAAACATCAGACAAACCCCAACTGAGGGGCATTCTATAAAATAATTGGCCTGTATGGGCTGGGTGCAATGGCTCACGCCTGTAATCCCAGCACTTTGGGAGGCCGAGGGGGGTGGATCACGATGTCAGGAGTTTGAGACCAGCCTGACCAAAATGGTGAAACCTCGTCTCTACTAAAAATACAAAAATTAGCTGGGCGTGGTGGTGTGCACCTGTAATCCCAGCTATTCAGGAGGCTGAGGCAGGAGAATTGCTTGAATCCAGGAGGCAGAGGTTGCAGTGAGCCAAGATTGTGCCACGGCACTCCAGCCTGGGTGACAGAGCAAGACTCTGTCTCAAAATAAATAAATAAATAAATAAATAAATAAATAAATAAATAAATAAAATAACTGGCCTATATGCTTAAAAGAAGTCCAAGTCACTAAAGGTTGGAAGAGCCTGAGGAACTATCCCAGATCAAGGAATACTAAGAATACTCTGCACCTTAATTGCAATATGGGATCCTAGACTTGATTCAGGAATGGAAAAGAAGAAAAGGTACAAAGGATACTCTTAAAGAATTAGCAAAATCTGAAGATGGATTGTGAATGAGATAATAGTGTTGTTTCAATACGAAATTTCCTTATTTTAATGAAGGTACTAGGCCAGGCACAGTGGCTCACACCTGTAATCCCAGCACTTTGGGAGGCCAGAGCAGATCATGTGAGCCCAGGAGTTTGATACCAGCCTAGGCAACATAGTGAGACCCCAGCTCTAGAAAAAATTTTAAAAATTAGCCGGGAATGGTGGTACATGCCTATAGTCCCAGCTACATGGGAGGCTGAGGCAGGAGGATCACTTGAACCTAGGAGGTTGAGACTGTAGTGAGTCATGATCACTCCACTGCACTCCAGCCTGGGTGACAGAGCAAGATGTCATCTCAAAAACAAACAAACAAACAAAAAGAAAGGTACTGTGGTTATGTAAGAGAAATTCATTGTCCTTAGCAATTTTTTATTAAATGAAAGAAAAGTTACATACCTGGCTTTCTTCCGGAGTAACTTCTGAGACTCAGGATAATGCACCAAAATCTCATTCAGGTCCTTCTTATCCAGGATGAAGAGGTTGGTAAACCCGTGGGCCACCACGTTGGCTGTGCGCCGGTTCCCGCCCCCAACAGCCAGCAAGCTGGGGCAGAGAAGGGAGGAAGGAGGCCCTTCAGAGACTGCGGTTTTGGTCACATTCAGATCTTCATTTCCCATGTGTGGAGGACAGTGGTGGCCCCACACAGATGAGAACCTTCCCCCGCCCCCACCCCCGCATACATCAGCAGGTGCCAGTGCTGCATCTACCAAGCCGTAGACACTCGCACTGCCCGCTGGCCGCCTTCTTTCCCAGCCCTTGCCCCAGGCCCCTCACTTTACCCCAGCTGCCTCTGACCTTATTTCTCCAAACACAGATCCAGCTTTCAGTGTCACCAGCACAGATTTCCCATCAGGGCCGCCCAAGACCTGCACTTGCCCTGCCTGGATGATGTACATCTCACGGCCGATCTCCCCCTGAAACAGAGAAGTGACAAGTCCCTCTGTCCATCCCCCGAAGTCACCAGAGAAGCAGCCAGGGCTGGATCCAGAGGCTGGAGGTCCGGCAAGGAGGAACCTAGGCACTGGGGTCCAGCCCTACCACCACAACTTGGGGTGTTGTGTGGGGGCAGTCACTTCCCTCTCAGGCCTCAGTCTCCCCATCTGTAGACTTGGAGGAGTAACTACCCCATGCCCTCCGTAACTGACAGGGTTGCAGTGGGGGAGTTAGTGATGTCATGGAATGGGAAGTGCCAGCTAACCTGGGAGGTGCAGGTATAATGGAATTCTGCAAATTTCCAGTTAGACTCACTGATGGAGGCAGGGCAAATCAGATAGCAGCTCCCACCATCAAATGATGTCTACACCTGGCACATCTCAGGGGCTCGGGAAGAATTTGCTAACTGCAACAGGAATGGGAACAACAATAACGATAATATGCAACAGGAATGGGAACAACAATAACGATAATATTCAAATTGCCTCTTTTTTTTTGAGATGGAGTCTCTCTCTGTCGCCCAGGCTGGAGTGCAGTGGCATGATCTCAGCTCACTGCAACCTCTGCCTCCTGGGTTCAAGCAATTCCTGTGCTTCAGCCTCCCAAACAGCTGCGATTACAGGCATCATGCTTCAGCCTCCCGAGTAGCTGGGATTACAAGCATGTGCCACCACACCCGGCTAATTTTTGTATTTTTAGTAGAGACAGGGTTTTGCCACGTTGGCCAGGCTGGTCTCGAACTCCTGGCCTCAAGTGATCTGCCTGCCTTAGCCTCCCAAAGTGCTGGGATTACAGGCATGAGCCACTGTGCCCAGCCCCAAATTGCTTTATGCAGTGTACTACTTATCCTCAACAACCCTCGGAGTCGAGATCACTCTTTCTCCAAGAGCTGGGATCTGAACCCAGACAGTCTGGTTCCAAAGTTCATGGTTGCTATGGGTTGAATTATGTACTCCCTCCCAAATTCATATATTGAAATCCTCATCCCCGCATCTCAGAATGTGACCTTATTTGGGAATAGGGTCATTGCAGATGTAATTCCTAAAGATGAGGTCCTTCTAGACCTAATCCAATATGACTGGTGTCCTAAAAAAAGGGAAATGTGGACACAAAGACAAGCATAGAGACAAGAGGATGTGAGGAGACACACAAAAAAACTAGATGACCACCTACAAGCTGAGGAGAGAGGCCACCCAGCTTGTGGTGGAGTTGCACACTGTCCCGCGGCAGCCTGGAAAATGAATAAAATGGCCTTAATCCCAAGTTAAACCGAATGCATGCATGAATGAATAGCTTGCTTTGGACTGCAATTAGAAACACCTAGTCTGCCACGCGCCTTCCAATCCTCATGCCTTCACCGGCCCTTGTCCTGGCCAGCTACCTGTGAGTCACATGTGTTTAAAAGGGGAAGAGGAGGTCTACAGAAAATAATAATAATAATAATAATTAAAAAGGGGGCCGGGTGCAGTGGCTCATACCTGTAATCCCAGTACTTTGGGAGGCCGAGGCGGGCACATCACCTGAGGTCAGGAGTTCGAGACCAGCCTAGCCAACATGGCAAAACCCTGTCTTGACTAAAAATAAAAAAATGAGCCGGGCATGGTGGCATATGCCTGTAATCCCAGCTACTTGGGAGGCTGAGGTAGGTGAAATGCTTGAACCCAGGAGGCGGAGGTTGCAGTGAGCCGAGATAGTGCCACTGCACTCCACCCTGGGAGAGAGAGTGGGACTTGGTCTCAAATAAACAAACAAACAAACAAATAAATAAATAAGGGGTGGGGGGAGTGACCAAGGACAGTAACTGTCACACTTTTGACTTATTTGACAAAAATTTCCTGTGCATTTCACACATGCATGACCCCCTTAACAAAAAGGAAGAGAGGTTTGCCTCCATGTTTCTGTTTAGTTTGACAAGAGTGAAAGGGTGAAGGGACCCTCACCTCACTAACCAGTCCCCGGGTGTCTCAGAGAGATCGCTGCCGAGCAAAACCAGGCAGCAGAGGGCGCCCTTCACACGTGCTCACCAAGTGCTCAATTTAATTTGCAATCACAGACTCTAGATTCACTTTTTCTCATTTAAAGCAAACTCTGCATCACCCACGAAGACAACAGCAACAGTACTGGCAGCTGCTGTGTGCCAGGAACAATGTTAAGCTCTGTATGCACATCTTATTTAGCCCTCACAACCACCCCATGAGGGAGGTACTATCAACATCCCCCACTTTATCCATAAGATGAGCAGGACTCAGAGAGGGCAAGCCACTTGCCCAAGGCTGCACAGCCAGGAAGTGGCTCCAATGTCAGGCAGGCCACTCTATTGCTCCCAAACCCCTCTTTGCCCCTAAGGTTGCAGCTTTAAATTCTCAGCTCTCTGAAGCATCCTTTTCCCCTCTTCACCCCGGCTCTCTGCTTCCAGAAATTTTACTGCTGCACAGCATATAACCTGGAGACAGGGACTTTCTTGGGGACGGGGGTTCCCAAGTCTTGCAGAGCCTGCTTGGGTAATGTTTCCCCCCGTATGCTTATTAACGGCTTATTATTAACTTATTAACGGCTCTGTGCAAGAGGACTGAAACCTGGGTTCCTGACCCCTCCTGTCACTCACCAAGTGACCTTGGTCTCACCTTGAACCCCAAGGACAGGGAGCAGAAAGGGCTCTAGACATTGTCAGGACCCAGGATTCAACTCCAGATGTTTTCTGGGATCAGAGGGTGAAGCTGAGCAGGGAGGGGGTTCTAGGGTGGGGCAGTGGGGAGTGGTGGGGGCTGTGGCATCAGGAAGGGACACGATGTCCCCCTTTGGGGCAACCTTTCCTCCACCCCAGCTGCCTCTTGCCATTTGGGAAAGTGGACCCAGCGCTGGCAGATTTTCTGTTTTCAGCCAGAAATCTGAATTTTTATACAAAATCTCCAAATTTTTAAAGGTTGGGGACCAATTCAACATTTTTTAAAAATTAGAAAAAAAAACCCCACAGAATACCTGTGTGCTGGATCTTACCCAAAGGCCACCAGTTTGCAACCTCTGACCTAAGCCCATCCCTTCTCCTGCCCCATTTTCCTGATGGGAAGATGGAGACCCCAGAAGCAGTTCCAGCTACACAGTCAAGGCCCTGCCTCTCTTCAGGCTCCACAGTTTCCCTTTCTGTAAGGTGGGGTAGGGGGGGGTCTTTGTCCTGGCCCCCATGGTCCTGTGTCAATGGAGCTGAGAAAATGCTTTGCAAAGCCCAAGGCACATGTGTGTTGACTGCATAGAGTTGGCAAAGCCTCCTAATCCGCTCCTGCTCTTGGGTGTGGTCAGGTCACTGCAGCATGAAGCCGCAGACGCTCTTCTCCCTCCCCAACAATCTCGCTCTGCCCTGGGCTGGCAGGCACCCCTCCAGCTCAGTTCCTTGAAAGCCAGGGGGATGGTGAACCCCAGATCCCGTGGTGGCTGCTGGGCCAGCTCACCTTCTTGCACACATAGTCGTTGGGCAGGTAGACAACAGAGCGAAGCCTCTTCAGCATGTCAAAGATCATCTGCCGGTCACAGCCCTGTCCCGGTGAGGAAGGGAAAGGAACTTTTTAGAGAAGATTGGGCTTGGAGCCTCCCACAGCCCTGAGCGTGAGGGCACCAAAAGGTGTACCTGAAAGAGTGCGACTTTGCTAACGATGTTGTAGTTCACGTCGATGGCGAGGTCCAGCCGCATCTTGTCTGGAAGCTGCACCATCAGCTCTGACTCATCTGTGAACAAGGCCTGGCAAGGGTCAGAGGCAAGGCCGGGCCCCACCCCAGACATACATACGGGCCAAGTGCCCACCTACCGGCTCACCAGGGCACACCATTACCCTGCCGCATGGAACCACTCTAGATTTGTAGTGCACCCTCTCTCACCTCCAGTCATTTGCCAATACCGTTTCTTCTGCCAGGAGCACCCCTGTGCATTTCCCAAACTCCTACTCATTCTTCAGAACCCAGCACTAATATCACCTCCTCCAGGAAGCCTTCCCTGCCTTCCCTTGACATCCCCCACTCAGCTACTATGTTAGTAGCCCCTGCGCTGTTGCAATTAATGGTCACCTGTGTTCCCACTTCCCTGGAAGGACAACATCAGCAAGAACTAAAGTCTCTGGAGCACTTCTATGAGCCAGGCACCTGTTTCTGTTGTTGTTGTTGTTGTTGTTGTTGTTGTTGTTGTTGTTTTGTTGTTGTTGTTGTTTTAGACGGTCTCGCTCTGTCACCCAGGCTGGAGTGCAGTGGCGTGATTTTGGTTCACTGCAACCTCCACCTCCCTAGTACAAGTGATCCTCCTGCCTCAGCTTCCCGAGTTGCTGGGACTACAGGTGTCCACCACCATGCTGGCTAATTTTTTGTATTTTTAGTAGAAACAGGGTTTCGCCATGTTGGCCAGGCTGGTCTCAAACTCCTGACCTCATTTGATCCACCCACCTGAGCCTCCCAAAGTGCTGGGATTACAGGAGTGAGCCACCGCACCCAGCCAAGCCAGGCACTTTTTAATAGAATGTTTTATAAAGATTATCTTAGTTTTAGTTTTTATTAAAATAAAATTTTTAAAATACTTTGAACCCTGAAAAGCTAAAAAAGTTTTTTTTCTTTTAGAGACAAGGTCTCACTATGTTGCCCAAGTTGGTCTGAAAACTCCTAGGCTCAAGCAGTCCACCTGCCTCAGCCTCCCAAAGTGCTGGGATTACAGGCATGAGCCACTGCACAGGGACTTATTTTTACTTTTCTGAGACAGGGTCTTGTTCTGTCACTCAGGCTAGAGTGCAGTGCAGTGGCACAATCACAACTCACTGCAGCCTCAACTTCCTCAGGCTCAAGCGATCCTCCAGCCTCAGCCTCCTGAGTAGCTGGGACTCACAGGGACGCACCAACATGCCCAGCTAAATTTTTTGACTTTTTGTAGAGATGGGGTTTTGCCATGTAGCCCAGGCTGGTCTTGAACTCCTGGGCTCAAGTGATCCTCCCGCCTCAGCCTCCCAAAGTGCTGGGATTAAAGGCAAAACTATTTTACTAAATCCCCTAAGCAACCCAAGAGGTGCCCTACTATAATATCGACTTTATAGATGAGCAAATGGCAGTGACATGCCCGTAGTCTTGTAGCTCGGGGGATAAACTCAGGACCCCAACCTGGCTGTGGAGCTCTAGAGCTGCCCCAGGAGATCCAGGGCTAAGCCTGCTGCACCCATCATGGGGTGTGCAATGCCCTGAGAGAAAGCGAGGAGAGAGGAGAGAGAGAGGGAAGGAGGGAGAGAGAGGAAGGGAGGGAGGAAGGGACAGAAAGTCCTTCTTCCTTTTTTTTTTTTTTTTCTTTTCAATTTAAACTGCTCTTCGGCCTCACACCTGTAATCCCAGCACTTTGGGAGCCCGAGGCTGGCTAATCACCTGAGGTCAGGAGTCCAAGACCAGCCTGGCCAACATGGTGAAACCTCGTCTCTACTAATAATATAAAAATGAGCCAGGCATGGTGGCACATGCCTGTAATCCCAGCTATTTGGGAGGCTGAGGTAGGAGAATCGCTTGAACCCGGGAGATGGAGGTTGCAGTGAGCCGAGATTGCTCCACTGCACTCCAGCCTGGGTGACAGAACAAGACTCCACGTCAAATAAATAAATAAATAAACAAACACACAAACAAACTACACTTCGCTCTTGGATGGGGATGCATTTCAAGGTGGGTAAAGTGAGGGGGGCAGACACACAGAAGACAAGCCCCCCGTCTCCAGGGATCTCATGACAGCCCTGCTAGAGGCACTTCAGGGGCCCCACTGGGCCCCTCTCACACCAATGTTGGGGACACAGCCAAGAGAGGCCCCAGTACTCGGGACCTCAGAGACACAGAGGACGAGGGAGGCGCCCCGAAGGCAGGGCACCAGGCACCAGGCGACAGGAGTTGGCTGGGAGCTGGTGGCTGCCAGGGCGTGACCATCTTACCCAGCATGCCTTGCGAGTGCCAGGTGTACTCGTACCAGGTCTTGACGCGGTTCTGCACGGACTTGGGGATCTTGTAGAAGTTCATGTACTTCACCGTGCTGTCCATGCAGCTGCGGTAGTAGGTCTGTCCCGCGGTGGCGGCCCCTACCACATCTCTCATCTGGGGGGAAAGGTTATGGGAGGTCAAAGAAGCCACTGGGTCATTGGGGGTGGGGGCTATTCCATGGATTTGGGATGTGTCACTTCACACAGACCACGGGCATGTGCTCCTGGCAGGGCGTTGGGAGGGGGGTAGGCAGATGTCCTCACACAGAGAAAGTTTTACTGACGGGAAGTTCTGCCTCCAGCATGGATTTGGGGAAGAGGAAGGGAGGGAGACTGCCAGCCCCTTGGTGGCCTCAGGTCCCTGGGACCACACCATGGGGGAAAGCTCCTTGGGCTGGGCTGATTCTGGTACAATACAGTTCCTCGGTGACGGCGGCCACTTTGTCTGACTCCATGCTGGAGGAAATAGGAAGCCAGTGTGCTGTTCCTCGGGGCGGGGCCCTTCAAATATAAATTTGAGAACCTCTGACTGTCACCTCATGTCTTGACCAGAATGTAAGATGCTGCTCCGGCACACCAGAAACACCAGGGGTTTCTCCCTCGGTCTCCGCAGAAAACCATTCAGCCCAGTGCACCCAGAGGAACTGACATTTCAAATGATAATGACCTCAGAGAGGGAATAGGGCCGAGTTCACCACCACCCCCTTCACCGTGCAGGGACCAGTGCTCCAGGCTCCTGACTCTCAGTCTAGTGCTCTTTCCCAGGCTTAATCCAAAAGCAACGGGCACAGAGGGTGACATTTCTGGCAACAGTGGGAGGGGGCCCTGCAGTCAGGTGGGGTGGGAAGCTGGGCTGGTGCCCCGATACCTGTCCGATCATCACAGAGAAAGCAAAGACGCCCGTGAAATAATTCAGCAGCTGGAAGACAATTTCAAAGAGTGTCTTGGGGTCAGGCAGCCCCCCGATGGTGATGAGGGTCTTCACAGCAAAGTAGTAACAGCGAATATAACTGGAGAGAGAGGAGAAAGGGAACATGGGTCATCACAGGCCCCACTCTGCTGCCCCTGAGCAGTCTGGCTCAGACGCCTCTGATAGATGCATGTTGTGCAAAAGACAGAAACCCTTTACAGCTCATCTGTGCAAGGAAAACCACCTCCTGCACGTGTAGAGCACGTTGCCATTTGCAGAGCAGGTTCACAAATGCTATCGGGTATGGTCGTGTCTCTAGAGACATGTTGCCATCCCCATTTACAGATGTGGAAACTGAGGCTCCAGGGGATTTCCAGGAAGAGTTGGCAGGAGGCTAGACCAGGGTCTTCCAACTCCTAATGACTGCGCTCCCTCAACTTCCTTCAGTGTTCCTTCAATTTTCAGTCTTTTCATTTGCTATCTCCTGCCATATTGGCTTATGAAAAGCAAAAGCAACATCAAGTTTGGACGATATCTTGAGGATGACTTTTTCTGACCCACCCCTCCCCGGCCCATCCATTTTCCAGATAGTGAAACTGAGGCCCCCAAAGGGAAAGGGCACACCCATGGTCACTAGTTGGTAAGTACAAGAGCTGGGCGCTGTCTGCTTCTCTAAGATGTCATCCACCAGCAGTAACCCTCTGACGTCGGCTTGTGAACCTTCTGGAAGGGAGGTATGGGGGAGGGTGTCCTACTGTGTGGTAAAAGGCATAGGAAATGCCCCAAGTGCTCCAGTCTGAATGTGTCCCCTGAAATTCAGGCATTGGAAACTTAATTCCCAATGCAATGGTGTCAGGAGCTAGGGCCTTTGGGCGCCGTTTAGGCTGCGAGGGCTTTGCCCTCATGAATAGATTAAAGCTGTTACAAAAGGTTCTGGTGGAGGGTTTCCACTTCCTTTGGCCCTTCTGCCTTCTTCCATACGAGGACAGCATTCCTCTCCTCTAGTGGACACTGTGGCCTTCAAGACACTGTCTTGGAAGCAGAGAGCAGCCCTCACCAGATGCCAGCACCTTGATCTTGGACTTCCCAGCTTCCAGCACAGTGAAAAATAAGTTTCTGTTCTTTATAAGTTACCCAGTCTCATGTATTTTACTACAGCAGCTCAAAAGGCATGAAGACACCAAGCTTGTGTGTGATTATCACAGAGCAGCAAGGGTCTCTCTGACACCTGTCCACACCTCAGGCTGAGCCCTCCCCTGGGTTAGCAAAGGTGAGGTCAGAAGGGCCTAGAGACTGGGCAGTCCCTGCCGGCTTTCCTGCAGCAGCTATTTATGCAGTGTCCTAGATAGAACATGGGCTCTGGACCAGGCTGGCTGGGCTCAGCCATTCGGCTCAGCCACCTTCTGGCTGCATAACTTGGACAAATTTCTCTCTGTCTCTCCAAGCCTCAGTTTCCTTCTCCATAAGATGGGGATGGCAATAGAATGTCCCTTACAGAAGACCATGAAGACAAAATGAGGTGCTAGAAGAAGCCTGGCACGTGGTGGACTCTCAGCAAGGGAGCTGTCAAAGCCTTCACAGCCACTGTTGCCTGCCCTGGGGAACTGAACAGATTCGCCCATATCCTCAAGAAGCTCGTGGTCCAGTGAGGGCACAGGCAGGTAACGTGCAATGCGTGCAGGAAGGAGGAAGCAGAGGTTGCTGGGGAGTGTGGTAGGGGCTCTGCCTCTGATAACTGCGGGGCCTTGGGCAGGGCTGCGGGCCGCCCTGCACCTCCACATCACCTGTTGCCTCCAAGTTTCAGAACCCAAAACGGGCCTGTCAAGCCCCCGTCATACTCGTTCTGGCCATCAGAGGGCGCGCGAAGCAGCGTTTAGCAGGACGGAGCAGCACCCTCAACTCTGCAGACCCCTCGGCTGCCCAGGAGCTGGGTGCTTATGCCGCTGGGCCACCAACAGAGAGAGGACATAGGCGCGATGTCCACAAAGCTCTGGCTTTACCCCAAACCCTTCCTAGCTGGAGGAATCTTCCAATGACATGCCACATCTTAGGGGCCTCCCTGAAGTCTCCTTGTCCTCCACGCTATTGGGTCTGTGGGGACCCTCTGTGCTTCAGGATGGGCAGAACTGCGGCAGGAGAGCACTGGGGCGGGATGCAGGGCCTAGCATTTGTAGGAGCTCGGGACCCTGAGCCCCTGGCACACAGCAAGCACTCCACAAATGTTCGCTTTGTAAAAGTTGTTATTCTTCATGCTATTGGAATTTCTTAAGAATCCTCCTTCATTACTCGTACTCGGTTCACATGTTGGGGTTCCCTGCAGGACGACATTTGGGAAGGAGTATTGCTGCCAAGGAAGCGTGCCCTTCCCACTGCTGGGCAGCTTGAGCTCCTCCCGCAGAGGGCCCTGCAGAAGGAGGTCCCAGACAGCTGTCCCCCTGCCCCTCCCCCGCCCTGCTCTGCTTACTCTCCCTTCCCTGAGCTGCCCAGTGACGGATGTGCCAGGCTTAGCCCCAGGGAGGAGAGTTCTTAGTTTACTGGGGCACAAGCCCCTTTGAGAATCTAGAGAAAGCCAGCTCTCTTTCCCTAGAAAAGCCAACATATGCTCAAATTTTAGCTCCAATGTCTGGGGGGTTTGTGACCCCCTAAAATCTCTATACCCCAGGTTATTAACTCCTTTCCTGCCATGCTGGCTTCCCCCTAACAATAGCCATAGCTAGGCACAGGGGCCACTGACTCCTGTTCAGGCCCAGGCTAGACATGCTACACACATTAATTTATTATTTCTCATAAGAAATCTGGATGTAAGTTACCCACATTGTGCCTGTGGGAACACTGGGTCTCAGAAAGGGTAAGCTCACAGAGTTCAATTCCATGCAGAAATTGCATTCTCCCCTTTGCATAGAAAGGGGCTTCAAGTCCCCCTCTGCCTCCTTGTGATGGGTTAAATGAATAAGGAAGTGAATGAATGCATGGTTTAGCAAGGTCTCAGGAGCAGGGCTGTGAATGGGAATGGGTAACAGGGCCACTGGTGACGTGGGGAAGCATTAGATCTTGACCCCATCCCTGATATTCTCCACCTCACAGTGGCTCTCAGGGACTCCTCTCCTGCCTGCCTGGGCTGCCCTGGCCTCTGGCACATCTCTTTCGAGACAAGGTCTCACTCTGTCACCCAGGCTGGAGTGCAGCGATCTGGGCTCACTGCAACCTCCACCTCCCGGGTTCCAGCGATCTTCCCATCTCAGCCTCTTGAGTAGATGGAATTACGAGCATGTACCACCATGCCCAACTAAGTTTTGTATTTTTTTTGTAGAGAGGGGGTTTCGCCATATTGCCTAGGCTGGTCTTGAACTTGTGAGCTCAAGCAGTCTGCCTGCCTCAGCCTCCAAAAGTGCCGGGATTACAGACATGAGCCACCAAAACCAGCCTGGGACATCTCTGTAAAGGCGTGGCTCCCCCTCGGGGCAGGGCTCATGGCAGAAGGCGACGGCCATAGCCATGATGGCTGAGGTTGGGGCATCTATACTGGGAGGGGACGTTCTGAACAATTAACCACTCTACAAAGCCGCCACCTTGGACGCAAGCATCCCACCTGTTCCCACTGGGAGCAAGGGCCTGGGGGTAGACAGCTGGACCACGGGCATTTTGTGTCACTAGTGGGCACAGCCCAGGGTGAGGCGGGCACCCTTCAGTGAGTAACTCCCCGCTGGACCCTTCCTTCTTCCACCTTCTCATCCTCACTATGGCTGACTGAGCACCCACTGTGCCCAGGCACTGAGGCAGGGGCTCAGAGGCATCTACTCCTCAGTCACCTCTTTAGGGTGGGAGTCCCATTTGCAGCCCCATTTTGCAGGTGAGGGAACTGAGGCCCAGAAAAGAGAAGTGGCCTGTCTCCGCTGCCAGGGGGCAGCTCTAGGAGTCACACTTGGGACTCCTCAAGCCTCCGCTCTGACTCTGCAGGCCCAGCCCCCATCCTGTGCGCATCCCTCCTGCCCACACTGCCCTCCCTCCCCTAGGTCAAGCCACCCGTTGGCCGGGAGGGTTTGCTGCTCTCTCTGACACAGCAGGGCCCCTTGCTGGCTGTCTGCTGCCTGCCCTCACTCCCAGTGCACTCTTCCATCAGCACGAGGGCTGAGCCCTCCCTCTGCTCACTCTCCTGCTTAAGGCTTTTGACAGGGCAGGGGAGAGAGTGTCGCCTTCAACACCATCCAGCCTTAAAATGAGGCGCACACCTGTAACTCTAGCACTTTGGGAGGCCAATCACAGGCAGATAGCTTGAGCTCAGGAAGCCGAGACCAGCCTGGGCCACACGGCAAAACTCCATATATCCAAAAAATACAAAATTAGCTAGGTGCAGTGGCGTGTGCCTGTGGTCCCAGCTACTCGGGAGAGAGAGGTGGGGGGATCACTTGAGCCCATGAGGTGTAGGTTGCAATGAGCCGAGATCATGCCGCTGTACTCCAGTCTGGGCAACAGAGAGTAAGTCCCTGTCTCAAAAAATAGTAACAATAATAATAATAATGGAGGTGGCATATATATGGGAACTCTCTCTACTTTCCAACGGACCTCTCTATAAACTTCAAACCACTTTTAAATAAATTAAGTCTGTTCATTAAAATAATTTTCTAAACTTTTTTTTCTTGCTCTCTGTTGCCCAGGCTGGAGTACAGTGGCGCAATTTTGGCTCACTGCAACCTCCCCCTTCCGGGTTCCAGCGATACTTTTCCTGCTTCAGCCTCCCAAGTAGCTGGGATTACAGGCATGCATCACCACGCCTGGCTAATTTTTGTATTTTTAGTAGAGATGTGGTTTCGCCATGTCGACTAGGCTGGTCTCAAACTCTTGGCCTCAAGTGATCTGCCCACCTTGTCCTCCCAAAGTGCTGAGATTACAGGCATGAGTCACTGTATCTGGCTAAAAAAATTTTTTTACATGTTAGTAACTTTTGGTGACTTTTGGTGGAATCAACAGTGCTCATGCCCACCTCCCCCACTCCCTCTGGCCACCAGGTTGGCACTTTTCCTTTTCATCGAGGCAGTTAGGACTCTGTGGCCACGACACCTGGGTTCAAATCCCAGCTCTGTAACTCATGAACCGTGTAACCTTGGGAACTCCCATCTGCTACCTCAGCTGTAAAATGGGGATGGGGCAGTACTATCTGATGTGATGGTTGTGAATTACTGTGTTCAGTGCTTTAAGCAGGGCTGGCACAAAATAGGTATCCTACAAGCATTGCTGCTACTATCATCATCATTGTCACCATCATCACCATTGTAAACCAAAAATAAATTATAAGGCCCCCAACCATTGGAACGGACCCCTCCTCTTGGCCAAGGGCTTCCCCGAGTTACCTGAAAACCTAATTCAGGCCATGAAGGAAGAGGGGGTCGGACGCGCCTCATTGTACCCCTCCAGCGTTAACATCAACACAGACCTTAAGTCTGGTAAGAAACATCACAGTCTCTTTTCTCTAAAGCCTGCTATTTAGAGGCTTCATCTGCATGAAAATACCTAGGTCACCACAACCCCTTATCATAACCCAGACATTTCTTTCTACTGATAACTCTTTCAACCATTTGCCAAGCAGGGAATTTTTATTTATTATTGTTATTATTATTTTGAGACAGAGTCTTGCTCTGTCACCCAGGCTGGAGTGTAATGGTGCAATTTCATCTCACCACAACCTCCACCTCCCGGGTTCAAGTGATTCTTGTGCCTCAGCCTCCCGAGTAACTGAGACTACAGGCGCTGCCACCACGCCTGGCTAATTTTTGTATTTTTAGTACAGATGGGATTTCGCTGTGTTGGCCAGGCTGGTCTTGAACTCCTGACCTCAAGTGATCTGCCCGCCTCAGCCTCCCAAAGTGTTGGGATTACAGGCGTGAGCCACCAAGCCCGGCCTTTTTTTTTTTTTCCCAAGCAAAGACTTTTTAAATCTACCTATGACCTAGAAGCCACTCCTCCCTTTGAGTTGTCCCACCCTTCCAGATCTAACCAATATAAACCTTACATGTATTGACTGATGTATCCTCTCCCCCTAAAATGTATAAAAGCAAGCTGCACCCCAACCACCTTGGGCACATGTCATCAGGAACCCCTGAGGCTGTACCACGGGCGTGTCCTTAACTTTGGCAAAATAAACTTTCTAAATTGATTGAAACTTGTGCCAGATACTTTTTGGTTCACACGTCATCATCATCCCTTTGGCAAGTCTCATAATGGATGGTGGCTCTCTGATTGGCAAGTGGGTCTCACCTCATTCGCCAGCACCTACATGGTAGCAGTGCCTGGAGAGCTGTGCTGGGGAGTATTCTCTGGCCTCATTCCCTCTTGGCCGTGCCCGGGGAAGCAGGAGTAGATGCACAAATACAGTGTATTTGCACACCCTAATAGACTTTGGATGCAGAAAGGATCCAAGCAAGTCTTGTTAACACCAGTACCTCCGGCCTGACACATGCAGGTGCTCAGGAAACCTTAGCTTGGGGAAGACGTGATGACCTGGCTCTTTTTCTATTTTTATTTTTTGAGATGGAGTATTGCTCTTGTTGTCCAGGCTAGAATGCAATGGCACGACCTCAGCTCATTGCAACCTCCGCCTCCTGGGTTCAAGAGATTCTCCTGCCTCAGCCTTCCCAGTAGCTGGGATTGCAGGTGTGCATCACCACACCTAGCTAATTTTTATATTTTTAGTAGAGATGGAGTTTTACCATTTTGGCCAGGCTGGTCTCTAACTCCTGATATCAGGTGATCCGCCTGCCTCGGCCTCCCAAAGTGCTGGGGTTAAAGGTGTGAGCCACCACACCCGGCCCAAGATGTGGCTCTTGAGCCTTGTCATGCCAGTGATTGCTTAGGAGCAAAGTGGCCTTGGCAATACAGCAGCAATAAGACTCCTTCCTGGAGTCTCTGTGCTGCGAATTATAAAGAACAGGAAGGTCACCCAGGCATGGCCCCAGGGGGAGGACTGTGGCTCACCTGTTTCCCACGCCATCGTAAACCCAGTGAGTGGAGCCGAGGCCCTGATAGGCCGATGCCCAGTAATAAAGACAAGAATTCAAATGCAGGCTGTAGAGAAGGTAGGCTGTGGTCCTGATGACCCTGCAGAAGGAACGCAGCGCATGAACACAGCGGCGGAAGGGGGAGGTGAGGGATAGACACCTGGACAGTGAGAGCCAACCCATGGCTGGGTTGGCCCGACTGGATGCTTTGTTGAGATTGCACCAGTTAGGAAGGGTGGTGCTTGAATGGGGCGTTGTCACGACCTGGGGCTAGGATTGGCACAGAGGTAGCGAGCTGACTGTGCACTGGGGGATGGAGGGGCCAGAGGGGAAATGTGTGTGTGTGGAGGAGCAGGGAGGGACTGATGTGTGCAGAGGAGTTGAGTTGAAGATGGGGCCATGTCGCCCCAGGAGAGATGTGGACAGGAGCCTTGCTCCCTAGCACGGGCTGGCTGGTCTTGCACCTCATGCTCAGACATCTGTGAAACAGCCACCGCCACCTTACACCTGTTCCCATTCTGTTAGAGCTGGCTGGGGGCTCCAGTTCCCTGAGCTGAGGCCAAAGTGAGGCCCGGTTCACTGCAATGCTGGTAAGCCCCTCGTGCCAGCTGATGTGCACCCTCATCACAATGAGGGGCATCGGATATTCCTGGTTCTCTAAATAACAAACATTTCTCTGGGAAAGAGGAGGCGGGACCAGGAAGATGCCTGGCTTCCAGTGGAGACAGGGCCTGGAGGTCAGTGGGGGTAGACAATGTCTTGCTGTCTGTTCTAGGTGCAAACTTCCTGTGTTGTGTGTGGGTGTGTGCGTTGTGTGTGTCATTTGTGTCGTGTGTGCATTGTGTGTTGTGTGTGCACTGCATGTGTTGTGTGTTTTGTGTGTTTGTGTGTGTTTTGTGTTACATTTCTGTTGTGTGTGTGTTGTGCACGTATGTATGTGTTGTGTGTTGTGTGTGTGCATTGTGTGTTGGGTGTGTGTATGTTGAATGTTGTGTGTGCATGTATGTGTGTGTGTTGTGTGTGTGTTGTGTGTGTCGTGTGTGTGTTGTGTGTGTGTCATCTGTGTTGTGTGTGTATTGTGTGTGATGTGTGTTTGTGAGTGTCATGTGTGTGTGCATGCAGGCACACGCAGGGGGAGTCTCACCTGTACACGTAGGCTTTGCTGAGGATGGATTCCAGGCGGCTGTTAAACTCGAAGAAGGCCATGTACTAGAGGGAGAGGAGGGCGTGAGAGCAGCCCACCGGCCATAGGTAGCCATAGTAGCATGCTGCTCCCACGCCCACGGGCGCCGGGACTCAGGGCTCTTCCTGCAGCCTCCAGGAGGGAACAGGACAGTGAGCATTCAATATCAGAAGTCCTCAGCCCCTTGACGGGTAGGGGCCAGAAACTCCATTTAGGAATCTGAAGAAAGTCATAGCCCGTCTTCCCTTGGAAATGACATGTAATCTTGTTCTCACAATTTGCATATAATTTCAGGGGACTCCTGGACCCTCTGAACCCTATCATGAGACTTTTAGGGGTACATGCATCCAGGTTAAAGCTGCTGTTTTTAATGTTTCTTATAAAGAAAACAATTTAATAAAGAGACAGCATCCCTAACACCCCACTCTTATATCCTTCAAAGGTTTATTTATAAGAATAAAAGTATATTAATAACTACTTTTCTTTATTGAGCACCTATTATATGACTGGCATATGCCTTTTGTTTGTTTGTTTTTTCAGAGACAGAGTCTCACTCTGTCACTCAGGCTGGAGTGCAGTGGTGCAATCATAGATAACTGCAGCCTCGAACTTCTGGGCTCAAGCGATTTTTCAGCCTCAGCCTCCTAAGTAGCTGGGACTACAGGCACACATCAACACTCTTGGGTAATTTTTAAATTTTTTGTAGAGACAGAGTCTCACTGTGTTACCCAGGTTGGTCTCACATTTCTAGGCTCAAGTGATCCTCCTGCCTCAGCCTCTTAAAGTGCTGGTATTACAAGCATGAGCCGCCACACCCAGCCAGCACATACATTTATATACATTACATTATTCCTTATTTACATATGAAGTATGTATTATCATTCTCCTTTGACAGAAATTGGTGCTCAGGGAAGTCCAGTAACTTGTCCAAAGCACACAGCTGGTATGTGAGAGAGTCAGCATTCCAACCCAGGCCAGCCTCAGAGCTGCAAGCTCTCTCCTTATGCTATACCACCTCTAGATCTTTGGATTTATTTTTTGATATTTGAAAACAGTATTTATGAAGATTCTCTAAGGGATATTCCAGTTATCATCCACGTGTTCATTCTAATTCCAGCCACAGTTTAAACTGGAGGCAGAAAGCACAGGGGCTTGGATGGCTCACTCAAAGAGTTTTGTCCACTGAACGGTGTTCAATGTTAGGCCTGTGAGTTTTGCCCCCTCACTAGGGCCACCATGTGAACCAAGGTATGGATCTCACCTCTGCGTCTGGGGTGAAACTTGGCCTGTGGACCCAACCTTCCTCACTCTGATGTTTGGCTCTAAAGCAACCTCTGCAGCCCCTGGGAGGCTGGTATGTGTCAAATAAGAATGGTGCCAATTCCACTTTCCCCCTTCCTCTTGGCAGCCAGGAAGCTCAGAGGCAGCTTCCATGCTCGATTCCACATAGGTGTGCTTTCTTCTCATCAGGGCACTTGCACGCCCCCTAGTTTTCTCTGCCCTGTTTCTCTGGGTTGTTCATGTTATTGCACTTGCATTTTTTGTAAATTCCCTCAGTACTGTTTTCAGAAAAAGGCACCAGGCTTCATTTCAGGAGAGAGATGAATGTGATTGGTTGGCCACCAAAATCCATTTGGGGGATCCTGAATGCTCTGAGTGGCTATCCACCCTGGTCACGTGACAGGACCATGGCCAGCTGTGGGAGCCAGACCATCCTGGAGACTTTCGCTCTGCCCAGTGAGTGCCAGAAGGAATGGCTGGAATGACACTGAGGCCTGGCCAATGATGAAACGGGTGTCTGGCTGTGCATTCAAATCCATCCCTGGCACTTCCTTGCTCCTGCGACCTAGGGCAAGTCCCCCAGCCTCTCCAAGCACCAATGTCCCCATCTTTTAGACAGAGACCATCATAAAGCAGAAGATCCCCTCTTGAGAGTCTCTATAATCACTGAGAGCATAAACAGCGGAGACAGATGACCTGCATTCATATCTGGGCTCCACTCCCTCCTGGCTGTGTGACTTTGGGCAAATTAATTAACCTCTCTGTGCCCCAGTCCTTCATTTGTAAAATGCTGGCAATAATACTACCTAACACGCAGCACCACAGAAGCACTAGCAAACTGTAATGAACTTTCCACTAAGACACACGTGGAATAAATGCATCTCCCCTCGGGCCATCCCTTGAGGAACTCCCCTCCCCAGTGCTGCTGGGGGCAGACACGAAGATGCCAGTGTCGGTGCAGAGCAGGGATGAGCTGAAGGCCTGGGGTGGTGGGCCCAGCAGTCCTACCTTTAAACAGCGGGGCAGGCGGAGGAGGGGGTTCACACCGACTTTCAAATAGAGAAAATCCAAGGGCAGGAGGCTGAGCAGGTCCATCTGAAATCCCAATGGGACACCATGGGGGTAAAACGGATGACTCCAGGGTGGAAGGTGAGGGGAGTGAGAGGCGGAGTCTCTCCCTTCCATGGAAAGGTGAGGTCAGAATGCCCCAGTAGAGCTTAAAACTAGAGGGCAGAAGGTGTCCCACCAACAAGCCCTTGTTTGGCTTCAAAGCCCGTGTTGCCAGCCCCAAGGGCAGCTTCATTATCCTCGATAGTGGTTGCTGTGCCATACAGTAGGGGCGGGAGTGGTACAGACACAATGAAAGGTGGCTTCTGGCCAGGCACGGTGGCTTATGCCTGTAATCCCAGCAGTTTGGGAGGCCAAGGCAGGCAGATCACTTGATGTCAGGAGTTCGAGACCAGACTGCCCAACATGGTGAAACCCTGTCTCTTCTAAAAATACAAAAATTAGCTGGGTGTGGTGATGCACACTTGTAATCCCAGCTACTAGGGAGGCTGAGGCAGGAGGAGTGCTTGAACGAGGAGGCACAGGTTGCAGTGAGCCGAGATCACACCACTGAACTCCAGCCTGGGAGACAGAGTTAGACCCTGTCTCAAAAAAAAAAAAGAAAAAGAAAAGAAAAAGAAGAAAGATAACTTCTGGGGGCCACCCAGCCTGTGCTGGTCTCCTGGGGCTTGTGGTTTGGAGGACACGCCCACAGGGACCAGCATCCCTCCGTGTGGCAGAAACCACATCTCATGAACCCCCCGGGCACCCAGGGCCCTCTGAGGCACCCCCTTCTGAAACCCCGCAGACGCTAAAACTTGCATGCCCGGCACACACCTTGAAGCGGCGAGACTTCAGGTAGTTATTTCGCATATCCTTTTTGTCCGTCTGAAAGAAAGGGAATAATGATGGTGAAATGACCTTACAGCTTAATCTCTGACCCCGTGGAGCAATTGTGAAACTTCCCCAAGAACCCCACCCTCAAACGAGCATAACAGCCCAAGGACCATCTGAGCCTTGGTGAAAGCCTTGAGTTTTATAGGTGGAGAGGCCCAGCCCCCAGGGAGGAGGGATTTGTTCTGGTCACTCAGCTAGATCCTGATTTCTTGGGTGGAAAGCAAGGACATTAAGCTTATTCCCTCTGCCCATTGGTCTTACCTGGACCATTTGCACATCTGTTTACTAAGGAATTGGTAGTCACTCTGATCAGGCCAGAAAAGAGGTTCTCCAAGGAAATCTCTTTACTTTTTACTTTACTCTCTTTAAATCTCTCCAAGGAAAATTGTTTACAGGCAAAACCTGAGCTTGTCTGCACACAGCAAAACAGGCACTGCCGGGGTGGAATTTTGGAAAGTGACCCACACTGGGAGACAGGGACTGTGTCTCCTGTTCCTGAGAAGTCACAGTCAGGGCCTCAGTTTCCTCCCTGGTAAGGCAGGGGTGGTGCAAGGGGCTGGACCAGAGGCCAGGGTCTCAAATTGGCCCAAGTAGGAGAGCATCAGTGTGTTTTTGCAGGACCCCTGGGAGAAGTCAATTGCCAGTGGATACCTGGACTGAGCGCCCTGCATGCATCGTTTCAACCAATCCTCATGGCAACACTGGGAGGTGGAAGCTATTACTAGCCCCATTCTACAGATAAGGAAACAGAGGCGATTCAGCTAGTTGTGGTGGAGGTGGGATTCAAACCAGGTACATCCTCACTAAAGACCATTCCCTGGACCACTTCTCTATCTTTGATTCTGTCAAGTGGTCCAGGAACTATTTCACCTATGAGCAATATCTGATGTGCGTAATTTGAACGTATCAAAGGCATGCAAAATAAACAACCATGCTATTGAACAAGCACAGCAGCCATTCTTGAGATTTCCTTATTCACTTATTTTGTCATCTATGACAGCATCAGGGGTCAGTGCCCTGAAGGCTCTGGCTGAGCGGTCTGCCCCCGGTCACCCCAACACCACCTGCCTGTGACTCACAATGATGTCCCCGCCTCTGACAAACTGCAGGCGTGTCTGGAACACGGTGATGTCCAGGAAGTAGATGAGGTCGCATAGGTAATCCATCAGCAGCCAGAGGTGGATGTTGTCTGGCGTCTGGTAGGGGAAGGCCCAGCGCACGGGAATCAGCCAACAGTTCCAATTCCAGGCCATCACCACGAAGAACAGCCATAGGACATACATCAGGTCTGTGGGGAAGATGGACGGGGACGCTAGAGTATCAGCCAGGCAAGGCTCTTCACCAGTTGGATCAGGTAGGGTTTTGTTCTTTCTACTCCTTCAACTACTACATGTGGCACTTTTGTAAGAGTGTGTGTGTGTATGTGTGTGTGTATATATATACATACACACACACATACACACACACACAACTCTCTGCTTTAGAAGCCAGGCACAGTGGCTCATGTCTGTAATCCCAGCACTTTGGGAGGCCTAGGTGGGAGGATTGCTTGAGCCCAGGAGCTTAAGACCAGCCTGGACAACATAGGAAGACCCCCATCTCTACTTTAAAAAAAAAACAACTATCTGTTTTAAAAACAAATTACTGCTAATCCCTAATAAATCAGAGTACTCTCAGGAGGGACTATGCTGGTATTATAAGATAATAGGCAGCCAACTGGAAAACCCATTTGCTTTTATTCTTCTTTAATTTTTTCCCAAAATGTATTTTCTTCCTCAGTAAATACAGAATAGTAAATAATGCATGAAGGATGGACAGATAGATGGACAGACAGGTGAATACATGGATGGATGGATGGATGGATGGATGGATGGATGGATGGATGGATAGATGGGTATTCCAGATCATCTGGTTATTTATTTATTTATTTACTATTTTTGTAGAGATGAGGTCTCACTATGTTGCCCAGGCTGATCTTGAACTCCTGGGCTCAAGCAGTTCTTTCACTACAGCCTCTCACAGTGCTGGGATTACAGGTGTGAGCCAATGTACCCAGCCCACCAGGTTATTTAAAGAATCCAGTGGACACCAGGGTTGAAGTCCTGCCCCCCAAATGTGTGACCTTGAGAAAGTCCCTCTCTGGCACCTACCCTCTTCTGAGAAATCACAGGAAAAGGTCAGATAAGAAAGGCAGGGAGCCCTCTGTAAACTCTAAAGTGCTATGCACATATGAAGTGGGTTATTTCTGAGGAATATGAAGTGGGCTTAAAGGGAAGCAGGAGGAATTCACATTCCTGCTCTTTTTCTGTTCAGAGCAGGAGCTCTAGGAAAAGGCCAGCACGACCAGAGTGAAAAAGGACTTGGCCAAGAGTCAGGAGTCCTGGGTCCACACTAACTAGTTGCCTCTTTACCCTGGCTGACTTATCTGTGCCTTAGTTTCCTCATCTGTAAGATGGGTGTGATCTTATGTTTCTATTCCAGGGACTTTTGTTGTTGTTTTTAAGACAGAGTCTCACTCTGTCACCTAGGTTGGAATGCAATGGTGCGATCTTGACTCAGTGCAATCTCCACCTCCTGGATTCAAATGATTCTCCTGCTTCAGCCTCTCGAGTAGCTGGGATTACAGGTGTGCACCACCACACCCAGCTAATTTTTGTATCTTTAATAGAGGCAGGGTTTCGTCATGTTAGCCAGGCTGGGTTTGTTTCGAGAATCAGGCAAGAAACTGTGGAATAGTTTTGAAAAGTATAAAAGATCATGAACCCAGGTTGTCTGTGGCCTCCCATCCCACCTCTTGAATCCCCTGACCCTCTCCCCATCCCGCTCCCACTCTCCTGCTCTCTCATCTTACACAGTGGGAACACCCATTCCCCAGGACTCACTGGTCAGCGGGTCAATGCTCTGGGGAAACTGGTACTCCTTCCAGGGGCGGCGTTTGAACTTGCAGCAGAGCATGTCGCAATAGTGCTCCTCTTCCACTGGCTCGGCTTCAGCGGGCTTTGTGTCTGGAGCTGGCTCTGGGGCTTTCTTGGCTGGGGCTGTGGGATGACATTGGTGACCATCTGAACCAGCCCTGAGGCCCAGGTAGAGGATGCAGAGAGAAGGGTCCCAACTGCAGACCTTGGATCCAGATCTGAGAGGACCCTGGCACCATTATACAAGCTACTGCAAGCTCTGTGTGCAGAATCCAAGGCGCTCTCCTGGAGTGAACTCCATAACCCTCCTCAACAGCAACAGCAACAGCAACCTGGGTGCCCACCCAGAAATTCTTACCAATTACAATCTGGAACTGCTTCTCAGAAGCTGACCCAAATGAGTTGTTTCTGGGCCAGTTGCTTGTTTCGGTGTCTGCTCGTGTGTTGTGCTTAGACCCCCTTTGTTCCCTCTGATGGGATGGGGACATTTTGTACCCAGTGTTCCCAGTACCCATGGCTGGAATGCCAAAGGGCCTAACAAAATCAAGGAAGTATTGCTCCAGGTTTCTGAGAGGGAATCTCAAATCCTTCATCTCTAAAAACAGAGACCAGATGGGATCACAGCCTCCCTGTGCATCTATGATGATACTTTTGGTCTAGGGATTGGCTCTTATGGGTTCAATATGGCTATGTTTTCCAGCTTCAAGACTGGGACATCAGGTTCTTCATGGCCTGTTGTGGGCACCATGATTTCCAAGATACAGCCTTCCTCTGGAAAGATCTAAAAAATCTCCCTGACAAGAGATCATGTGTCTTGTTTCCTCCTGATACCTTGAAAGAAAAGAAAAATTCGGATAGCCTCAATAAGAACTTTCAAGGCACTGACATCTCTGAAAAATAGGACTGCCTAGTTCCAGAGCAGGCTGTGCACACAATCTGAGTGTAAGACCATAAGATACATTTTGGGGTGGCACCACTCACCTACCAGTAGGAAAGGGACAGAAGGGTCAAGGAAGGCACTTGCCCTATGGGAGAGAGGGCCGAGTGCAAGTGGGTTGTTGGTCAGAACTTTGATCTTCTTCCCACCCTTGGGTACATATCTCAACCTGTACATATGGATCCCAAATCCAGAGAGTGGGGATCTGGGCTTCTGTCATGGACCTCAACCATTTCCTTGGGGCCACCCTTGCCATGAGTTGACAGGGGACTTTGGAGGCCCCACCCCATCCCCGTCCAGGTAGGCCCCCTCCAGCTCCAGACTCACAGGGCTTGGGGCTCTCCTCATCAGAGGTGACGTCAGGGTCAATGAGTTTCTCCTTCACTTTCTCTGTCCGCTCCTTGAAGAGCTTCACCAGCTCCTGGAGCCGGTCGTTGATGATGGCGCTATTTGTGCTGGCCGTGGAGGCCGCACGGTCCTGGCCGCTGTGGGAACATCACCCAAAGCTGAGCAGGCTGAGCCAGGAGGGACCCGTGCGCCCCCAGGCCAGAGCTGTGCAGCGTCTGTGTCCCACCTTCTGACAGAGCCTGAAGGAGGTAAGTCCTGCCCCCATCTCCTTCTGACATCAGAAACCACAGACCTACTGTAATCACCTAGAAGGAAATTCAGTCTGGGAATAATGCCCAGGTGTTCTGGCCCAGCTTTTGGAAAATGTACCACGCAGGCTCTGATTCAGATGGGCAGTTCTGGAAAAAGCGTGACTCCACTTGTAATTTAGGAGGAAACTCTTGGAACTCAGTTTAGAGTTCAGCAAAATTGGGCTGTTCATCCCAGTGCAGGGTTCACGTGAGATATGTGTCCAGGGGCAGAACAGAGAGGGAGCAGGCCTACTTTTTTAGGCTTAGGATATAACTGGTGGAAAAAGCAGTGCAGATAGATTCTATATCCCTTTAACTTACAGGAATTAAAGTTTCTGCACTGTCAGCAAGAGAGAGAGAGAAACAGAGAGAGACAGAGAATGAATGAGCCTGCCTAGCATTCAACTTAGCGTGGCGCGTGTGCCCTGGGTGCGTTGAAGCAGGCCTGTGAATGTGCTTTCTTTCCTCTGAGTGGCCTCACTGAGATCATCTTGCTGAGCTGAATATCTTTTTTATCTTTTTTTTTCATACATTAGGACACAGAAACTGCAGTCGACTTCTCTTTTTGAGCTCAAATGAGGAAGCCGGGCTGGAGAAAACAAGTGTGAGGCTCTTTTTTTTTTTTTTTTTTTTTTTTTTTTGAGATCAAGTTTCACTCTTGTCGCCCAGCTGGAGTGGCAGTGGTATGACCTCGGCTCAGTCAACATTCACCTCCTGGGTTCAAGCAATTCTCCTGCCTCAACCTCCCGAGTAGCTGGGATTACAGGTGCACGCCACCACGCCTGGCTAATTTTTGTAGTTTTAGTAGAGAGGGGGTTTCACCAAGTTGGCCAGGCTGGTCTCAAACTCCCGACCTCAGGTGATCCACCGGCTTCGGCCTCTGAAAGTGCTGAGATTGCAGGCGTGAGCCACCGTGCCCGGCCAAGTGTGGGGCTCCTAATGAGAGCTGGCATACAGGTGTGGCGGGGACATGAGCTGCTCCCCTACACTCATTCTCTCCTGTGGTGCACATTCACTGGGATATAGCCACCCAGCCAGGGACCACGTGCCAGGCTCTTGCTATTGGAATGTGAGCTCTCAGACACAATACATGCAACTAGGGGCCTCCTTGCTGAAGACAGGCCTGGAGTTCTCCCTTTCTAGTGGTGACCAGTGGGACATGGGAAGGCACATGGATAAAGTGGCAGAGCACTGTCATCTGGGTATCTAAATGATTGCATGGAGCAGAACCTTCCGCTGACCTGATGCATGCAACTATTGAGATGATGATGGTATATGATACAGTTCCTTAAGCCACTCAGCTTTTGAGGTCCATTTGAGGTCCAGCAGCCTAGCCTGCCTAGCTAATACATGGGTCTCCAAGTTGACCTCCTTAAGAGTTTTCAAGAATAGGTTTTCTCATTATACCTCATTTCTGCCTTCGTTTCTGATATTAAACCCTACCCCTACCCTATCTCATAAAATGTGAGTCCACTGCGTGCTGCAGTGGGCAACTGGACTGAGGGTGGGGTTGGGGCTTCTTCTTGCTTATCTTTTCTAACTTTCCACAGCTCTGTTAAGCATAAACTGCATAAAATTGTGGATAGAAAAAAAGACTGGAAGGAAGAAGGAAAGCCTACTGTCTCCTGTGGCTCATCCAGGAGTCATGGCCAATGACTGTGATTGGGGATTCCAGGCAGAGCCCAGGGCCAGGGTATTCGCCATCCACCAGAGCTTCTCAGATCCTTCGGGAAGAAACCTCCCACTGGCCCAGCCCTGGGGACAGTTCGATCTCAGAGACCCAGGTCCCAATGCCATCACAGTGGTTTCTTTCTCTCTTTCTTTTTTTTTTTTTTGAGATGAAGTATTGCTCTTGTCACCCAGGCTGGAGTGCAGAGGTGTGATCTCAGCTCACTGCAACTTCTACCTCCCAGGTTCAAGTGATTCTCCTGTCTCAGCCTCCCAGGTAGCTGGGATTACAGGCACGTGCCACCACACCCGGCTAATTTTTATTAGAGACAGGGTTTCACCATATTGGTCAGGCTAGTCTCGAACTCCTGACATCAGGTGATCCGCCCACCTCAGCCTTCCAAAGTGCTGGGATTACAGGCGTGAGCCACCACACCTGGCCGTCATCATAGTGGTTTCTAAACATTGTTCTGCAGGCCAGCTGCACCACATCCCCTGGGGAGTTTGGAAAATGTGAACTCCCCAGGCCTACTGTCTGCAGCTCTGATCCAGTGCAGCCAGGTAGGGCCAGGGAATCTTTTTTTTTTTTTTCTTTTTTCACAAACTCCCCAGGACAGAACCCACTGGAGATCCTGGTGGTCCTCCCTGTCCCCACTGACCTTTCAGAAGTTCAGCGGCAGGAGCCCTGCATGCAGCTCCCCTCAGCCTCTCCTTCACAGGGGGACCTCTGCCTAGAGATCCCTCCCTCTCTGAGCACTGCTGGCCGTGGACACAGCTGGGCCCAGAGGTTGAGCCCACTGGATTTTACAGGACTCCTGGGCCAGCCAGAAGCAGCCTGGACAGGAGACTGATCCTGACTTACTGCTCGGAAGCCACTGGCAAAGTCTGCCTTGCGGTAGAAGGTTCTAAAAGCATCCACACTAGCCCCCCCACATCCCCCACCCTCCCCCCAGTCTTTCAACTTTCTGAGACCCCAGAGGGGTCTCACTCAGTGTCCTTCGGGGTGGTGGGGTCGGACCAGGCAACCACTGGGGACTCTGCTGGTGACAACGCCTTGAGCTCTTCAGCCTCATCATCCTCAGAGGGCAGCTTCTTCCTGCAAAGACACAGATGTGGAAGGGGCCTTCAGCAAAGGCAGAGGCCCCAGGGAGAAGTGTTATGACTTTGATCCCTAAAGATCACCTAGAGCCAATTCCTAGATAGAGGATGGGGGGCGGAGCATGAACTTCTGAGTCC
The DNA here is from genome assembly GCF_029281585.2 of Gorilla gorilla gorilla. Taxonomy (NCBI): domain Eukaryota; kingdom Metazoa; phylum Chordata; class Mammalia; order Primates; family Hominidae; genus Gorilla; species Gorilla gorilla. The sequence goes on from NC_073242.2 coordinate 87,056,535, forward strand.
TCATTTGCCTGGAGGGAGGGAAAAAGGCAGAAGAGAAGGGCATAGCCACTCTCTAGGCCTCAGTCTTCCCATCTGTTAAATGGCTTGGCCTAAAGGTAACAGCATTGGTATTGCACCCCAGTCCTGCCTCTTACCTGTGTGTGGCCTCAGCAAATTACTAAAACATGCTGAGTTACCTCAGTTTCCCCCTCTGTAAAATGGGATTAAATGTACCCAAGTAAATGAGATACTTATCACTTAGTTCTCAGTTTCAACTTCCTTCCCTTCTCCTGCTCCCTGCCTAAAGTCACCCACCTCATTCCCCTCTACTCTCCATCACACCACATTTTCAGCTATCAGAGAAGCCATGGAATCCAGCCTCCAGCTTACGGTGTGAACTTAGGTATGTCCCATCCCCTCCTGAGCCCCAGGCTCCCTATCTGAAGAATGAGGACTAAATGATCCTGAGGTCCTCCATCAGTCAGGAAGTCCAAGTCTACCATGGAGTACCTCATTCTGGAGCCATGAGTGTCTTGGCTTATGGTGTCTAGATCTGAAATCCACCTGAATTTCAGAGACAAGAAGGTTCTTGCCCAACCTGCCTCTGGCCTGACATCAGCAGGTTGGAGCCTGGTCGTCTGACTTGGTGGAAGAGGTGCCTTTGACACTATTTTATGTTGGTATCTTAGGGGCTAACTCTCAGGATTTTCCCACCCTCTGTCCCAGCAGTGAGAATGAATTGGTTTACTGAGAAACGCAAAAGCCTGGGAAAGAGGAAAAAAGATCAAGAGAGAGAAATTCCTTAATACCACCAAGAAACCAAGCTCCAGTGTTAGAGAAAGAATCCTCTTTAAGATAGAGTAGAACTAACTGATGTAGAAACACAAAGATTGTGTCTGGAGGACTCTGCCCAGGCCAATATCTACCAATAGGAAGAGCATTTCATATGTCCATGAATGAAGTCCTGGTGGAGAAGAATGGTCACTATTAATGACTTCCATTAGCATTTAAAACACAGAAGGCTGAGTGTTAGCACATGACACCAAGAGTCTGGGGACATGGGTATGCATGTCACACATGAAAGCATATGTGTTAGCACATCAGGATGAGCAACAGATCAGTCAGTAGCGTGAAGATGAGAGTTTAGGACTTGACGTGGTTTTGGCTCTGTGACCCCACCAAATCTCATGTTGAACTGTAATCCCCAGTGTTGGCGGTGGGGCTTGGTGGAGGTGATTAGATCATGGGGGCGGAGTTCTCGTGAATGGTTTAGCACCATCCCCCCTTGGTACTGTGTAGTGAGTGAATTCTCATGAAATCTGATTGTTTAAAAGTGTGTGGCACCTCCCCACTCTCTCTCAGTCCTGCTCCTGCCATGTGAGAGCCTGTTTCTTTTGCCTTCCACCATGAGTACAAGCTCCCTGAGGCCTCCCCAGAAGTAGATACTGCCATGCTGCCTGTACAGTCTATGGAACAATGACCCAATTAAACCTCTTTTCTTTATTTTTTAGTATTTTATTTATTTATTCATTTGAGGTGGAGTCTTGCTCTGTCACCCAGGCTGGAGTGCAGTGGTGCGATCTCGGCTCACTGCAACCTCCGTCTCCCAGGTTCAAGCAATTCTCATGCCTCAGCCTCCCAAGTAGCTGGGATTACAGGTGTGCACCACCACACCAGCTAATTTTTTTTCTTTTTTCTTTTTTTGTATTTTTAGTAGAGACGGGGTTTCACCATGTTGGCCAGGCTAGTCTCGATCTCCCAACCTCAGGTGATCCACCTGCCTCAGCCTTCCAAAGTGCTGGGATAACAGACATGAGCCACCACACCCGGCCTCTCTCTTCTCTTTATAAATTACCCAGTCTCAGGTATTTCTTTACAACAATGCAAAAATAGACTAATACAGGAATTGAAACTGAGTGTACCAAAAATGGGCATAACATGGTAATACACACAGCTGAATCAGGAAGAGAAGCTTGGCTGTGGGGACATGAAAATAAAATGCAAGTTGGGAGTGGTAGGACTAGAAAATGGTTAGAGGCTGGGCCCCTGCTGTGAAGGCCAGGCTGCAATTGTTACACTCAACAGGGCTCTCCTCAACCTTGGTGAACACAGGGCAGCCTTGCTTCGGTCTTTAGCTGTGACTCTGTGAAAGTAAAATGGTGGAGCTGACTTCCAGAAAATAGGTCCTGGGACCTTGGTTTCCCAAGGGAAGTTCATGATTACTTTTTTTTTTTTTTGAGATGGAGTCTCGCTCTGTCACCCTGGCTGGAATGCAGTGGCGCAAGCTCGGCTCACTGCAACCTCCACCTCCCGGGTTCAAGCAATTCTCCTGCCTCAGCCTCTTGAGTAGCTGAGATTACAGGCAGGTGCCACCATGCCCAACTAATTTCTGTATTTTTAGTAGAGACAGGGTTTCACCATATTGGCCAGGCTGGTCTCGAACTCCTGACCTCAGGTGATCTGCCTACCTCAGCCTCCCAGAGTGTTGGGATTACAGGCATGAGCCACCGCCCCCGGCCATGATTACTTTTTACCAGGGCCTTCATTTCCGTGAGGTTTGATCAGAAGTGGAATCCACAGGCAGGGAGCTTCACCTTGGGACCAAGCCTGACAAGGATCTTTAGTGATTAATCTGCAATTCCCAGCAGAAGCTGAAAACTCCAGCCAGTCCCCAAATTCCACCCTTTCCCCAGCTGGAGTGTCAGAGGAGGAGCCTCTGAGAACATACCCTGGGGCCAAGCCCTAAGCTGCCCAAACCTGCTGACATCTGCACATCTTCCCAAGAAGCTCACCTCAGCAGAGGTTCCTACTCCAGCCCCTGAGGGCCAATCAGAGAGCTGGGCAGGAGGACACTGGGGCAGGGGTCACTGAGGCCATCACAGTGCAGACGCAACTCTCCACTGGGACCCAAACCTGAGTCTGCCAGGGTTCTAGGCCAGCGCTCTTCCCCAGCCTCATCATCTTGACTCAGGATTGTACCACTAGGATTTCTAGGGGGATCCAGAGGGAGGGATGTGTGACATCCACCTTGATTCCAGAAGGCTCTGAAATGATCCTGTTGCCTTCTGCCAACTCGCCGAGGATGGCAAAATTCATGGATTCACTTTTTTCACACTGTAATTAACAAGAACAGCCCCACACAAGAAGATTGGGGCCAAAAACCCCATTGCTGGGACCCAAAGTCCATCCTCCTGTGCCCAGCACAGGGCACTCTCCTGAGCCTAGAAAGTGCACACTGCCGCTGGATGCTGTGGCTCACACCTGTAATCCCAATACTTTGGGAGGCTGAGGCGGGCAGATCACTTGAGGTCAGGAGTTCAAGACCAGCCTGCCCAACATGGTGAAAGCTCGTCTCTACTAAAAATACAAAAATTAGCCGGGTGTGGTGGCAGGCACCTATAATCCCAGCTGCTTGGGAGGCTGAGGTAGGAGAATCACTTAAATCAGGGAGGCAGAGGTTGCAGTGAGCTGAGACCATTGCGTTCCTGCCTGGGCAGCAGGCAACAAGAGCACAACTCCATCTCAAAACAAAACAAAACAAAACAAAATAAAACAAAACAAAACCCACGAAACTCAAGCTGCCCCAGAGAAGCCAGAATGAGGACCTAAGCTGGCAGCTTCTGGTCCCCCAGCACTGCCTGTGTCTGGCCCTATGCTCAGTACCTTAGGGTGCAGTAGCTCGTTAAATTCTCACAATTCTAGTAACCAGGTGGTGTTTCTTTCCTCGTCTTACACAGGGAAAATGGAGGCCTAGGGAGGTTAAATGACCTGCCTTAAGACCCACGTCTTACAAGTGGTGCTCTGGGATTCACTCCAAGCCATGGCCTTAAGCTGGAAAGAGGGCCTTGCTCAAGCTCCCCTGTGGCTTTTTGGCTCCCAATGTTCATTCTGTCCCTGCTCACAGTCAGCCCCACCGCCCTCGGCCTCTACAGAGAGGCAGGCCTCAGAACTCTCCCCTCTCAGGGCTGGGCTCAGGCAGAGGTTTCCCACCCTGTTTCTCATAGTCACAGTCAACCTGACACTTGCTTGTTTATTTGGTTACTTGTTCATTGTCTATCTTGGCCCCTCTAGAATGTCAGCCCCATGAGGGCAGGCCCCTGCCAGGCTTCTCCCTCATGTATCCCCAGCACCCAGGGCAGAGCCCAGCACATACAGATGTTCAGTACATGCTTGCGAATGCATGAGTGACAGGGACAAGAGGAGCCTCACAGGCCCAGCTCACAAGCAGAAAGCCAGAGGCTGATTCCAGCCACACATGATCTTGGTCCCCTCCCTCCCCTAAATATGCCACCCCCTACCCAGCCCAGCCTGCATTGTTTCCCTGCCCATATAAAGGCAACAGGGGTAAATGGAGCAGATGTATACAAGTGGGGCCATTTCTGGATCCCTTAATGGGCTTTGTACACACTTCAGTGAACTAAACATAAGAACTGATGAAGTTGTGAGCTGTACTCCAAGGCTCAGTGAAACTGTGTCTCTTTTCTCTATGTTAAGACCTCACAGCCCTCAGTTTGCTACACATAGCCATCTCCACTCTGACAGCCTTCTGACCTCAGCTGAGCAATTACTCAGGAGCTCATGGATGAGAGCGAAAATTAACTAAGAAGAAAGAACCATCTCTCCATCCAGCCAGTGCAGAAGAGGCACAGACATCCTCCCTTAGCTTAAAAAGCACTGTCCTGCCCTTGGCAGTTTGCCTCCAGCTGTACACAGAGCCTTCTCCCAGGCACCTGGCTCGAGTTGTCCAAAAGCAGCTCTAACCACTCAGCAACAAATTTATCTGAAGAGGTGTAAAAATGTGCACCACCTTGACTAGGAGCGTCACTCTTGAGAAAGGAGCCTAAGGGCAGAGAGCAGAAGACCAAACACGTGATCATGGTGCCATTATGGATAGGGCCCAACAAGAGGAGATTTGTTAAGTTCATTCCGGCACGTGGAGCTGGAGGAATACCCAACAGCCATCATAAGTGAACATTAAGGAGACAGCCCAGCAATATGGAAAAGAGTTCATGGAATGAGACAGCACTGTAAACTGGATCCCTCCTCCAGTTAAAACCATTCAAGACCATGGGCCTAACCAAGGCATAGAGGAGAATGCAGAGCAGTAAAAACACCATCTTGCATGGTGGGATTGTAGATGATTATTTTTCTAGTGTTCTGTGGTGTTTCCATTATATTATCTATTATCTTTTTTTTTTTTTTCTTGAGACAGAGTCTCACTCTGTCACCCAGGCTGGAGTGCAATGGCATGATCTTGGCTCACTGCAACCGCTGCCTCCCAGGTTCAAACGATTCTCCTGTCTCAGCCTCCTTAGTAGCTGGGACTACAGGCATGTGCCACCATGCCCAGCTAATTTTTGTATTTTTTAGTAGAGACAGGGTTTTGCCATGTTGGCCAGGCTGGTCTCAAACCCCTGACCTCAGGTGATCCATCTGCCTCCGCCTCCCAAAGTGCTGGGATTACAGGCATGAGCCACTGTGCCCAGCCCACATTATACTGTCTAATAATACAATGGGTGGATGACACTGAAAGCACAGATAACAAAAGCAAAACATAGACAACTAGGATTATCTCCATCTAGAAAGCTTCTGCATAGAAGGAAACAACAGGGAAAAGAAAGCCTGCAGAATGGGAGAAAATCTTTGAAAATTATATATTTGATAAATAAAAGAAACTCCTACACCTCAATATGAAAACAAACAAACACATTACCTAACTAAAAAAGAGGCAAAGAACTCGAATAGACATTTCTCCAAAGAAGACATACAAATGGTTGGCAGGAATATGAAAAGCTACTCAACATCACTAATCATTGGGTGTATTAGTCCATTTTCACACTGCTATAAAGGACTACCTGAGACTGGATAATTTACAAAGGAAAGAGGTTTAAGTGACTCACAGTTCTGCATGGCTGGGGAAGCCTCAGGAAACTTACAATCATGGAGGAAGGCAAAGGGGAAGCAAGGCACATCTTACACAGCAGTGAGAGAGAGAGGGAGAGAGAGAGAGAGAGACTTTTTCTTTCTAATTTATAAAGAAAAGAGGTTTAATTGACTCACAGTACCATAGGCTTAACAGGAAATATAACTGGGAGGCCTCAGGAAACAAGCAATCATGGCAGAAGGCAGATGGAAACAGGTACATCTTCCCATGACAGAGCAGGAGAGAGAGATAAAGAGCAAATGCAGAAGGGCCACACACTTTCAAATGCCAGAAGTGCCAGAGTTTTAAACCACTGGATCTGGTGAGAACTCACTGTCATGAGAACAGCATGGGGAAAACCAGCCCCATGATCCATTCACCTCCCACCAGGTCCCTCCCTTGACACATGGGGATTAAAATTCGAGAGGAGATTTGGGTGGGGAAACAGAGCCAAATCATATAATCAGAGAAATGCAAATCAAAACCACAATGAGATACCATCTCACACCTGTTAAGATATCCATGATCCAAAAAAAAAAAAAAAAAAAAACAGAAAATAACAAGCATTGACAAGTATGTAGAGAAATAGGAAAAATGGTATAGTCACTGTGGAAAACAGAATGGTGGTTCCTCAAAATATTATAAATAGGACTGCCATATGATCCAGCAGTCCCTCTTCTGGTTGTTTATCCAAAATAATCAAAATCAGGATCTCAAAGAGATATTTGCACTCCCATGTTCATTGTAACACTATTCACAATGGCCAAGAGATGGAAACAATATAAATGTCCATCAGCAGATAAATAAAGAAAATGTGGGCTGGGTTGGCAGCTCACACCTGTAATTCCGGCACTTTGGGAGGCTAAGGCAGGTGGATTGCTCGAGCTCAGGAGTTTGAGACCAGCCTTTGGCAACAAACTAAGACCCCATCTCTACAAAAAATAAAAAATTAGCTGGGTGGTGGCACGTGCCTGTAGTCCCAGCTACTCGAGAAGCTGGGAAGGGGAAATGCTTGAGCCCAGGAGGTTGAGGCTGCAGTGGACCAATATCACACCACTGCACTCCAACCTGGGTGACAGAGAGAGATCTTGTCTGAAAGGAAGAAAGCAGGAGACGGGAGGGAAGGGGAGGGGAAGAGAGGGGAGGGGAGAGAGAGGGGAAGGGGGAGGGGAAGGGGGAGGGGGAAGGAAGGAAGGAAAAAAGAAAAGAAAATAAAAGAAGAAAGAAAAGAAAATGTGGCATATCCATACAATGGGACATTACTCAGCCTTAAAAAAGGAAGAAAATCCTGTCACATGCTACAATGTGGATGAATCTTAAGGACATCGTGCCAAGAGAAATAAGCTAGTCCCAAAAAGATAAATATTGCATGATTCCACATATATGAGATATCTAAAGTAGTCAAGCTCATAGAAACAGAAAGTAGAATGAAAAAGTAGAATGGTGGCTGCTGGGGCTGCGGTGGGGGTGAAGGGAAGAATGGGGAGTTGCTGTTCAATGAGTATAGAGCTTCAGTCATGCAAGACGAAAAATTCTAGAGATGTGCTGTAAATAATGTGCATATAGGTAACAATACTGTACTGTACACTTAAAATTTAAGAGTTTTTTTTAAAAAAAGACTTGGTAAGTTATAATCATATGCAAGTTTTAATAAATAGCATCCTATCAAAAATGAAATAAAATGTGGAGGTAGAAATTAATTCTGTAACATTTATTATATATTACTATATTATTTATTTATTTTAAATTTAAAAAGTTTTTTTTTTATTTTTTGCAACAGAGTCTTGCTCTGTTGCCCAGGCTGCAGTGCAATGGCATGATCTCAGTTCACTGCCACATCCCAGGCCCAAGCAATTCTCATGCCTCAGCCTCCCGAGTAGCTGGGATTACAGGAGTGCGCCACTATGCCTAGCTAATTTTTTTGTATTTTTAGGAAAGACGGGGTTTCGCTGTGTTGGCCAGGCTGGTCTTAAACTCCTGGCCTCAAACGATCCACCCACCTCAGCCTCGCAAAGTGCTGGCATTACAGGCAGTAGCCACCGTGCCCCGCTATTACTATATTATTTATTATATTACTCCTTCTAACTTATAGCTGAGGGCATTTGGGACAGGGCCTCCCATGAGAGCTTTTATAAGAGACCTAAGCCAGGAGTTAGGAAAACCAGGAAGGGGCATCATAGTCCCACTTCTGACACCAACTCGCTGTGTGATTTTAGTCCAGCTGCTTCTCCCTCTGGCCTCAGTCTCTTCATCTGCCAAATAAACAGGTGGCACAGTGCCGAGAAAAGCCCAAGAGAAGCATAAAAGGTAACCTGTGTGTCCCCGAGGCTGAGCTTGGGACTATGAGGGTGTCTGATTTGGCAGGAGATGGTGGCAGCAACACAGGTGAGGGTGGATTCTCTTCTGCCATGAGGGGGCAGCTATCAGCATCGGTATCTTCCACCTGCACTTCTGGGTGCTGTTTCGTGGCAGGCACTGGGGGAGAGGAAGGAGAAGAGAAAGTCAGAGAGAGACAAAAGCCGGGTCCCAGGAGTCCGGCTGTGTTCTTGAAGAAAACCAGAGAAAGCATGTTTGGAGGGGACTCTGATAGCTTCACTTCCCTATGGGGCACACAGAAAAGCTCCATGCAGGGGGTGCAGGAATGTGGTGCCTGGGGTCCTCTGAGGGTCACAGCCACCAGCCCAGGAGCCACGAAAGAAGCCACAAAGCCACAGAAACCACAGGAGCTCCCCTACACAGCCTGGAGCCCAGCTCTCCTAGCTCTCAAAGCCCAGTTTGGTTTCCCTGCACCTGAGCAAGCTCCAAGAGCTGAGGCAGTGGCAGCCCCCAGAGAGGACACAGGGGAGCCAGCGTCCTGGCGCCTGGCCTAGCACAGCCTGAGTCAGCTGCTTCCCCTCTCTGAGCTTCAGTTTCCCCACCCCAAGTTAGGGTGACCATGCCTTCCCAGGCCTGTGGGGAGGAGCCAGAAGGCACAAGTATTCACATTCTTAAAGATTCTTTTTTTTTTTTTTTTTTTTTTGAGTCGGAGTCTCGCTCTGTCTCCCAGGCTGGAGTGCAGTGGTGCAATCTCAGTTCACCGCAAGCTCCTTCTCCTGGGTTCACGCCATTCTCCTGCCTCAGCCTCCCGAGTAGCTGGGACTACAGGCTCCCGCCACCATGCCCAGCTAGTTTTTGTTTTGTTTTGTTTTGTTTTTTTGAGACAGAGTCTTGCTCTGTCACCCAGGCTGGAGTGCAGTGGCACAGTCTCGGCTCATTGCAAGCTCCGCCTCCCGGGGTTCATGCCATTCTCCTGCCTCAGCCTCCCAATTAGCTGCGAATACAGGCACCTGCCACCACGCCCGGCTAATTTTTTGTATTTTTAGTAGAGACTGGGTTTCACTGTGTTAGCCAGGATGGTCTCGATCTCCTGACCTCGTGATCCACCTGCCTCGGCCTCCCAAAGTTGCTGGGATTACAGGTGTGAGCCACTGCACCCAGCCAAGTCCTCACATTCTTTTTAAAAATTATTTTATTTGTTTGCTTTTGAGAAGGGGGGGCGGGTCTCACTCTGTCACCCAGGCTGGAGTGCAGTGGCACGATTGCAGCTCACTGCAACCTTTGCCTCCCAGGCTCAAGTGATCTTCCCGGCAGCCTCCCGAGTAGGTGGGACCACAGACGCACACCACCATGCTCGGCTAATTTTTGTGTTTGTGTAGAGATGAGGTCTCACCATGTTGCCCAGGCTGGTCTCGAACTCCTGAGCTCAGGTGATCCACCTACCTTGGCCTCCCAAAGTGCTGGGATTACAGGCGTGAGCCACTGGGCCTGGCTGGCCTCACATTCTTGAAGAGCATCAAATGGAGACATTTGCAGGGTCCCTCCAATCAAGGGTAACAGACTGTGTAGTGTGTGCTACTCCCTATTCGGATAACTGCTTGGTTATGTCCTTGTTCTTGTACATGCCAGGGGCCCCCAAATTCATCAGCTAGCCTGACTCTGGACCTCTGAGAGGCCCTGTACTGTGTCCCACATTCTGAGAATCAGGTCCTCTCCAGGGAGCCTGGACGTGGCCCTACCTTGGGCTCCATCACCCACCTCAGGGACTGCAGGGATAGGTCTGCCCCAAGTCCAAGCTCAGAGGATACTGAGAGGCTGGGATAGTATTCCTCCTTCTCCCCTGCATCTAGGGGGGTCTACCCAATAGCAGCTGGGCACAGGTGTGGGCACCAGCAAGGCAGGCAGGGATACACCCCCCAAAAGCGGGAAGCAGGGAGATTTTGAAATAATTATATATGTGCTTTTTCTTTTTCTTTCTTTTCTTTTTTTTTTTTTTTTTGAGATGGAGTCTCACTCTGTCGCCTAGGCTGGAGTATAGTGGTGTGATCTCGGCTCACTGCAACCTCTGCCTCCCAGGTTCAAGCCATTCTCCTGCCTCAGACTCCTGAGTAGCTGGGATTACAGGCCCCTGCCACCAGCCTGGCTAATTTTTGTATTTTTAGTGGAGACGGGGTTTCACCATGTTGGCCAGGCTGGTCTTGAACTCCTGATCTCAGGTGATCTGCCGGCCTCGGCCTCCCAAAGTGCTGGGATTACAGGCATGAGCCACCGCACCCAGCCGATATGGGCTTTTTTTCAAATGGCCTTTATAAGAAAAGCCGGCACTCTGTTAACTTGCTTACACTTACTCTATAGTTTAATGGAGTGAACCCTAAATCCTCTGGAGAAGAGGATGAGCAGGAATGGAGAAGTTGTTAAAAATGTAAAGGGGGCCAGGCACAGTTGCTCATGCCTGTAATCCCAGCACTTTGGAAGGCTGAGGTGGAAGGATCCCTTAAGTTCAAGAGCAGCCTGAGCAACATAGCAAAACCCCACCTCTACAAAAAAATTCAAAAATCGGCCGGTCACAGTGTTCCAGCTACTTGGGAGGCTGAGGTTGGAGGATAGGTTGAACCTGGGAGGTAGAACCTGCAATGAGTCAAGATCGCGCCTACTACACTCCAGCCTTGGCGAAAGAGCGAGACCCTGTCTCACAAAATAATAAAAAATAAAATAAAATGGAAGTAATGTTCTTACTACAGCTTCTCATTACCTTGTCTGTAGCATCTAGAATCATCATGTACTCTAGCACAGCTAGATCAGCCCCCTGTGTCAATGTGTCCCCGGGAACATTTTCCCAAGTGTGGGGCTCCCAGAGACTGGGGAGGACACGAGATGATCTCAGATGGTACAGACAAGGCAAAGGATAACCTAGAATAAGAATGTTACTCCCAGTCGGGCGCAGCAGCTCACGCCTGTAATTCCAGCACTTTGGGAGGCTGAGGCAGGAGGATGACCTGAAGTCAGGAGTTTGAGGCCAGCCTGGCCAACATGGAGAAACTCCATCTCTACTAAAAATACAAAAATTCCCCAGGCCTGGTGGCATGTGCCTATAATCCCAGCTACTCAGGAGGCTGAGGCAGGAGAATGGCGTGAACCCGAGAGGCGGAGCTTGCAGTGAGCTGAGATCGCGCCACTGCACTTCAGCCTGGGTGGCAAAGCTAGATTCCGTCTCAAAAAAAAAAAAAAAAAAAAAAGCAGCAGAGGTTGCAGTGAGCCAAGATCGCGCCACTGCACGCCAGCCTGGGCAACAGAGCAAGACTCCATCTCAGAAAAAAAAAAAAAGTTATCCCCTCTTTTAGTGAATACCCAGAGAGGAAGTCTCGGGTCGGTGCCACTGTGGCCTTAGAGCCTGTCTCACACAGCCTAATCCCACTTGTGGCTAAGAGAGCAGGCCCAGCTTCGAGCCTTCAGCAGGCCCATCCGTCTCATTAGAAAACAGCAACACCATTGTGTTTTCGGTGTATTTGAGGTTATTTTTATTTATGCCTCTGTTTATGGCAAGCAATGCTGGTTTTCCATTTGAATAGTAATAAAGTTTTCCTATTTAAATATACTTAATTAAATAAAAAAGAGAATCCACTGAAAGAAAAATAGTAAGCAAATAAAATTAGAGTTGAGGCCGGGCACAGTGGCTCATGCCTGTAATCCCAGCACTTGGGGAGGCTGAGGTGGGCAAATCACCTGAGGTCAGGAGTTCAAGACCAGCCTGACCAACATGGCAAAACCGTCTCTACTAAAAATACAAAAATTAGCCCGGAAAGGTGGCACACACCTGTGGTCCCAGCTACTCGGGAGGTGGATGTTGCAGTGAGCCGAGATGGTGCCACCGCACTCCAGCCCGAGCAACAGAGCAAGACACCGTCCCAAAAAAAAAAAAAAAATAGAATTGGTACAGATTTAGCAGTTATCAGGGAGTGGCCTGTGGTGGTGGGAGCTGGGGGATGCTTTGGGGTCTTTTTGTTTTGTTTCCTTTTTCTTTTTTTTTTTAAGCAATGCAGCATCCTCAATAATAGGGGTGGGCTGCTTTGGAGTAGTAGATTCAAGGCTTGCCTACCAGAAGGTGGAGGCCGGGGTGGCACCCCTTACTGTTGGATGACCTGCATGCCACCTCATCTCCTCTCTGTGCCCACCTCAAGCCAGGGAGAGGAGAGAAGGACAACAGTGGACGTCTTCCCGTGAAATGTTCTGTCCTGCCTGGCTGGACTGATCTCAGAGGCAGCTCTGCACCGTGTCAACCACAAATAAACAAACAAGCCAATCAAAAGGGCAAGCAGACATGTCTGGCTTGGGTTAAGTCAGAAAGTGACAGGCGTTAGTCCAGGGTGCCAGTATGTTCCTGAGCTCTTTGTCATCAGGCAGTGAGCAGTAGCAGCCCAAAGGCCACTACGGGGACCTTGTCACAATCAATGGATCCAGACAGCCCTCCCTCCACCCTAGCCTCTGAGGATGACTATCTACACCTGGAGCTTCTTTCCTGAAATGGAATTTGCTGAGCAGCAAACTGTCAAGGTCAATGGGTTCTGTCTGCAATCAGCACCCACATTACTCTTCTATTCCATTTCCCTCCTTTCACTCCCCTCCACTCCGATCCCAGACTCCCTGTCCAAGCCTCTTGGCCTAGAGATCTGAGCAAGTGACTTGTTTAAACTAAGGTGTGAATGATTACCTGTATAAAAATGATGTGCCTAAAGAAAGGAATATATGTTTAACCCAAAGAAATGAATTGCTGGCCAGGCACAGTGGCTTCTGCCTGTAATCCCAGCACTTTGGGAGGCCGAGGTGGGCAGATCATTTGATATCAGGAGTTTGAGACCAGCCTGGCCAACATAGCAAAACCCCGTCTCTACTAAAATACAAAAAGTAGTCAGGCGTGATGGCATATGCCTGTAATCCCAGCTACTTGGGAGGCTGAGGCACAAGAATTGCTGGGAGGTAGAAGTTGCAGTGAACTGAGATCATGTCCCTGCATTCCAGCCTGGGTGACAGAGAGAGACTCTGTCTCAAAAAACAACAAAAAAAAAAAAAAAAAAAAAAAAAACACACAAAAGAAAAGAGAGAAAGAGGAAGAGAAAGAGAGAGAAAAAAGTAAATGATTTGCTAATTGTGGTGGAATTTTAGGCATGAAGAGAAGGGGGCTACAACCCCTCAAGTCACTACCACAAAGCAGGATGAAGGTATTGATCGGCAGAGGAAGAGGAGATGGTTTTCCATAAGCAACTAGTGGTCCACACTATGACCACAGCACCCAGGCAGGAAGACAGCCCCAGCCATGCAGAAGCACACGCCACAGATATGAGAATGCTGGGTGGGCAAGACCGTGCTACCTAGTTGGCGGATGGAGCTCCTGGTCTCCTTGGCGAAGCTGGAGTTGGACAAGGTGGTTCTCCGGGAGGTGAGGACAGGGATGCGGGTGATTGGGACGCGGTAGCTGGGCACATTAGGGAGATGCTCTACCAGGTTTTGGAGAGCAGAGGCAGAGGCCACCTGGCCAGGTAGCTGGTCCTGGACTAGGCGATTCAGCTCCATGTTCTGACATGGTGTAGCCATGGTGCTGGGGCCAGAGAGTCTCAGGCAGAGGCGTGACCCTGGGGACTGCAATTAGGAGCACAGAGTTGGGGGAGACAATAGGTGGGGGTCCTCCCACCAGCCTAACACGACCAGCCTGGTGCCTACCTGCATTTTCAGCAGTGCTACCCAAAGCCAGAAGCATCGCTCTTGTCCCTGGAGTTCAACGTCTAATGTGTCATCAGGTCATGTGGCTGGCCCACCCAGGAGCACCGAGGGACAGCCCACGAGGCCCCCAACTTCTCATGCTCCCTCCACTTACCAACCACTGGCAGCATTTCCCAAAAATATTAGAATCAAAGAACCCAGAACTCACAGAATCTCAGATTCTTAGACCCAAGAAACCCAGGACTCGAACATTCTTAGCCTGGTAGAATTTTCCAGTCCAAAGCAGCCCTGGAGGTCAACTAATTTCACTTCCAACCAGAAGCAGTAACTCTTCCTACGGCCCTGGTTCCCCAACTGGGCTGTGCATTGGAATCACCTGGGAAGGTTTGACAATTTCTGTTACCCAGGTCCATTCCCAGAGATTCTGACTTAATGGCTGGGATGAGGCCTGGCAGCAGGAATTTTTAAATCTCCCCAGGTGATTCCAATGGGCTGTCAGGTTTGAGGACCAGGGCTCAAGTCTATTGCCCCTCAAACACAAATGTGCAGACAAATCGCCAGGAGATCTTGTTACCATGAGGAGTCTGATTTAGCAGGCCTGGATCGCAGCCCAAGTTTCTCATTTCTAACCAGCTCCTGGGTTACGCCAAAGCTGCTGGGTCTAGCTCCATACTTTTGAGTGCAAATGGCTATGCCTCAGCATTTCTCAGAGTGTGGGTCCCAGACCACCTCCTTCCAAATCACCTGGGAAGGGGCAGAACCCACCCCACTGAACCAAGCCTGCACCTGTTTGCTCCTGGTCTTTTTCATCCATGTGGGGACCCAGCCCCAGGCCTGGACTTAGTAGGAATTCCTATAAATATGTGTTGAAGTTAACAGAGAACACTTTTCAAAGACCAAGTAGGGAGCAAGCTCAGGACACCCAGGGTTAGGACACCTGGGTCCAGTCCCATTTCAACCACTCGCTGGCCAGGACACGTCCTCGTCCCAATACTGACTCCTCCCTCAGTGCCAGCCACAGTTTGGGGTGCCTTGGACACATTGTCTCCCCTACTCTGCCCAGCAACCTGTGAGCTAGGTACTATTATTGCCCCTTTTTTCTTGATTTGGAAGTCATGGTGCAGAGAGGTCACAGAACTGGCTCTGAGTCACACAGCAAGGAAGAGAGAAAGGAGCCAGGAGTGAAATGCAGGTCTGTGCCTTGACCTCTTGGCCAAATCCGCACACACAGAGCCTCAGTTTTCTCATCTGTAAAATGGCCTGTCTGCCTCACAGAGCGGCCGGAGACCCATGGCGTGGGGAATGTGGAGTGTAAGGCACGCAACACCTGCAGGCTGGGGGTTGGAGCCCGCCTGTCCCAGCTCCAGGGTCCAGCTGTTGCTGGACTCCTTGGGACTCTTTCTCCGCCATTGCTTGAGTTCTCAGGATTGAGAGCAGGGTGGTAAATCACAGCAAAATGTATGTGCTGGGTACAGCCGGAGATCAGGAAAAGCTCATAAAGAGACATGGAGTCCAGGACACTCTGTTAGCAAGTTCTGGTTCCAGTTTTCACTCAGCTATGTGATGTCTGAGCCAAACCCTCACTGGGCGGTAGCCCAAGAGCTGCATCCTCATTGAGCGGAAGTGGCAGGAGAGGCTGGCAGGAGGGACTGGCTGGGAGGGGCCTGCAGGAGGGGCTGGCAGGGAGAGGCTGGCAGGAAGGAGTTGGCTGGGATCGGGATTTCCTCGGCCCCACTGGGAGTCCTGGGCCTCAGTGAAATTCCTTAGAGCCTTTGAGATGTATCAGTAGGCTCTGATAATGTGGCCCCAAGACACCAAGGATGGGATTTTCCTGAAGACAGGGTGGCTGAGGGGGCAATGGGGGGAAGGAGATGGAGGGAGAGGAGGAGGGGTTGCCCCTGCACGAAGGCTGCCTCCAGCCTAAAAGGACCTCAGACATTCTTGCGCAACCCATCACCACCACCACCACACCTACCTCCTGAACTGGCAGCCTCGGCCTCAGCCTCAGGCTCCTCCTTGGTCTCGGCCCAGTCCTGGGGCTCCTTTTCAGCCTCCTCTTCAGCCGCCTCCTCGGCCTCCTCCTTGGCCTTCTCTTCAGCCTCCTCCTCGGCCTCCTCCCCAACTTCCTCCCACAGCTTCTGCAGAGAATAAAGTGGAAACAGAAACTGTGACCATCAGCCCCCAGCCCTAGTCTCAGCAGCTCCTGTTAGATCTGCCTTCAGAAGTCCACATGGGCCCAGTTCTGCTTCTTGCCCTGCCCAGCCAGTCAGGTCCTACCAGCCCACCTTCTGGGCATCCCGGGAGTAGCCTACAACCTGTAGAGGGCAGTGCACCCAGGACCTACGGGTCCTAACAGCTGGACGTGTCACCTGTGATGAGGGACACTCTCCTTGCAGCCTGGCACATGGGGAAACAAAGCATCGACAGCACTGCTCTTCACAGTGTGCAAGCCCTTTTGGGTCCTCCTACAGGCCCAAGGGAGGCCTCTGTAGCCCCCTCGTACACAGGTGGCCACTGGGACCCAGAGTGGGGAGGCGACTTGCCCCAAGCCACAGGAGGACTCGAGCCGGGTCCACCCGACTCCCCACCCACGGCCTAGGCCACTATCTGACCCCTGCCAAGAAGGGGCCTCGCAGGACCCGCCACCCTGCTCCCTCTGTCCTGCGGGCATCTTACCAGCCAAAACTCCCCCTGTAAGCAAAGTGGACAAGGTCCCCATCCTTCCACCAATGCCAAGCCAGGCCTCAGAGGTGCCAGTGCCTGGTGCTTCTCATACCTGGTCTGAAGCGCTCTGGGGCCGGGTCCTGTCTTCTTCACTCTGGCCCACGCCCACCTGCGACACCACACAGCTGTCCAGCAGCACCCTGTGACCCGGGGCAGGGTGGGGAGGCAGGATAAAAGGACTGGGTTAGGGGTGTTAAAGGTTTCCCCAGCCCTGCTGAGGGCCACGCTCTGTGCCAGGAGCGGAGGGTACAGAGATGCCCAAGAACCAGTCTCAACCTCAGGAGCCTCCAGGGCAGTGTCCTGCTAACAATCGCCCCATCTGAGACATGCACTCAGCAAGGCACTCTGAAGGACATGCCACAACTCTGCTAGGAAGGAGGGCTTCCTAGAGGAGGTGGCCTGTAAGCTGAGCCTCCGGGATGATGATTTTACCACAAAGAATGGCGAGGAGGAAGAGGTTGTCCAGGAAATGGGAACAACATGTGTGAGAAATGCATGGAGGATGGTTGGAGGAGCTGTCATCTGGGGTCTCCCAGTCTCCAGGCAATCTTGGTGATGGGTAGAGCATGACAAAAGTGAGGCCCAGAGAGGTGAAGTGACCTGGCGAAATCACACAGCAAATTGTCCCAAACCACACAAACCTCAAACCCAGGCCCTGGTTCTTCCCATGCCATGAGATCAGAGCCACTGCAACTGCTGAAGTTTTCATGGGTGCCGGGCCCAGGCAGCAGGCATACATAAGTGATAGGGCCAGGGGTGAGGGTGCAGTGGGCAGGGAGGGCTGTGGCAAATTAGTGAACCCATGTCCATTTGAAGGCAGCAACCCCACTCCACTGGAAAAGGGGGCCCAGGTGGCCAGATCATTCCATTTTCAAACAGAGCCTGAAATATATGTTTCTAAGGTAAAGTTGTCTGATATTTAGATGCTGATAATTCAAATTAATATATCTTTATTAATATGTAGTAGCCAAAAGAGCCCATCTCCAGGCTAAATTAGATGTCCGTGTGCGACCTCTGGCTTAAAATGATGACTCAGGGCCAGGGACTAATGTGATTTTTGTAGTTAGGATTAGTTCCTGCTTCCTAACACCCCCTCCCCACCCCTCAGACTCCTGTCATCCAGGGGCTCACAGAGGATGCTCTGGGGTGTCTGCCACCCAGGAAACTTGAATGCATCATTCTCTACCCAGAGGGCCAAGTCTCAGCCCTCCTGAGCAAGGACGGTGGGGCAGGAAGGTGGAGACGGGATTGTTGCCTAGTCAGTCTGGAGCCAGCCGCTTGGCAGCAGAAATCAGTCGGTAATCACATTGCCACAGCGGCTCCTGGGCTGCGTGCCAGGCAGTCTGCATGAAAAGTCTCCCCAGATCCTCCTCCAAATTACCCTGAGAAATCTATAAACGCGGTACACCACAGCAACAAAATCATATGATCATCTCAATAGATGCAGAAAAAGTAATTGACAACATTCAACATCATTCCATGATCAAATCTTTCAACAAATTACATATAGAAGAAACGGACCGCAATACAATAAAGGTCATATATGACAAGCCCACAGCTGACATCATACCTAACGGTGAAAAGCTGAAAGCTTTTCCTTTAAGATCAAGAACAAGACAAGCATGCCCACCCTCACTAGTTCTTTATTTTTATTTTTCTTTTTATTTATTTATTTATTTATTTATTTTTTTGAGACAGGGTCTTACTCTGTCACCATGGCTGGAGTGCAATGGCATGATCATGGCTCACTACAGCCTCAACCTCCCAGGCTCAAGCCATCCTCCTGCTTCAGCCTCCCGAGTAGCTGGGACTACAGGCATGCTCCACCACTCCTGGCTATTTTTGTTTTTGTTTTGTTTGGTTTGGTTTGGTATTTTTAGTAGAGACAAGGTCTTGCTACATTGCCCAGGCTGGTCTCAAACTCCTGGGCTCAAGTGATCCTCCCACCTTGGTCTCCCAAAGTGCTAGGATTATAGGTGTGACCCACCACGCCTGGCCCACTCTCACCACTTCTATTCAATGTAGTATAAGAGGTCCTGGCTAGAGCAATTAGGCAAGAGGAAGAGATGAAAGGCATCCAAATTGGAAGGGAAGAAATTAAATTGTTCCTCTTTGCAGATAATTTGATCTTATATATATAAAAAAAAAACCCTAAAGATTCCACCAAAAAACTGTTGGAACTGATAAGCTAATTCAGTAAAGTTGCAGGATATAAAATCAACATAGAAAATTCAGTAGCATTTCAATATATTAACAATGAACTATCTGAAAAAGAAATGAAACAACCCAATTTACAATAGCTATAAAATCAAATAAAATGCTTAGGAATAAATTTAATCAAGAAGGTGACAGAACCATATGCTGAAAACTATAAAACATCGATAAAAGAAACTCAAGAAGATAGCTGGATGTGGTGGCTCATGCCTGTAATCTCAGCATTTTGAGAGGCTGAGACGGGAGGATTGCTTGAGTGCAGGAGTTCAAGACCAGCCTGAACAACACAGCAAAATCCCATCTCTATAAGATACAAAAACTAGCTGGGTATGGTGGCATGTGCCTGTGGTCCAAGCTACTTGGAAAGCTGAGGTGGGAGGATTGCTTGAGCCTGGGAGGTGGAGGCTGCAGTGAGCCGTGATTGCACCACTGTACTCCAGCCTGGGCAACAGAGCAAGACTCTGTCTCAAAAAAAAAAAACCCTACCCACGTTGATTGAACACTACTTAAATGTAAAATCTGAAACTATAAAACCAATATATAAAATATAGGGGAAAAACCCTATGATATTGGTCTAAGCAATGATTTTTAAAAATATGAACCCAAGAGCACAGGCAATGAAAGCAAAAGTATACAAAATGGGATTACATCAAGCTAAAAAGCTTCTGCACAGCCAAGGAAACAATCAACATAGTGAAGAAACACCCTACAGAACTGGAGAAAATACTTGCAAACCATAAGTCAAATAAGGGGTTAATATCCAAAATATATAAGAAACTCAACTCAATTGTAAGGAAAAAAACTGATTTAAAAAAATGGGCAAAGAATCTGAATAGACATTCCTCGGTGTCTCAAAAGATGACATACAAATGGCCAACAGGTATATGAAAAGATGCTTAACATCACTAATCATCAGAGAAATGCAAATCAAAACCGCAATGAAATATTAACTTCTCACCTGTTAGAATGGCAATTATCAAAAAAACAAGATAGGCTGGGTGCAGTGGCTCACACCTGTAATCCAAGCACTTTGGGAGGCCGAGGCGGGTGGATC
Source organism: Gorilla gorilla gorilla (assembly GCF_029281585.2). Taxonomy (NCBI): domain Eukaryota; kingdom Metazoa; phylum Chordata; class Mammalia; order Primates; family Hominidae; genus Gorilla; species Gorilla gorilla. The sequence goes on from NC_073242.2 coordinate 87,076,460, forward strand.
ATGAGGTCAGGAGTTCGAGACCAGCCTGGCCAACATAGTGAAACCCTGTCTCTACTAAAAATACAAAAATTAGGCGGGCGTGGCAGCACGCTTCTGTAATCCCAGCTACTTGGCAGGCTGAGGCAGGAGAATTGCTTGAACCCAGGAGGCGGAGGTTGCAGTGAACTGAGATTGCGCCATTGCACTCCAGGTGGGGCGACATAGTGAGACTCTGTCCCCCGCCCCCACCCAAAAAAAGACAAGATAGCAAGTGTTGGTGAGGATGCAGTGGAAAGGGAATACTTACACACTGTTGGTGGGATTGTAAATTAACACAGCCATTATGGAAAAGAATACGGAAGTTCCTCAAAAAGTTAAAAATGGAACTACCATATGATTCAGCTGTTGGATACAGATCCAAGGGAAATGAAAACAGTATGTTGAAGAGGTGTCTGCACTCCCATCATTGCAGCATTAATTTTTTTTTTTCAAGACAGAGTCTCGCTGTGTTGTCCAGGCTGGAGTGCAATGATGCGATCTCAGCTCACTGCAAATTCAGCCTCCCGGGTTCAAGTGAGTCTCCTGCCTCAGCCTCCCGAGTAGCTGGGAGTACAGGCCCATGTTACCACAGCCGGCTAATTTTTGTATTTTTAGTAGAGTCAGGGTTTCACCATGTTGGCCAGGCTGGTCTTGAACTCCTGACCTCAGGTGATCCACCTGCCTCAGCCTCCCAAAGTGTCTATCAACAGATGAGTGGATCAAGGAAATGTCCTATATATACACAATAGAATTCAGCCTTTAAGATGAAGGAAATTTTGTCATTTGTGAACCTTGAGGACATTATGTTAAGTGAAATAAGCTAAACACAGAAAGACACATACCATATGATCTCACTTATATGTGGAGTGTAAAAAAGTTGAACTCACAGAAGGAGAGAATAGAATGGTAGTTACCAGGGGCTGGGGAGGGGTGAGAGGTGGGGAGATAGATGTTGGTTAAACGGTACAAAGATTCAGCTAGATAGGAAGCATAAATGTGAGAGATCTATTATACAGCCTGTGACTCTAGTTAATAGCAATGTATTTGTAAAAATTGTTAAGAGTAGATCTAAACTGTTCCCGCCACAAAAAACGATGAACATATGAAGAAATGTGTATGTTAATTAGCTCGGTTTAGCCATTCCACAATGTATACATATTTCAAAACAACAATTATACACAAAAATATATACAATGTATGTCAATTGAAAAAATAATTAGGCTGGGCACGGTGGCTCATGCCTGTAATCCCAGCACTTTGGGAGGCCGAGGCGGGCGGATCACTTGAGGTCGGAAGTTTGAGACCAGCCTGGCCAATTTGGCAAAACCCGCCTCTACTAAAAATACAAAAATTAGCCAGGCGCAGTGGTACATGCCTGTAATCCCAGCTACTCGGGAGGCTGAGGCAGGAGAATCGCTTGAACCCAGGAGGCAGAGATTGCAGTGAGCCAGGATCATGCCACTCCACTCCCTGGGCAACAGAGCGAGACTCTGTCTTTTTTTAAAAAAAAAAAAAGAAAAGAAAAAATAATTAACTTTTTAAAAGAGCCTAGGAAAAACAAAAACTCAAATCTCACATAACCCTGACAGATCGTAACTGTTACTGTTCACATGCAAGCTGAGAAAACAGAGGCTCAGAGAGTTTCGATGGCCAATCCACGGTCATACCGCCTGTGCAAGGTGGGCCTGGATATGATACTGCATCCCTGACCCCAAGGCCACGTGCTTAATGCTCTGTTTCACTGCCCGCCTCTGAGTATTTTGGAGACTGTGCCTTCTACACTAAGGAGAAGTCAGCCTTGCACAAATGGGTTAAAGACAGGTCTCCGGCTGCAAGGGGGATGACTGGATGACTTTCCTGAAATAGATACAGGGTCTGTCTCGGCTCTCTGCCTACAGCACAAAGGCTCAGAAAATGAACTGCCCACAGGCCCAGCCAGAGGCTTCCTGGGGTCCTGTTTATTCCAGTATCAGACCAGAAGCCCCTGTATGGCCTTGGGCAAGTCACCTCGAAGCCCTTGGGCTGCCTCTGTCTGCTCATCTGTCAAATGGGCAGGATTTGCCTGGCCTGTGCAGCCTGACCTATTTGAGTAAGATCAGAAGGGCCAATGAGAATCTCACAGAAAAGTCAAAAAAAGACTGCCAGATGTTGTTCTGGTGATTCTTCTGGATTCTTCATCACTAAACATTGGGAGCAGCTTTCCTTGTCTGTAATGCCAAGAATCCCAGCTCTACGCTTACTGGCAGGGCCCTGTCTCTGAACCTCAGTTCTCTCATCTGTGAAATGGGATGAGAGAATAATAGAATCTGCCATTCAGGCTGCCTCAGGCGTGAGTGGCATGGAAAAAAATCGTAAGTCAAATGGAGGCCATTATTATTGTTCTTGTCATTATTATTATTAATCCCAGAGGAGGCAGTGATCTGCAGGGTTATGAAATCACCCACGTGGATTGAGAAACCTTTTGCACAAACATCCCCAGCTATCAAAACACCTAAACAGCCCAGTGGTGGCGCTGTCAGCATCACCAGGGGCTGTCTAGGGGCCATGTTACCAAAGCCGCATGGCCTCTGCTTGACAGGGTGCCCAGTGCCTGCCAAGGCCCCCTCTTGTGCAGCCCAGAAGCAGCAAGCCATCAACTTCCAGAAAGTTCCCAAGTCCCAGGGATTTCCAAGCAGAGGAACAGACAGATTGGGTGAGGTTGGCTTCCTGGAGGCACCCTCCGGCTTTCCAAGTTTAAGATCCAGGGAGCAGCAGTGGCAGCCAGCTCTCAAAAGCTTACCTATCCACTCCTCCCACCTTGTGCCATCCCACAGGCCGTGACCCAACGTTAAGGTCCTCACTGTCACCTTCAGCAGACTCTCCACCTGAAATCCCGGCCCCAAAAGCAGGAAGGAGGGGAGCCTTAGGGAGAGGCAGCCACCTACTTGGATCTCTCGGTCAGGGCCAGTCAGGATGCCCATGGTGCAGGGGTTCAGCTGGGGGCTGTGGCGTTCATCCCAAGCCTGGGTCGGTGCATGCAAGTGGGAGCCCAGCTCCCGAGCCAGGGTGGCTCCAGTGGCAGAGGAGCCAGCAATCCTTCCTGCTTCTAATCAGATTGAGGAGATGTGCAGGGAACAGCAGAAGCATCCCCAGGGAGGCCAGGTGGAACCAAAAGGCCTCGGTTGCTAGGGAAAGCTGAGCTGTTGCCTGTAGAGACCGGGTCTCTAGGCGACCATCTGCCCGTTACCAGGCCCTCACATCATCAGTAACCTGTGTCTCTGCAAAGCTGGCCAAGAGCATCCTTCCCCAACCATTGACAGCCCAGTTTTTCTTGCCCTGGGCCTCACACCCTCTGGCCCTGGCCCTGTGATCACTCACTCTGTCACTCCCTTGTCCCTCCCTGGGCCTGGAGCCCAAAAGTTCCCCGAGTTCAAAACTCTGGGTAAACATTTGTATGAAGATGTTCACACCTGCAGCATCTGCCAGTAACTCTGGATGCATGTGCATGTGTGCAAGGCTGTCATGTGGATGTGTGCAAGTGTGTACATGTGTGCCTGTGTGCACACACACGTATGAACATGTATGAATGTGCTGCCTGCGCTTGTACATATATGAAGCATGTGTGTGGGTATACATGTGTGCATGCCTATACATGTAAGTGTGTGCATAACCCAGCATGTATGTCTGTGTTGGTGTGCTGGTGCATATGGGTATAGTGCAGATATGCGTGTGTGTGCCCATGTGTACTGCATTCTGAGAACATGTGTATAGTTAGTACACATCTGCACATGCATGTATGTGAGCATAGTTGATCGCTGGCCTTCAAAGGGTGTCTCAGATCCAGAGCAGTGGCAAATACAGGGGTTTTCCAGCCTGGGTGTTAGGTGTACAAGTTCAGCAAGGCAGCCACTTGTAGCTATGCACCCCACACAGAAGCATAGCTCCAGAGAAAGCAGAGGGCAAACAAGCTGCTCTAATGAAACCAGGCAGCAGCTAAGTTCTTCATCTTGCTGGGACTGCAGGGTGGCTCAGAAGGCAGAATTAGGACAAGTCAGGAAGGGACAGAAGCCATAGGGAAGCAGGCTTAGTTTTGGTCTAAGAAATAATTTCACAAGTCAGCGGGGCATATGGATGACATGGACAGCCTTTGAGAGGTTATGAGCTCCCCGTCACTGGAGGTAAGCAAGTAGAGGCTGTGCGGCCTCCTGTCAAGGATGGAAAGAGTCTATGTGAACTGAGTAAGGATGGACTAAAAGCAGCTGACACTGAACAGGCTTCCAGCTCTGAAATCCTGTTTAACTATTTCCTGACTGGAACGAAAAGAGGCCATTGGGGGACGAGAATATCAGTGGCCATCAATGGGGCACTTACTCCCCTACAACTTCCATCATCACCGCTGACCCTGATGACCCCTCTGCAGGAGCCTTTTATTATCCCCCATTTTACAGATGTGGAGGCAGAAGCTCTGAGCGGGTACACCACTTGCCCCGGTCATTTCACTAACAGAAGCAAAATGGAGTTGGCGTTTCTGATGCCAAAGCCTGTGCTCCTAACACTCACAGTACTATCCTGTCTCAGGCCATGGCCAGAGGGACAGGTCAGGGAGAAAGGACGCGGGTCATGAGGTACCATGGTGGTCAGAGACACAGGGACATAATGCCAGGGGACTGGAGCAAGGAGAGAGTAACTTACTGTCACCTGGCCCACCATAAGAGTCTCCTCGCTGTTCTCCCTGCCTCAATCTTTCTCCAACACAGCTGCCAGATCATGCCACTCTCCTGCTCATGAACCTTCAATGGCTCCCCATTGCCTTTGGGAAAACAAGTTCAAGGCTTTACAACCTGCTTTTGAGGCAGTCCTTCTTTCTTCTTCTTCTTCTTCTTTTTTTTTTTTTAAGTAGAAATGGGGTTTTGCTATGTTGGCTAGGCTGGTCTCGAACTCCTGGGTTCAAGTGATCCACCCGCCTCGGCCTCCCAGAGTGCTGGGATTACAGGCATGAGCCACCACGCCTGGTCAACCTTCCTGAAACACTAACTTGGCTTCTGGGCCCCACACTCTTCTTGTCTCTGCCCTGCTCACTGGTGCCTCCTCCTCAGTCCTTTTTGGTTCCTCATCTCCCCAACCTCTGGTCTTGTCCATGAGCCTCTCCTCTATCCACATTCGCTCCCTGGGCATCTCCTTGAGCCCCACAGCTTTCAATGCCACCTACATGCCCAGAATCCCAATGTCACATCTCCAGCCCCACCTTTCCTGCTCCTAACTCCAGGCACAGGTGTCCAACTGCCTGCTCTTCCCCATGCGTATCCCCCTGTCCAGTCATCCTTCCACTCACCCTCCATAGTGTTTCCTGATCTCCAGTGTTTAATTTTTATTTTAACTGAACTCTTCTGTGTGTTTAACGTTGAAATATATGGATGTGGGTGGACGATCGACCATTACTGGGCAGTACAGCAGAACCCAGGACAGCCCTAGAAGGCATCAAAGGCAACCAAGGTGGGTGGATATGGAGGGGAGGCAGCCTTGGCTTTGTGAATAATGGGAGAACTGGGAGCCCACTGCATATGTCCATGCAGACAACTAACATTTATTTGGTGCCCACTGTGTACCAGGCATTGTTCTAGGCTCTAGGGACATGGCAGTGAAAGCAACAGATAAAAGCCCCAGCCCTCTTGGAGGCTGCATTCTAGTGTGTGTGTATGGGGATGTGGAGTGGTGGGTAATATGATTCCCAGGTCATGATGAGCACAGCAGGGGAACCCCAGCTTCTCATAGCCTCTTTGGTCAAAGCCCAGCCTTACACAGCACAGAACAACAGAAAGGAGCTCCCATGAGCAGCAAAGAGTGCCCAGACCCCAGGAGCTCAGCCAACCCCAGCCCCAGGGCCGTTCCCAGACGGGTGAGCAAATGACTTACTCAGTCACCTCCTCCTCTTCCTCCTCCTCCTCCTCTTCCTCTTCCTCCTCCTCATCTTTCTCCTCTTCAATCCGGGACAGCTCTCTGAGTTGGGGTTAGAGGCAGGAGGTGAGCCCACCCGAAGCTGCCCCGCTGAGTCTACCTCCTGCCTCTATTTTCTGTAGGATGTCCCGTGACTCCTGAGCCCAGACCTGGACTTTCCAACCAAGGCTCAACCTGGGGAGCCCCACCCGAGCAACCCTGAACTCTCGCTGGCAACAAACCCTCTCCTCTGCATGAGGGGACTGTCCCAGCCACTGTCCTGGTGGTGACCCTAGGTCAGCCTCTGATCCTCTCTGGGCCTCAGTTTCCCCATCTTAGCTATGTAAGTTATGGGCTTCAGAACCCGAGACCTCCCACTGTCACCAAGCATCTCTAGTAGGAACAAAGATTGCGACATCCCTGTGGAAGGCGACTTGGCAATCATGACCACAATTCCACATTCCCATGACCAATGACCCAGCAATTCCCCTCTAGAAATCTCCTGCAGACGTATTCACACATGTGCAAAGACACGCATACAAGAGTGCCTGATGCAGAATTGTTCATAATAACAAAATTTTGGAACCAACCTAAATGTCCATCAATAGTGAAGAGGTTTAATAAATTATGGTACAGCCATATGATGGAATACTATGCAGCAGTGAAAAATGAAGATGCCCTCTATATCCTGAATGTGGAAAGACCTCAAGGTACATTGTTGAATAAATATAGGAAGGTGCAGATAGGTACATGTGCTATGCCATCTTCTGTACAAAAAGAAAAAAGGAGGGAGATGCGAGCTTGCATGTACCCAGACTGTCTCTGGAGTGGCACATAAGAACCTGGTAGCTGTTCTACCCATGGGAGAAGGATGGCTGTATGAAGGCAGGGGGAAGCAGGCTTGGTTCCTGCTCTGTGCCTTTTTATACCTTTGAGATAAGGTACTGCATGCTTGGCACCTTCTCAAACAATAACTAATCTTTTAGGGTCTTCTCAGACTCCCCACCTGGGCATCTTCTCCACAGCTTTGTTCTCTTCCTCATAAGCTGGAACCACCTCTGTACCCTGTGGGCTGGTACTGACATCCTGGTGGGCATCTTCCCAGTGCGGTTCAACCTCCTCTAGGACAAGGTCAGGCTCCACTTGCCCTCCAGGAAGGATGCTGACTGCAGGGAACACAGGAAGAGCCATTTATGGGATGTGCAGGAGAGTGGGCTTGGGCCTCTGAGTCCCAGGGAGCCTGCAGGGAGCCCAGCAGTGCCTCAGTGCTTAGTCATGCAGTGGGGAAATGGCACTTTCCATTTTCAGCGGGACCAGATCAGTGTTCCGGTGATGGGTTGAAGCCTGTGCTCATTCACTCTGTCTCCATTATTTTCCCCCCTTCTCCTCTTGAGACAGAGCTTTGATTATGGTTGATCCTGTTTGTTTCTCACGGGGGATTCCTTCTTAAAGGTTTGTGCAGAGGCAGAAACAATGCTTCCAATCACAGCATCACAGGGATGCCAAAAGGCCCAGGTTCAGGGTCCACCTGGCCACATCCAGGTGCAGGTGGACTGGATTGTCCTGGGGGATGCAGAGACAGCTTGCCCGCTTCCTGCTCTGTAGATGCCACCCCCGGGTGACAGCACGCCCATACGTTCGGCATTTGCTTCTGAGAGTCCTTCCCTCCCTCCTGGGCCTAGAGGCTCCGCCCTCCAGGGAAACTCAACTTTCTCATGGGGCTGGTCCCAATTTCAGATGGGAGTCTAATTTTCAACACTTCTTCAAGTATCCTGGTCCTTGACAACGAAAACACCCTGGGCCTGTGAGCTTGGCAGATGCTCAAAGGGAGTGCAGAGCAGTCTCATCAGGAACCTAAGCCTACCCCCAGGCAGGTGTCAGGGACAGAGGACAATGCCTGAATACTAGGTGTCCCCCAAAAGCTCCAGGGATCTTGGTGGCCCTCAGCCAAACATGAATTAGTAATAGTGACTTTTTTGTTGTTGAGACAAGGTCTTGCTCTGTCGCTCAGGCTGGAGCGCATTAGTGCAATTATGGCTCACCGCAGCCTCGACCTCCTGGGCTTAAGCAATCCTCCCACCTCACTCAGCCTTCTGAGTAACTGGGACTACAGGCATGCACCACCATACCTGGGTAGTAGTAACAATGACTTTAATGTTGCATAACAACAATAATAGTAACAGCAGCTGCATTTTTGAGCACTTACTATGTTCCAGGCCCTGTGCTGAGTGGCTTACATGGAATAACTCGATTAGTCCTCACATCAACATTTTGGGGTTATAATTTGCATCCCCATTTTATTTTCCCTCTTTTATATTTTTCTCCCCATTTTACAGATGAGCAAACTGAGACACAGATAAATACCTTCTTTTATGGGGTGCTTCCATTGCCAGGCACAGAGGTCACCACTTCTAGGTACAGACATTATCCCTGTTTCACAGATGAGGTGCTGCCTGCCCTCTAGGGAAGCCCCAAGCACATCCTGAACTAGCTGTTTCCATGGTTGCTCCCGGCTCCTCTGGCCCTGCAAACGCCCCTGGGGTTTGGCCAGGGAGGCTCCTCCAAGTGTGACCCTGAATCCGGTGGTGGGACGCTTTGTCTGTGTCAGTCTATGCTGCTGTCCAGCAATAGTGCAGTGTCTCCACTCTAAGCAGCCCCTTGGGATGCCAGTTCCTGCCTGGGCATAGCAGGAGACATCCAGGGAACAGAACATCTTGCCTGACAGCACGTGAGCTTTCACAGCAGCCCCAAAGGGCAGGAATGGTACTTTCCCCCTTTTAAAGAGAGCCAGTTCAGAGAGGCTGAGTGTCTTGTCCCAGGCCACACAGGAAGGTGGAGGCAGAGCCAGGTCCCCTGACTCCCGTTTTCCCAGTGCACTATCCCAGGTGATAAATGTGCCCCACGAGTGCCTCACTGGCATCAGCGGCCACTCCTTATGGGGTGCCGTCCTTAAGAATTGATGCTGTCCTTGCTTCCACACTTCCTTTCCTTTCCATTAACATTTTCTTTTTAGGTCCTATTTAGTGCGTGGGTGTTTTACAAGCATTTCCTTTTTTTTTTTTTTGAGACAGAGTCTCACTGTGACACCCAGGCTCGAGTGCAATGGTATGATCTCGGCTCGCTGCAACCTCCGCCTCCCATTCAAGCAACTCTCGTGCCTCAGCTTCCCGAGTAGCTGGGATTACAGGCATGCACCACCACACCCGGCTAATGTTTGTATTTTTAGTAGAGATGGGGTTTCACCGTATTGGCCAGGCTGGTCTCGAACTCCTGACCTCAGGCAATCCACCCACCTTGGCCTCCCAAAGTGCTGGGATGACAGGCATGAGCCACCATGCCCGGCCTCATTTCCTCTTTCCATCTCCACAGCAGGCCTGCAAGATGTGTCCTATACTGTTCCCATTTTACAGCTAAAGATTCTGCAGCACTGAGAGGAGGACGGTGCCCAAGATCACCAACCTGGAAGGGGAGGGATGGGGTATGCTGCCACACAGCCCCCAGGGCAGGCCCCCAGGAGGCGTGGTGCAGGAGCCCCTGGCCCACCCCTGGAGCTCCGACTGCCCCTCTCTACAGGCGTCTGATTCATAGCTCGCCCAGCTTCTCCGTGGCCCTACCCAGGTGCTCAGGAGCTATGAGTGCCTCAGTTCCCATAGAAACTGCCACTCCACCCTGGCACACCACCTCCTGGTCAGTGGCCTCTCTGCCCTCAGGGCCATCAGATGAGGTTCTGACCCTGGCCAGTGAAAGTCAACAGCCTCGGTCGGACACAGTGGCTCACACCTGTAATCCCAGCACTTTGGGAGGCCGAGGTGGGCAGATCATGAGGTCAAGAGATCGAGACCATCCTGGCCAACACGGTGAAACCCCTTCTCTACTAAAAATACAAAAATTAGCTGGGCGTGGTGGTGCACACTTGTAGTCCTAGCTACTAGGGAGGCTGAGGCAGGAGAATTGCTTGAACCCGGGAGGTAGAGGTTGCAGTGAGCCGAGATCACACCACTGCACTCCAGCCTGGTGACAGAGCAAGGCTCCATCTTAAAAAAAAAAAAGAAAGTCAACAGCCTCATGTAGGAAGGAGCCCCTGCTTCCAGGATCAGCAGGCAGGAGCCAGGGCACATGAATTCTAGGCTAAGGCCCCCACCTGGACCCCTGGGTCTCTGTCAAAGCCTGAGCCCTAATTCCAAACCTCCATCCTTTCTGGCAGGCCTGGGTCAGGATACCTCCTTCCTCTGCCTCTCCCTGGCTCAGGCTCACATCTCCTCCTACCTGGCCCCGAAGCACTAACCTCTCACTGGATGTTTCTCAAAGTATGGTCCCACCCTCTACCCCATCATCAGAATCATCTGAGAAAGCAGGTGCTTCTCAGTAAAGCAGATTCTTCCATAACCATTGCTTGGTCATCAAAGAAAAAAGAAAGAAAGAAAGAAAAAAACACACAGAACCAAATTCCCAGCTCCCGGTACTCTTGAATCAGAAAGTCTGGGGTAGGACATTTTTCATAGCTGGCCCCAGGTGCTTTGGAAGTGTCCCTGCTTTGATTGCTTTCCCTGTCTCCAATGCTTGCTCAGCCTCAGAGTAATCTTTCTGAAGTCACTCCCCTGCTCAATCACCTTCAATGGCTCCCCATTGCCTACAGCTTAGTTTCCTAAAGTCAGGCCCCAACTTCTCTAGTTTTATCTTCTGCATTAAGGATGCTGGGCTCCAGATTAGCTGAAGTCCCACCACTCTCCTGTATGCCACACTTTATTCCCTCTACTGGGATTGCCCCACCTCATCACCAGTTTGAGACCTCAGGGATCTCAAATCCAAAGGCCTGCCCAGCCAGGGTGATGATGTAAACAAATGAAGGGGCAGGTGCCACCTGCCTTCAGGTGCTAGCAGCTGCCCAGACTGTCCTCACAAGCACAGCGTGGGCCCATGACAGCCAAGTCCACCCAGTTTTCAAGAGAAGCCAGATTTTTTCATGTAAAGCTACCTGATTTTTAAATGTTGGCAATCAAGTCTAATTTTTAAAATCACTCCACAGCCCAAACAAAGACACATGTGGGCCAGCTGGGAGCCAGGACCCCCAGCTCAGGACCCCTGGCTAATTCCTCCCCTCCTGCAACCCAATACCCCAAGCCCAGGGCTATTCAGACCCAATTTGAAAACCTAAACCCTTCTTTTAGCTTTATCCTAAGCAATAATATCAATGCAATCACAGGTTTGATGTGCTCATTTACACTCTTTTAATGTTAATGAAAACATTTGTTGCTGCTCATTGGTGTCCCCAAGCCTTGGAAGGAGAGAGTGTGGCCAGGCCTAGGGAGAACCTCTTCTGGGAAAAACTGTATCCTGTCGAGGTGCTGACGGTGCCAGGTACCACACTGGGGGCTGTGCACGCGTCCTCTCAAAGAGATGCTCAATACTGAGCCCTCCATCCATGGGGCTTTTTAATTTATTAATTTAAAAAAGCTTTTTTAGAGACAGGGTCTCACTGTGTTGCCCACAGTGGTCTCGAACTTCGGGGCTCAAGCAATCCTCCTGCCTCAGCCTCCCAAAGTGCTGGGATTACAGGCGTGAGCTACCACGCCCGGCTATGGGCCTTTTCCACAGCGCTCTGGGGGTAAGTCCTGCTGTCTAGCCTAAATCTTGCAGGCTGCCCATGGCTGGCCTTCCCCTTGTTCTGGTCTGGGAGGCTCTGGGGCTGGTGCAGGTGACTCTGGCTCCCCTTGTCCTGCCTGGGAGTGTGTGGAGAGGGAGGGCTTCGCTGTTCAAATAGGGTGGGGTGTCAGTGGCCACCTCCCCCGGGAAGGTCTTCTCTTCAGGGCATCCTTCTTTCCTTCCATCCATGTGTCCATCTGAGCTCTCCCAGATTCCCTTCTCCCTTATTTCAGAGACCTCCAGCTCCCATCACCCCTGAAACAAAGGAGAAGACAGGGTGGGTGGCTGGGTGGACAGGCAGAGGGAATGAGTGAGTGAGTGAGTGAGTGGATGAGTGAACGAAGGGGGAAGGTAAGGGACACATATCCCCCAGCCTCTCAGAGTCTCCCATGACATGGGACGTGAGTGGAATGGTGTCTCCCAAAAAGTTAATTGCAAGTCCTAACCCCATTACTTGTGAATGTGACCTTATTTGGAAATAGCTTCTTTGCAGGTGTGATTAAGTTAAGGATCTCAAAGTGAGATCATCCCGGATTTAGGGTGGGCCCTAAATCCAATGACTGACGTCCTTTTTAAAGAACGGAGAGGGAGGCTTGACACACACAGACACAGAGGTAAAAGGCTGTGTAGAGACGGAGGTGGGCACTGGAGGACAGCCAGAAGCCAAGTTTTGCCAAGGACCACAAGTGGCCACCAGGAGCAAGGAGAGCAGCATGGGCATGTCTCGCTCAGAGCCCCAGGAGGAGCCGACCCTGCCAAAGCCTTGACCCTGGACTTCTGGCTCCTGAACTGTGGGAGAATCAGTGTCTCTTGTTCTAAGCCGCCCAGTGTGCGCACATCTGTTATGGCAGCCCTAGAAAATGAAACCAAGTCAGCTCCTCACCCTGTCCCCATGAGCCTGCCCCCATGGCCACCTAGCATCCACCCATAACCCATATGCTCCAGGCATTGCAGGGAGGCCCTGGCCACAGCTGGCGGGGAATCCTGCCTCCTTCCAGAGGGTTCTGATGCTCCATCCTCGGATGCAGACCCTCTGAAGGCTCTCTGCCCCAAGGAAACATTTTTAGTTCCTTTAAGCGGCAGCTGCCAGGCCAGGCGGACACGATTTGCTCTGTGACCCTGGGCAGGTGCTTTTGGTTCTCTGAGCTCTGCCCACTGCCTGCCCCAACAGCCATGAGGGTCTCTGCTCTGCTGCCCCAGGTTGGCCACGAGCTTCCCTGAGAGACTGCATATGCCCTGCTCTGAGACAGGCCAGCTCTCCTCCTCCTCATGTCATCGCCACGATTACCATCAACCCTAACGCCCCCCAAGACTCTCCATCAGACCTGAGCTCCACAGTCCACTGGGCTGTGTGTGCTCCAGGCCACGGCAGCCACCCCCGGCTTCAGGGCACTCATGGAGACCACCGTCAGACTAGCAGGGCTGGGGCTGGACACAGCCTTGCAGACACAGGGCAGAGCTCAGAGCCCTGGGACACCCTGAGGCCTGTGGTTGGAGGGCTTGTGTTCAGGATGGAACAGGGGACGCCACCACCCACAGCCCCTGAACTCTGCTCACAACTAGAACCCATCACAGGTCTGGCACATAGTAGGCTGTCCTTAACTATGTATTGAATGAATGAATGAATGAATGCCTGTCCACCTCATGCCTCTCTAGAGGCCCTGAAGTGAACAAAGAACAGATCCTGCCTCCAGCCCCTTCCTGGTCTCAGTCCTCTGTCCCCGATTCCTGGCTCAGGGCTGGGATAAAGGGCATCATAGGCCTCCCCAACCCAGCTGCAGGTGACAGGGACCCCCTCCAGCTCAAGGGAGCTGGAGGCTGTGGGGCCTGGTTCTCCCAGTGAGACCCCACCCCTCTCCCTTCAGCTTGGACAAACCCATTTGCCCAGCTGCCAGGGGATGGGGGAAGCTCTCTGGGCATTACCAGCAGGAAGGAGAGCTCATCTGACTTAGCCCTGGGACTGTTTTCCCCGGATAGAAGCTGGACACCAGGCTCCGGAGGCCTCCAGCCACCATCTGGCTCTGGGCCAGGCTCTGGCTACCTGGCTACCTGAACAGAGGTAGGGCCTGCAGAGCATGGGGCTCTCTCAGCTCCAGCCCAGGAGACCCTAACTGCCCCCTGTGTGAGTCCAGGTCTGGCCAGGGACAGCCCCCCTGCCCACATACAGTCAGACCCAAGGACACCAAGCAACCCTTCCTAATATGTACATGGGGACCCAGTAATGTGTCACTTACTGGTCTGCACATCACATATCCCAGGGGAGTCAGGCTCCTGCATGGAGAGAGAAAAAAGGGAAAATCCTGCCATGGCCTCTTCACCAGCCTCCCCGTTTCAGCCACACCTTCTAGCACGTGACCTTGACCCACCTCTCCGGACCTTAGTTGTCCCATGGGATGGAGAAGAGAGTCCCTGCTGTGCCCAGAGCCAATGAAGGATTTGAGGTGGGGGGAGGGGGCTTTGAGAGCTCGAGCCTTGGCTCAAGTGAAGCAAGGTGGGGGCGACCCCAGACAGCCACAGCAGCGGCACCTGCTCAGAGGAGCCAGGCCGAGCTCTTGAGTGACACAAAGGCCCAGGACCTGGCCAGGCCTTCCTCTCTTTGGGGCCTAGACAGCTTTGTTTACAGAACTCTTTACCTCCATTCTCACAGCCCTGGGTATGAGAATGCAGGTGAAGAGTTCTGTAAACAACTGACCATTGGTCAGCTGGGACAACTGCGGTTCTGAGAGGGCCAGAGCCGAGGCCACACAGCCAGGAGAGAGATTAGGCCTCCCACCTCCCAGTTCCAGGTGCTTCTATAAAGACATCCAATTGCACCCAAGAAAAAAGGGCCAGGTTCCTGGTTCTTGAGGAAGGAAAAGAAGGGGTGACAGAGCTCATGAGTGCTCCCCCTGGCCACTCATGTTGGAGCCCTAGGCTATCAGGAATGCACATAGGGCTGCCGGCTCCTGTGAGCCTTACTTCTTCCCAGAATCCAGGTATCTCTCATTTCTGGACCTTTGCACATGCTTGGAGGCCACCTCCAGTGGGAAGCCCTTCCTGATGCTCCCAGGAGGCTCCACTTCTGTGCCCCATGTCCTCTCTGCTCCTCCATGGAAGCACCTCCCCCGCTGACTGTGAACTCCTGGCAGGCGGGGCTGGGCCAGCATGTCTCAGCCCTGTGGCCACCATGCCTCAGAGAGTGGGTGGAATGAACGTGGGCCATGCAGACAGGAAGGCTGGGGGAGCTGCACTTCTGCCACAGGGTCCCTTCTTCCTACTGTGCCTTCACACCCCAGGGACACAGGCCAACCATCCTCCTCCTTACCCAAGTTCCCAAGACCCCTCCCACCACCACCAGGGCCACCACTCCATGCGCCCAGCACTGACCTGTTCCCCTATTTTCCCATGTAGCACTGGCTGCGGCAAGGCCATCTCCAGCCTGTGCAGGACCCACGCCACCAGCCTGCAGGTGGGAGAGAATGTGCTGTGTCCAGGTGGGAAGGGTCATGGGTAAACTGAGGCTGGAGTCAGCTCGTTCCCAAGGCAGAAAACAAGCCTGCCAAAAGGCAGAGCCTGCCAGGAGCCAGAGACCAGGTCTCCAGCCCTGAAGACCATTTCCCCCCTCTCCACCCTCCCTTGGTGCTCTGGCTATTGTTCAGGCCCCAGCAGGTAGCTCAGCCTCCCCCCACCCTCCCACCCATCCTCGGAAGGGAGTGCACTTTGGGCATCTCACACATGGAATGTGGCAATACCTGTCCCAATTTCCCTCCCTCCTTCCCTTCTTTTTTCTCCCATCTTTCTTTCTTGACTTGGTGGCCTAGGCTGGTGTGATCATATCTCACTCCTGTCTCAGCCTCCTGAGTAGCTGGGACTACAGGCACATGCCATCATGCCCAGCTTTTTTTTTTTTTTTAATTTTTTGTAGAGATGGAGTCTTTCTATATTGCCCAGGCTGGTCTCGAACTCCTGCTGCCATGGCTTCCCAAAGTACCGGGATTACAAGCATGAGCCACTGCACCCAGCCTGTATCCCATTTTAAATATATGTATCCTTTGGCCCAGGAACTCCATTTCCACTTATTTATCCTCCAGATTTACTTGTGCGTGAACCCAATGATGCATGCACGGGTTATTGACTGTGGCAAAAGAGTGAAAACAAATGTAAATGTCCACTGAGTGGTTAAATAAAAACTGGTGCATCCATTTAATGCAGCTGTTCAAGAAAGAATGCAGTAAGACCTGTGTGAATAAGAGCACTTCTAAGACACATTTTTCAGGTTAAGAAAAAAAAAAAAAAGAAGAAGCAGGCCGGGCCGGGTGGCTCATGCCTATAATCCTGGCACTTTGAGAGGCCAAGGCAGTCAGATTGCTTGAGGTCAGGAGTTTGAGACTAGCGTGGCCAACATGGCGAAACCCCGTCTCTATTAAAAATACAAAAGTTAGCCGGACACCTGTAATCCCAGCTACTCAGGAGGCTGAGGCAGGAGAATCGCTTGAACCCAGGAGGCAGAGGTTGCAGTGAGCAGAGATTGCACCACTGCATTCCAGCCTAGGGGACAGAGCGAGACTCGGTCTCAAAAAAACAAACAAACCAACAAAAAAGCAAAGTGCAGACGAGTATGTATAGTTTGCTCCTGTCAGGTGTGTGTTGAAGAAAAGAAAAGTACCCAAAGCTTGAAAGCTTGGACGTGCATAGAAAATGTGGGAAAGGGCACGATGCTGATGTGGCTGCCTTGGGAAGGAGCCTGCACACATCCAGTTGAATTTTTTTCCAGGTTTCCAGGAGGTTGGGTGTTAGGCGGGGACAAGGTGCTCATCCTGTCCCCTGGTGGGAGGTGCTGCATTGAGGGTGGCTCACCTGGCAGGGTCCCTGGGTGGTGGCAGGGAGGAGGTCTGGGCCTGGGAGCCTGGCTGGGGCTCTGGAGCTGATGCCTCCTTGGGTTCCTCCTTGGGCTGCAGGGGGACGGGTGTGGGCAGGGAGGGGGTCTCCCGGGCCTGCAGCTTGGGCCCCATTTCCTGGGGGCGTCCTGGAGGTGCTAAGCAGCGGGGAAAGCAGGAGATAGAGACGCCATCCCTTGAGGGCTTCCTCCAACCCCTCAAGGGCATGGGGCCAGATTCGAGGCACTAGCAGGACTGAATGGGGAGCCCTTTGGGACCACCTCACCCATCCCTATCCTCAAACAGACCAGACAGACATGGGAACTGAGACCCAGGGAGGGGAAGAGACTTACCCAAGACCCACAAGTCTGTTCCAGGACACTGGCTTCCCAGCCTGGACTGGGGAGGGGATTCTGGTGTCCCCCCCAACAGCCTGCTCCTGTCAAGCCCTGAACCCCGTCCTAGTCTGGGTGGGGGCTAAGGGCCTCTGGGGGATCCTCCAGGGCCCAGTTGATCCCTGAGCCCAGCCCGTGACCATCCCAGACAGCCCCCTCCCGAGCTCCCCACCCTGTACCTGGGTCTGAGGCAGCACCTGTAGCAACTGCAGGCTCATCTCTCCAGACCTGGGTGACAAACAGGGCGCAAGGTCATGGGCCATAGCAAGCTCTGTGCGCTTCCCCAACCGCCACTACCAGCTGTGTCCTGGCCCACGGCAGGTGAGCCGGGGATGGGGGTGGGGGGTGTCTCTCCTTCTGAATCCCGGCCCCCTCTCACAGTCACTCCTCCCCATAGAGGACTCTCCAAGGTGGGGCATCGCCCCCTCATGAGTTCCAGGGTGGGTGGGGACAGCCTGCTGGAGGAGGCAGTCCCTCCTGGGGCCCCAGAAGCCCCCCCCATATACTCAACTCCCTGCCTCTCCCTTCCTTGGCTCACCTCAGAGGATTTGGGGGGCTGAGGAAGCACTCTGTCCAGATTCTCCTCCAGCCACAGAAGCAGCCGCAGCCCAGGCCTGCAGAGGGGCCAGTGATCAGCAGAGCGCCCTGAGGGAACCGGCCAGCGCACTAACAGCCCACCTCGGGGCCAGGCCTCAACCAGCCATTCCGTGCCCTCCAATCCTGTTCTGCACGGTAGGGGCCTTGTCCTGGAAACTCTCAAAGGGCCCCAAGCGGGTGGGGAAATCCTGTCAGCCTCCATTTCTGAGCCAGGGCTGGACCAGGCTCTGGAACCACAGCCCTGGCCTCCTGGGGCAGCAGGGGAGAGGCAAGAGCCGCTTGAGGACCTGAATGCAGCCCTGGGGGCTCCCTGTGCTGGAACAGACAGGGCTGGCTGGCTGTACGGGAGTGTGACCTGTGCCATCACACAAAGCCTTAGACTTAGAAGGACCTGGTTTTGGTTTCATACTCTGCTGTCACAGTCTGAAAACATTTTTAAAAAATTTTTAAGGGGCCTGCATTTGCATTTTGCCCTGGGCCCCATAAATTATGTGGCTGGTCCTAAGATCAAGCATTGGATCTCAAATCCATCTGGCCTCTGGGAAGCCCCACTCTCTTCAGAGAAGCACCATGTTCCCAGGACAACCGGTTCCCCCAAGTATGGCCCAAAAGAAGGCTGGTGAGTCCTCTAGGCGCCCTCATCCTAAATTGCTTTAGTGGTCCCAGGAATCAGCTGCATAAGTCTAAGAAGGAAGTAGAGGACCAAAAGACACAGAGAGAGAGCTGCAGCAAGGAATGAATGAATGAATGAATGAATGAATGAGTGAATGAAGTGTGTGATTATATATACGTGTGTTCATTCATGTGTTCATTTGTCCCATGTGTGCTGAGTCCTCACTCTGTGGCAGGTGCTGTGCTGGGCACCAAGGGTTCAGTAGTGACCAGGACAAAAGCCCCTGTCCTCAAGGAGCCAGCAGTCTAATGAATGAATGAGTGAAGGAACGAATGAATGGGGTGAATGGAAATGAAGGCATGTCTCTGGATTTCCAGCAGAAACTACAAACTGGGAGCTTCAAGCTTACTTTGGAAGTCTACAGTGTCCTGAAAACTTCCTGACTAAAAATTCAGGGTTTTACATAAAAAGCTAGATTTCTAGCTTCTCTTGAAAACCTGGAGGATCTGGCCACACAGGGCCTAAACACCTGCAAGGAAGAGGCAGTTGAAACCGAGCAGGGCCCCTTCTCGGAGCTCCCTGGCTCCCCTCTTCGCCACAGTCCCCCCGCCAGTCTGCCACCCTTACTGATGGGGCAGCCACCCCTCCCTGAGTCAGCTCTGAGAAGTCAGACACTGAGGCCAGCCCAGGCACCCTGATGTCCCCCACAGTGATCCAAGCCCTGCTTCCAGGCTCCACACGGAGCCTACCTACATGAAGCCCACCTGTGAGGAGCTCATCCCTGCCCCTCCCTATTCTCAGAGGGTGGCCCCACCCAGGGACCTCTCAGTCATCCCTGGGAACACCCAGGGACCTCCCACTACAAACCATAAGCAGCACACGGTCCACTGTCCCCATTCTATGGCTGGAAACAGGCCCAGAGGAGACGGGAGGCATGTCCAAGGTCACACCCTGAGGTGGTAACAGACCCTGCTCCTGAAACCAAGGACCTGTTCCTCCCACCCACACATACAGACAACAGTGACACTCAGGGATAGGGACTCACCTAGTGTCTTGGGCCTCAAGGGCCTCATTGGGTTCATCTGTGCACCCTGCAGGGTCAGAAAATACAGAAAGGCAGTCAGCAGCGGGAGACCTGCCCCAGCCCCCTGGGCAGCCTGGAGTGGGCACCGAGAGCTCAGCTCAACCCCAGGTTCAAAGCAGGGTCAGTCAGATGAGAAGATCCAGCCTGGGCAGAGGCTCCCAAGGGGCAGGGCCCATCCCAGCAGCCCCTCAGCCCCTCAGCCTTGCTGCTGAAAAGCCATCCTGCCACTTGGTCTTACCTGTGTCCCCAGTGCTGCCGTGCCCCAGGATCTGCCAGGGACAGACAGACAGACATGGGCAGGGAGCCCAGGGGCAGCCTCCCCACAGCCCCTCTCCAACCCGGCCCCTTCAGCCTCCAGCCCCAGCAGTACCTGAGCCGAGTCCTCCGTGATGCTGTGAACAGGCTGCGGGATCACCTTCTCCACGCCCTTCATGAGCCAGGTCAGTACCCTGCGGCTGGGACTGCGATGGACAGAGACACTAGCCTGCCCTCTACTTCCCCTAGCTCAATGAGGCCCTCGAGGCCCAAGACACTAGGTGAGTCTCTGTCCCTGAGTGTCACTGTCATCTGTATGTGTGTGGTGTGGTTATTGGAAAGTACCTACATGTACCACTGGCCCAAGGCCAGTCCAGTGTCCAAAAGAACTTGGCTTGAATCCTAAACCACTGTCTCCCCACTGTGAGACTTCAGACCCATCACCTCCCCAAAAAGCTCCACGTCCTTCTCTGAAAAATAGGGGATGCTGATGCTTCATGAGGCCAGGCAGACCAGGTGCCATTCAGAGCCCACCCCCATGGGATGCCTAGGACAGAGCAGCTGACTTCCCTCTCCTCCTGCCTCCTGCTGTCCTGCTCTGAAAACACATCGTGCTCCCGAAGGGCCAAGGTTTGCTGCAGGTGTAATGCTGTGGCATAGGCTGAGCAGCCTAAATGTGAAGGTCACAGCCTCCCTGCCTGAGGCCAACCCAGCCCCAGCCCTGCTCAGGCCCCAAGCACCATGGTCTGAAATGTCTGAGCCAACTGGGAGATTCCATGCAAAAGCCTGGATTTCTGGCTTCTCTGAGAAAAGCAGAAGCTCTGACCCCATTGGGCCTGCATCTCACCCGAGCACTGAGAAACATCCGGCCCCCTGTACAGGGGCGCTCACTATGCAGCTCTGACCCACTGTTTCTTTTGGTCACATTGCCCTGCCCTCAAGGGGCTAACAGTCTAATGAATGAATGAGTGAATTAACAGTCTAATGAATGAATGAGTGAAGGAATGAATGAATAGGGTGAATGGAGATGAATGCATGACTGAATTTCCAGCAGAAATTACAAACTGGGAGCTTCAGGCTTACTTTGGGAGAGCCCGCCCTCCACCTGAAGCTCACTTCAGCCAATTCCCAGGATGTCCCAGGGCTTTCCCCAGAATGACAGCAGAGCTAAGGGCAGTGCCCATCCCCACAGGGCTCCCTAGCTGGGAGGGGAGGGGAGGGTGGTGCAGTACCTGTTCATTTCAGAAATCTCAGCGCCCTGAGCCCGGAGGGATATGGTGGAAGTAAGGGCAGCCTCCTTGGTCTCTGGAAAAGAATCGCTCATCCTTCAGATCTAGGGCCTCACACAGGCCCATTTCTACCCTGCTTGGGGAGATCAAGTCAGGGGAAAGGAGAGACCCCCAGGGGTCAGAAAGCCAGGCTCCAGCTCAGCTCAACTGAAGTCTCTGGGAGCCCACCCTTAGCTTCTCTGAGTCTTAGTTTCCTCATCTGTGAAATGGGTCCGCCAGCCTTGTGGGCTCTGCGGCTCCGAGGGGAGAATGTGGGCCCCCCTGCCATGCCAGCCTGAGCTTCAGCACTCGCACTCACCCTGAGGGCTTGGGTCTGCCACAGCCACTTCCTCCTCCTTGAATGACTCTTCGGGGGGCTAGAGGGTTCGAACAGGATCATGTAAGTCCTAGGTGAGACCAGCCTGGTTTGGACAGGGGCAGCCTGATTCTCCCTCAAGGGATCCCTGCCCCACAAAAGACCTGAACGACTCTTTCCTCAGGATCGTCTCTGTAAATCCTGGTGGCCTTACCTTCCACCTGGGATACTCCCTTCCTCCTAGCCCCAGGGACCCCTCATCTGGGGCTGGGGGCCCTCACAGCCCCCAAGGTCCAAGGTGGCCTCCCAGCCTCCCAGGCCTACAACATCCCCAGGAGGCTGCCCCACTTCAGTGGCCTGAGAGGAGAAAGGACCATTTAGAGATAGTTATGAAGCCCTGGGGCTGGCTGAGAGGAAGAGGGAGGTGAGAGGAGCCCACGCCCCTCATCCTCCGCCAGGGCTCTCCCTTTCTTTCTGGCCCAAACTTTCCATTCCTCCCTAGTAGCTAGGTGGAGTTTGGCCTCTGCCATCTGCCTTTCACCTGCCTCTGCAGCCACACCTCCTGCTACTACGTGCACTTATGTGTATGTACAAACAAATATACATGCACATACATACACAGACACATAAATGTGTGCATACTCACTCTCATGCACATATATACATGAACAGACATACAATGTGAGCATATATACACATACATATGCATATATACAATGACACACAAATACCAACATGCGTATATACACACATGCACAGACACAAAAATAAGTGCATGTGTACACATGTACAGGCAAAAACATATGTACATATACATGTGTATGTACATATGCATGCATGCCCCAACACACACATATGTGCATACAGTCATATGCAAACGTGCATATACACACATGCATTCATACAGATACATACATGCATATAACTGCGTGTGTACAGACACACAACATGCACATATGCATAGGTACATTGCAGATGTATACAGGTGCAGAAATATGAGTATACACACATATGCTCAGTCACACACGTGCATATTTGCACATACACAGAAGCATGTCCATGTGGACGTGCATATACACACAGATTTCTGCACCTAAATATACATGAACATCCATGCACAGACACAAAATGTGTATATATACACATGTGGAGACAGGCAAATATGTGTATATACACATACACATGACACATTCACAGATGCACAAACATGCAGATACATAGAAATACATGAGTACACTCACATACTCAGAAATATGTAGACACATACACACACATACACACTAGCATGTCACACAAGCACATGGAACCACAGACATACTAATACATGTGCACATAAACATATGTGCAAACACATATACATGCATGCATGTACATATACATGTTCACATACATTGTCATGCACACCCATTGTGCAAATACATGTGTGCACACAGAGACACACTACACACATATATGTACATATACGTGTATATACATGCAACATATACACATGCATATGCACACCCTATACCTGTTTCCTAAACACACCCTGCCCTTCTCTAGTAACAGCCTTTCCTCTGCCAGGAATGCCCAGCCTCTCCATCTCCCTCAGTTAAAATTCTGCTCCACCCTCTGCGTCTAAGAAGCTCTCCCCCATCAGCCTCCAATCTCCAAAGTTAAGATGACTCTCCCTCTTCTGAGCTCCCATAGTTTGGTCTGACACACTTATTTGGCTCCCCAAGAAGGGGAGAGTTGAGGCCAATGTTGAGACTCACCACGTTCCCTCCTCTCCACCTGTGTCTCTTGGCGGAATGAACTGGCTGGGCTCTTGTCTGCTGAGCCCCCGGGGCAATGCCTATTCATCTTTATGCTTTCAGCACTGACCACAGGGCCTGGCATCAATTAGAAGCTAAATCAAATCTGTCGAATTGAGCTGCTGAATTAGTTGTCATCCAGCTCCTGAATGGATGGGTGGCAGAGGAAAAGTTCTGGAGAAATACTCCACAGTGTGGTCCATGGATCTGTGCCAGTCTGCAAACTGTTACTGGTCCATGATGATTAAGCAGTTTGCACCAGAATGTTTATCAATGCACTGCTTCCTTCATTGAGAAAGTCTTGGTACAAAATAAATAGCAACTAAACTAATCAGTGTACTTAGCTACAGAGTAGATTTACATTCTGGTACAAACTGTTTAATCATCATGGACTAGTAATAAACAGTTCATGGACTGGCTCCTGTGAGTAGCTCTGTTCTGAACTCTAGAGGTTGGCAAAATACGACCTGTGGGCCAAATCTAGGCTATTGCTTGTTTTTATAAATAAAATTTTATTGGAACCCAGCTATGCTCATTCATTCATGCATTACCTATAACTGTTTTCACACTATAATGGCAGAGTTGAGTAATTAACAGAGATAGCATCACTCACAAAGCCTAAAATATTTACTGTCTATCCTTTTACAGAAAACGTTAGCCTTGGGCAAGCCCTACCCACTGTCTGAACCTGAGTTTTCTCACTCGAACAAGTGTGGGACCCTGTGACCCCCACTTTTCCTTCTGATGCCAACCTTTTCTGCTGTAGAAGGTCCCTGGAGAGCAGGTGGCCCAAACTGGGAAGACCCTGAGCAGCGAGGCCGGCCTGCCCCTCCTCCCCCTCTACCTCTCACCATGGACTCGGACTCTGTCTCGGCCTCCTCGGGATTCGGTTCTGGTTCCACCTCCACCTCCATCTCTGGCTCTGGTTCCACTTTCTCTTCCTCCTGCATCTTGGTCTTCCGAGGGGTCCCTGGGGGCTGAGGCAGCACCCTCTGAACCCAGCCCAACATCCTGATGCCTGTAGGAGACAGAGTCCTTAGCCCTCCCTGGAGCACTCACAGTAGCTCCCGCCACTTACGGGCCACTCTTATGAGTTGTACATTTCCTTTTCCTTCATCAACTTTAAAAACATTTCAACTGGGTGCGGTGGCTCACACCTGTAATCCCAGCAATTTGGGAGGCTGAGATGGGCCGATTGCTTGAATCCAGGAGTTTGAGATCAACCTGGGCAAGACAGCGAGACCCTCGTCTCTACAAAATATTTTTTAAATTAGCCAGGTGTAGTGGCTCACTCCTGTAGTCCCAGCTACTCAGGAGGCTGAGGTGGGAGGATCATTTGAGCCTAGGAGGTCGAGGCAGCAGTGGGTCATAATGCACCACTGTACTCCAGCCTGCACAACAGAGTGAGACCCTGTCTCAAAAAATATATAATATACATATACATACATATATATATTTGATATACATATACACATATATATTACATATATACACACAGATATGTGTGTGTGTATATATTTCTTCAATTATATCTCTAGGTATTTACCTTATAGAATTACTCAAGGCCGTAAATATATGTGTACAAAGAAGCTGGTTGCAACAATGTTATAGCAAAAGATGAAAAACACCCAAATATTCATCAAGAGGAGACTGCTTATTGGAAAGTACCTACATGTAACTAAATGTTCATCTCTAAGAGGGGCATGTATTAAATAAGTTACACTATACCCAATAATAGAATATTATGGAGGCATTAAAAAGAAAGAAGCAGTCTAATTGAGCTAGCAAGAAGATGTGCCTGCTCTGAAGTCAAGTCATGAGCAGATCAGTTAATGTCTCTGTGCCTCAGTTTGCTTGTCTGTAAAATGGGGATATTAATAGTACCTACCTCATGGGCTAATTGTGAGGATAAAATGAATTGATAAGTGTAACATACTCAGGCCAAGGGCAGTGGCTCACACTATAATCCCAGCACTTTGGGAGGCTGAGGTGGGTGGATCACTTGTGGTCAGGAGATCCAGTCCAGCCTGGCAACATGGGGAAGCCCCTTGTCTACTAAAAATACAAAAATTAGCTGGGCATGGTTGCAGGCACCTGTAATCCCAGCTACTCAGGAGGCTGAGGCATGAGAATCTCTTGAACCCCGGAGGCGGAGGTTGCAGTGAACCAAGATCGTGCCTGGGTGACACTCCAGCCTGGGTGACAGAGTGAGATCCTGTCTCAAAAATAATAATAATAATAATAAATGTAACATATTCAGAACAGTGACTGGCACATGCCGAGGGCTTAATAAATGTTGACTATGACTATTACATGGTATCAAATGAAAACACTAATTGTGTAATATGCATGTACTACATAATCTCATTATAAGTAAAAATATTCATTATGAGTAATTACATCAGTGGAAAATCTGTCTTAAGATAAAATTAACCTATGTTCATCATTTTCAATTTTTAAGATAAAATGGGCTGGGTGCAGTGGCTCATGCCTGTGATCCCAGCACTTTGGGAGGCCAAGATGGGAGGATCACTTGAGCTCAGGAGTTCGAGACCACTGTGGGCAACATATCAAGACCCTGTCTCTATTTAAAAAAAAAAAAAAAAAAAGCCTGGTATGGTGGTGTGCACCTGTAGTCCCAGCTACTCAAGAGGCTGAGGCAAGGGGTCGAGGCTTCAGTGATCACGCCACTGCACTTCTGCCTGGGTAACAAAGCAAGATCCTGTCTCAAAAAAAGAAAAAAAAATGGGCCTGTTGTGGTAGCTCACGCCTGTAATCCCAGCACTTTGGGAGGTGAAGGCAGGCAGATCACCTGAGGTCAGGAGTTTGAGATCAGCCTAGCCAACATGGTGAAACCCCATCTCCACTAAAAATACAAAAATTAGCTGGGTGTGGTGGTGTGCACTTGTAATCCCAGTTACTCCGGAGGCTGAGGTGGGAGAATCACTTGAACCCGGGAGGCAGAGGGTGCAGTGAGCCGAGATCGTGCCACTGCACTCCAGCCTGCCTGGGCGACAGAGCGAGACTACTTCTCAAAAACAAACAGACAAACAAAAAGGCTGGGCATGGTGTGGCTCACACCTGTAATTCCAGCACTTCGGGAGGCCGAGGCAGGCAGATCGCTTGAGCTCAGGAGTTCGAGACCAGCCTGGGCAACATGATGAAACCCTGTCTCTACCAAAAATACAAAAAATTAGCCCAGCGTGGTGGCACGTGCCTGTAGTACCAGTTACTCGGGAGGCTGAGGCACGAGAATCACTGGAGCCCAAAAGGTGGAGATTGTACTCAGCCATTGCACTCCAGCCTGGTCGACAGAGTGAGACCCTGTCTCAAAACTAAAATAAAATGCTTATAGTGCTATATTTTAAAAAAAAGAAAGAAAGAAAAAGATAAAATGCCAGGTAAGCCTTTTTTCATGATATACTGTGTTATTTCAGTCCTACCTTAAGTACAGGTTGTTTCTGGTTGACTTCTCCTTGGGGAATGGGGAGCCCCAGCCCTTATGACTGAACCCCTGCAGGATGGCCTGGCCAGTGCGCAGCGTGCAGGTCAGTGTGTGCTAACTCCTAGCCCTAGATGTGTTCTTGCCCCACATGAGTGTGCCCCACCCCTCTCCCAGCCATGGGCAACCCGGGCTTTGGCAGAGGGTCTGTATGCGCCTTTCTGCCAGGGACCCTGGCCCCAGCTGAAGAGGGCAGCCCAGGCCCAGGATCCTTGCCCCCAAGCCCAGCTCCCCACAGCCCGCGGCTGTGCTGCCTGTCCTCTACTTACAGCCCTGACCTCTGTTCCCGCTCTGGCATCAGCAGCCCAGCCTCTCCCACGAGAGGCTGTGGTGGGAACACAGCTCTAAGTGTCAGATCCCTGGCTCAGCCTCCCAAAAAATGAACTTGGGCCAGACATGACCCCTCTGGTCTTCCATTTCCCTGAAGGTGGGGGCACAGACACAATGTTTTCCCAGGTCGGGACTGCCAGAGTTCATATGTTGGGATAGCAGATTTCACTGACCCCAGCCAGCCCCGGGCAGCCCCGAGAGCCAGGGCTGAGCTAAGTGCATTCTACCCATGACCATACTCATCCTCACTCTCACCACCACGCCCCGCCCCTGCACTCAGTAAAATAAGAATTTTCATTATGTAGCACAGAAAGGTCAACAGAATCGCCTGAAGCAGCACAGCCAGCAGTGGCCAAGTTGAGTTTACACTGGTCTGCCCGATTCCAGCTGCCCCACATCTATTCCCAGGTAGTCGTGGCATTTGCCGAGTGTTGGCCTCTTCTGCGGGCCAGGCCTGTAGACCCTTCCCAGCAGGCAGCAATTCTCACTTGCATTTCTAAACCTTCTGGAAATGACTAAGGAAGCCTCCCCGATCCCCCATTTTTCTTTTTCCTCCTAAATGAGAATTTTTGCAGGTCCCTCCCATCTTTCACCCGTGTCCCTGCTGACTGCACTTTGATGAGGGAGGCTCAGGTGGGAAGGGGGACCCACGAGTGGCAGCTCGGGGAGCCATGGTGTTGCACCACCAGCATTTCCAGAGTCTTCTGGAGAGCTAGTGAAAATATAGATTCCTAGGTCCCCCAGGTCTTCCTGGGGGACCTAGGAATTTGCATTGTACAAGCTGTCCTGAAAATTCTGATGCCCACTAAAGTCCGAGCTCCACCAGACAGAGGGAAGCCGCAGGTTCCCCACCGTGCCAGTTTGGTCCTACCTAAATGCCTTTCTAGAGGGAGAACATGGGGATCCCCTTGGGGTCCCACCGAGCCTCCACCTCACCCTGAGTTACCTGCTCAGATGCCAACCGCCAGCCAGGAATTGCCTTCTTGCTGCCACTCGTAGCTGGCCCCTCAGACACAAGGAAGATTAATTGGCAATAGCTGGGCCGTGTGCAAAGGATTAGCAGGTGCTGAATGGGGGCGGGGGAGAAAAGAGGCTGTTGATGCCCAGGAAACCAGCAGCACCCCCCAACTCCCAGGGTCCAGCAAGGATGTGGCCCCAGGGAAGGGCTCCTGCATGGCCCAGATTTGGAGCACCATGGGTTGCCAGGGGACCTGCCCAGCTTACCAGGGGCCTGGCTTCCCATACACCTTGGCCAAGACGCGGAGTGGCTGATGGGAGAATAACAGCTTGGAGTTCCCATGTGATGCCTGGAGACTCCTCATGGTAGCAGGGGCTTGTCAGCTCCCACTCAGCGGTGGCAAGAGGCGTACCCCAACTCTCCAGCCCCCAGGCCAGGACGCAGGCAGGTTCTTTCTAGCTTAGAGTCTTCTCTGGGCAGGGTCTCAGCAGCCCTGCCTTGGGCTCTGCCAGAAAGGCTGTGTCCCAGGCCTGGGCCTTGAGGATGGATCCAAGACCCGGCAGATGACTGAGGCATCTGACCTTCCCTATGAACTGAGGCTGGACACTTGAAGGGATACAGAGATCTAGGAGGAGAGGGTGCAAGGGACAGGGCCCAAGGAAGAGGGGCTCAGTGTGGTGGCCCTGAGGGATATTTGGCAAAGGGCAGGACTTGACTTAATTATCCGCACCATTTCTAGAGTTCTTCCTTTCCTTTCCTTTTTTTTTTTTTTTTTTTTTTTTAAAGCCACAGTCTCTCTCTGTCACTCAGGCTAAGTGAAGTGGTGCAATCACGGCTCACTGCAGCCTCAACCTCTCAAACTCCTGGATGCAAGCAATCCTCCTGTCTCAGCCTCTCATAGTATTGGGATTACAGATGTAAGCCCCTGCACCTGGCCTAGAGCTCTTCCTTTGTGCCTGGCAGTATGCCAGCCTTGGCACACTAAGCAAGACAGACATAGGCCCTGTCCTCATGGAGCTTACATTCCAATGGAGGAGATTACTGACAAATAAAGAATATTGCAAATTATGCTAAGTGCCATAAAAGAAACAAACAGGGCAGAAGCATGTTGTGGAGGGCAGTGGGGGCAGGTAGGCAGGCCCCTATGACGAGGTGGATGTATATTTGAACTGAGACATGAAAAGTAAGAAAGACTCAGCTATGAAAAGAGCTGGGTGAATGGTGCTCCAGGCCAAGGACACTGCAACGAGAAAGGTTCTGAGGCTGGAATGAGCCTTGAGGAGCAGAATGGGGCCTGGGGAGCCTGGAGCTTAGCGGGTGCAGGGGAGAGTGGTGGGAGATGAGGTTGACAGAGGGCAGGGGCAGATGTTGTGAGACTGTAGGCCACAGGAAGGAGTGTAGTTTTAGATGATGGTTTTGAACAGCGGCTGGGCATGATCTGTGTGACTCTGTGTAGCAGGCAAGCATGGAAACAGGAAACTGGTCAGGAGGCTGCGGAGGGACAAGCTGATTGGTGACTGGATGATCCCTGGCTTCCCCTCCAGTGTTGGGCTTCAGGACCTCTGATAATGCAACCTCCACATGGCAAGTGATTCACAAGAAAGTTCTTTCTGCCAGCAAGGCCAGACCCCAGTGGTAAAGCTCAATGTACTCCCTAACCCTTCCCTACAAATATGCCAGGCTGCAGGGGTCGGAGCTCCTCCCCAAGGAACAGCAGCAAGCCCTTCTGCTCTGCTTGGGCCTGAGAGTAACACAGGTGACATTCGCCCTTGCCTGCAGCCTGACGGGAGGGATGATGGGGCTTGGACTATGCTGGTGGGAGTACAGATAGAAGGTAAAGGGGAGGAAAAAGGGGGGCATTGAGGGGCTCACCCTGGGAAACTGGGTGGCTGGTTTAGTGGGTGAACCAGTAAACCACCCCAGGCTGGTTTACACATGTACTGAAAAGAAGAAGCCTGGGGCTGGAAGTTTGGAGGAAGAATTTTGGAGGGAAAATCATGAGCACTACTTTGTTAAGATGTCTGAGAGAGGCTGGGTGCAGTGGCTCACGCCTGTAATCCTAGCACTTTGGGAGGCCAAGGCAGGTGGATCACCTGAGGTCAGGAGTTCAAGACCAGCCTGGCCAACATGGCAAAACTCCATCTCTACTAAAACTACAAAAATTAGTCGGGTGTGGTGGCAGGTGCCTATAATCCCAGCTACTCTGGAGGCTGAGGCAGGAGAATTGCCTGAACCTGGTGGGTGGATGTTGCAGTGAGCCAAGATCACACCACTGCACTCCAGCCTAAGCAAAAAAAAAAAAAAGTCTGAGAGACATCCAGGTTGAAATGTGCGTGTGTGTGTGTGTGTGTGTGTGTGTGTGTGTGTGTGTGTGTGTGTGTGTGTGTGACTTAGGGAGAAGTCTACTGGAGATAGAAATTTTGGAGGCCTCAGCTTGCAGATGATGCTTAAAGCCACAGGACTGACTGATATCACCTAGGAAACCCAAGGAAACAAAGAGGACCAGAGGTGGCACCTGGAACACTTGGGCTCACTCAGAGGATGCAAAAAGAGCAGGAGCTGGTAAAGGAGCCTGAAGGAGTTGCCAGGGATGGGGATGGAGAAGCAGAAGCATTGGGTGAGGTGAAAGCCAAGAGTAGTGGCTGTGTTGGGGTGAGGGAATTATCTGAGGGGCCACTGTCTGAGCTGAGACTTGAAACGCGTCCTGGGATTGGGCAACTTAGAGGCAGTTGGAGCCCCCACAGAGTGGGAAGGAGGGAAAATTAAATGGGCCTGAGGGAAGAGTAGTGGGCTCTAGGGTGGGGAAAATGAGCAAAACACAGCCACACACAGTGGCTAAAGTTTGGATGAATCTCATGTGCATATATATGGAGAGAAAGAAGCCAGATTCAAAAGAAAACCCCAGTGATCCATGCATACGAAGTTCCCAAAAGGCAAAATTAGTCTGTCATGTCTATGGCTACAAACATAAGTACATTTGCAGCCTCTAGTTTTCTATAAAGCCTAGAGTTATTAAATAAAGTTTTCTATAGTTGCCCATAAATAAAAGCACAGGTTGTACTACAAGGTAGGAGAGTGGTTCCTTCTTGCTGGGTTGGGGGTTGTAATTGGGAAGGCATATGTGGAAGCTTCTAGGGACTGGCAGGGCCAATGTCTTGCTTTCTTTTACTAACTTGGCTGGCATCTATTTTTCAAAACAAGCTTATGGGAATATATATGCCATAAAATTCACCCATGGTAAGTATACAACTCAATGACTTTTATATTACTTTATTATTTATTTATTTATTTATTTATTTATTTATTTATTTATTTAAGACAGGGTGTCACTCTACCACCCAGGCTGGAGTGCAGTGGCGTGATCAGAGCTCACCGCAGCCTCGACCTTCTGAGCTGAAGTGATTATCCCACCTCAGCCTCCCAAGTAGCTGTGACCACAGGCACATGCCACCCTGCCCAGTTAATTTTCATATTTTTTGTAGAGACAGGGTTTCGCCATGTTTCCCAGGCTGGTCTCGAACTCCTGGGCTCAAGCAATCCACCCACTAGGGGTTCCCAAAGGGCTGGAATTACAGGCGTGAGCCACCACCCCGGCCTAACTCATGATTTTTAACACATTGACTGAACTGTGCAACTCTTACCACATCTGGTTTTAGAACATTCCCATTGCCCCAGTAAGACCCCTCACACCAGATGATAACCACTCTTCATTCGTACACCCCAGTCCCAGGCAACCACACATCTGCTTTCTGTGTCTATAGATTTGTCTTTCCTGGACATTTTATATAAATGGGTCATACAGTATGTGAGTTTTCACATCTGGCTTCTTTGATGTAGCGTAATGTTTTATGAGGTTCATCCACCTCGTAGCTTGTATCAGAACTTCATTTATTTTCATTGCCCAAGAGTATTGCATGGTATAGACGCACCACAGTTTATCCACTCATCAGTGGACACAGGTTGTTTCCACTTTTTGGCGATACATCATGTTGCTATGAACATTTGTGTGCAAGTCTTTGTGAAGACATATACCTTTTTTTTTTTGAGACGGAGTCTTGCTCTTGCCGCCCAGACTGGAGTGCGATGCTGCGATCTCGGCTCACTGCAACCTCCGCCTCCCAGGTTCAAGCGATTCTCCTGCCTCAGCCTCCTGAGTAGCTGGGATTACAAGCTTGCACCACCACGCCCAGCTAATTTTTGTATTTTCAGTGGAGACAGGTTTTCACCATGTTGGCCAGGCTGGTCTCAAACTCCCAACCTCAAGTGATCTGCTCACCTCAGCCTCCCAAAGTGCTGGGATTACAGGTGTGAGCCATCGTGCCTCACAATATACTTTCATTTCTCTTGGGAAGCCTCCTGGGGTAGAATCTTCCAGATGATCCAATCATATGGTACATTTCTGTTTCATTTTTTAAGAAACTCCTAAACTGTTTTAAAAGTAGTACTCCATGTCTTGACCAGGGTGGGTGGTAGTTATACGGGGTCTCATTTTGTAAATTATTAGTTACATTAGATATTTATTCACTTTCTGTATTTCTTCTATTTTATAACTTTAAAAGAGTCAAGAAATAAATTGGGGGTGGGGTGGTGAGTGGAGTCAACTCTGGGAAGGTTTTCTGTAAGGGGTAGCAGTTAGGAATGCTGTTCTGGAAGCTGTATGGAGCACTGGAGGAGGAGCAACTGGGGAAACAAATCCTACAAGAATTTCACAGGAGGGGCTCCAAGACCCATCAGGTTCAGCCCCTGGGCAGGTATATGCAAAGCACA
Organism: Gorilla gorilla gorilla; assembly: GCF_029281585.2. NCBI lineage: Eukaryota > Metazoa > Chordata > Mammalia > Primates > Hominidae > Gorilla > Gorilla gorilla. Next base: position 87,108,768 of record NC_073242.2, read on the forward strand.
TGCCAATATATGCAAATAAGTTAGGATCTCCTGGGGTTTCCTCACCTTGGCGGTCTGTCTCTAATGGTTGTGACCAGGATGGTGGGCAGGCCCCAGGGCTTTGGGGTGCTGGCCTTGGGCACTCACAGCCTGGCTTTTCTGGGAGCCTGCAGTCCTGCAGGGGCTGAGGGTGGAGTATCATCTGCTAATCCATGGCCTGCTGAGGCCACCACTCTCCCTGATCCCCTCACGCTTACCCTGGATACTGGCCACAGCTAATCTCCACTCCTGGAGACTCAAGGGCTGGCAGACAGTGCAGTGCCCTCTTCCCTGAGGGTTCCAGGGAGGGGAGATCCCTCTCAGCATCCAGATCCTCCTAACGGCAGATCCTAGAGTCCTTGCCTAACACAGAGCAGAGCCTTGAGTCCCAGAGAGAGGTGGTAATTAGCCCAGGATTACACAGCCTGCAGTGGGCTCAGTAGCCATTTCTGGCCTGCCTTGGCCTGACTACCTCCAGGGAACCCCAGCTCCCCATCTGACATTTCCCAAGATGCCTGGCCTGTGCTGAGGCCTGGGAGACCACAGCCTTCAGGAAGGCTGGAAGGGAGTGGCCAGAGCACAGGAATTCTGGCACAGGCTCTTGTTAGAGCCTGTAGTTGCCAGGGTTGCTAAGGAGTGGGTGCCTCAGAATCAGGCTGCAATGGGCATTGTCTGTGCACAATGTTCCTTTATTCTGCTGCTGTCCATAATAAGGGCTCATCTACCTGACTTCCTCTTCTGCCCATTGAGCAGTCAAAGAACTGAAAGTCCTTATAAGCCTGTGTACCTGGGCCTGGGCCCTACAGATAAGGTAGCTGCTATTGGTGAGTCAGAAGCAGGGAGCCCTTGCTCTCTTCCCCATATCCGTGATCCCCCTCCCTGTCCCTCCCCAGGCAGTCACATCCCCTAAGGCAGCTTCCCCATGCCTTGTCACCATGCCCCCTCCCTGCTCCTCCATGATCTAAGGTCCTCTCTCCTCCTGCCACCCTAGCTCCCACCTCCACCTCTCACCTCTAACTCAGGGTCAGGAAGAAAGCAAGCTGTCTCAACAAATTCTCACTAAAGTGTAAATGACTGAAAGGCTCCTGGGACTATCTGCTTTTTAAAGGGAGGCACTGGGTATCCAGTAATGCTTTTCTAGTTTAAAGATATCATGTTGCTCCCCTTCCTGAAAATCTTTCTGAGTCAATCTGTAGAATTTTGGGTAAATATCTTAGCTAGGGCAAGTCCATAATTATTCACCCAGAGGTATACGGCATACTAAGCTACATTCTGAACCCACTTGCTGCTGCACTTTCCTGCTTATTATTTAAGAATAGACTCGCCAGGCAAGGTGGCTCACACCTGTAATCCCAGCACTTTGAGAGGCTGAGGCGGGTGGATCACTTGAGGTCGGGAGTTCGAGACCAGCCTCGCCAACACGGTGAAACCCCGTCTCTACTAAAAATACAAAAACTAGTCACATGTGGTGGTGGATGCCTATAATCCCAGTTCCTCAGGAGGCTGAGGCAGGAGATTCACTTGAACCCAGGAGACAGAGGTTGCATTGAGCCAAGATGGCGCCACTGTACTTCAGTCTGAGCAGGAGAGTGAGACTGTCTCAAAAAAAAAAAAAAGAAAAGAAAGAAAAAAAAACGAATAGACTCAAATATCACCTCTTTTAGACCATTCCTTGAATGTCCCAACCCCAGCCTCCCCAGAAATACACACTCTGTACTGACCTCCCTCACAGCCATGGCACAATGTGAGAGTGTGTGTGTGTGTGTGTGTGTGTGTGTGTGTGTGTGTGTGTTGGAAGGGGAGTGGGAGGGTTGTCTCTGTTATCTTCTGTTATCTGAATGTTCCTGCCACCTCATGCTGAGCTCCAGAAAAATGGCCTGGCACACAGTAGGTGCTAAATAAATGTTTGGCAAGTAGACATCGGCACTGGCCAAGGTTGTTTTCATGCAGAGAAGGGTGTCTGGCCGGCATGAGCCCAGGGTGAGCCCCTTAGAACCCTCTGTCCCCCAGCTATGGCCCGCATCATCGACCTGGTGCCCTGGGACGATGGCTCCACACATGTGTATGCCTCCCCGGCCATCCTGCTTCCCATGGAGCGGCAGCGCAACCAGCTGGCGGGCGTGAAGCAGCAGCTCTACCACCCAGCCCTGCCCACCCTGCGCCACATGGACAGGGACACCGTCAAGGCCTGCCTTCCTGATGAGCACTGCCAGTCCACCACCTACTGCCGCAAAGGTTAGGCCACCAGTGTAGGATCCCCTTTGGGGAAGGGGCAGATGGTTTCAGGAAAGAGGGAGACAGATGCAAGGATGAAAGAGGCCAGTCCCAGCTCTGCTGCTCCCTGCCCAGGACACTTTGGCCAGGTCTGAGCCTCTGTTTACTGCTCAGTACAATGAGGATAATTGACAAGGCCTGCCTCAAAGTGTTGTTGTGGGGTTAGAAGGAGATGAGGCACAAAAAACACTTAGAGGCTGGGCGAAGTCCCAGCACTTTGGGAGGCCAAGGCAGGCTGATAACCTGAGGTCAAGAGTTTGAGACCAGCCTGGTCAACATGGTGAAACCCCATCTCTACTAAAAATACAAAACTTAACCAGGCGTGGTGGCAGGCACCTGTAATCCCAGCTACTTGGGAGGCTGAGGCATGAGAATTGCTTAAACCTGGGAGGCGGAGGTTGCAGTGAGCCGAGATCGCGCCACTGTACTCCAGCCTGGGCAACAAGAGTGAGTCTCCGTCTCAAAAAAAAAAAGCACTTAGAGTAGTGCCTGGCACATAATATGTGCTCAAAAAGTATTGCTGATGCCATTGTTGTTATTGTTGTTTTGTTTTTTGAAGACAGTGTCTTACTCTGTCGCCCAGGCTGGAGTGCAGTAGCATGATCACAGCTCACTGCAACCTCGACCTCCCAGGCTCAAATGATCCTCCCATCTCAGCCTCCCGAATAGCTGGGACCACAGACACGTGCCACCCTGCCCTGCTAATTTTAAAAAATTATTTGTAGAGACAGGGTCTCCCTATGTTGCCTAGCCTGGTCTCAACTCCTGGGTTCAAACGATCCTCCTGCCTTGGCCTCCCAAAGTGCTGAGATTACAGGCATGAGCCACTGTGCCTAGCCTGTTGTAATTAATGGAGAGAGAACTGGGCAGAGGTTGACAGGTGCAGTGGTAGGAGTCAAAACAGTAACAACTTCTGCCCAAGCATCTCTGTATGTGGAAAAGGGAGAGAAAGACCTCTCCTCACAGCCCCCATGCAGGAGAGGAGGACGTGTGGGCCTTCAGGGCAAAAGAGCCCCACGGGCCTAGTGAATAACCCCGCATGGACTGAGGAGCTTGCGTGTGGAGGGATTTAGAAGGTATTTAGCAGATAAAGTCAACAGGAGTAGGTGCAGGCGGGGCAGGGTAGGAGGCCGAACAGGGGGAGTGCAGGCCCATACCTAGGCTCCAGCTTGGGTGACAGGTGGGCTGAGGGTGTCAGAGACCACACGGAGATTACCAGAGTTGCCACACGGGCCCTGGTGGGAAACACAAGTGAAGGAAGTGGGTGGGGAGGCCGTGGGGAAGGAAAACTCCACAGGGAAAAGGGGCACCCACACCTGCCCTATTTAAACGGCAGCCACGGGGTTCCCCGCAGACTGTGCTATAGTTGGAGGGGCCAGCCAGGTCACCAGTTCTTCCAATTTCCCGCTTCTGAGAGAAGCCAGGAATCTAGATTTTTAAGGAAAGCTCTGCTGTAGATATGTATTTTATTGTAAGCATATGCTTTAAGTAAAAGTAATAGTCACAACTTCAAAGCTCAAAATGCTATAACAATATGCACAGCAACAAGCCTCACTCCCACTGCCCCCGCATACAGGTAACCACCGCACCCCCCCACATTCTTAGTTTCTGATGTCTCTCCCTGGTTTACTAATGGGAATGTAAACACATGTTATTTTGCTCCCCAACTTTTTATTACTGTTAACTGAAAACTCAGAAATTTGTAAATTTAGGCAGGGCACGGTGGCTCACGCCCACAATCTCAGCACTTTGAGAGGCCAAGGCAGGCACATCACGTGAGGTCAGAAGTTTGAGACCAGCCTGGCCAACATGGTGAAACCCCGTCTTCACTAAAAATACAAAAATTAGCCGGGCGGGGTGGCGGGTGCCTGTAATCCCAGCTCCCAGGCTGAGGCAGGAGAATCACCTGAACCCGGGAGGCGGAGGTTGCGATGAGCCGAGATGGAGCCACTGCACTCCAGCCTGGGTGACAGAGCGAGACTCCATCTTCAAAAAATAAAAATAAATGTATAAGTTTAGAAAAGGAGACTTTATTTCTTACAAGGGGTTATAGCTGCCAGGTGGCCATCCTACAGGCTGGAAAGTGTGCCTCCAGCTTAAGCCCAAAGATAGGCATGTCAAAGGAGGAGGGGTTGGGTAAGAGCTTTGTGTTCAAAGGGTTGGCTAAACATACATATTCAATAGTTTATAGGAGGAGCTATGAATATTCATGAAGATAGTACTGACATGGGCATATTGAACAAACATTCATGTAACATACAACCCATGTTCGCTTTGAGGTGGAGACTTAACCTTTAAATGTATTACACTTAGTCCCTATATGTCAAAAGTTCTTTTCAGGACGCGAAGCCCAGCAAGTGAGCAGCCTCTGTATGCTGGGCAGGACCAGTCCATGGTTGGTGGTCTTCTTATCTGGAGAAAGTTACTGAAATCAGCCTCTTATGCAATCAAAGGCATAGCTGTGGCTGGTGGATCAGGGGGTCAGTTCATCAGCATCTGTGAGCTGTATGAGTTGTAATTGTTTTAATATTGCTTATCTCAAGTCCAGGGCTAGAGAAAAAAAAAAACCTCGCGGCAATTAAAACATAGCTTATTTATTTTTGTGTTTTGCTTTTCGTTTTGTTTTGTTTTTTTAGACAGACTTTCTCTCCATCACCCAGGCTAGAGTGCAATGTCACAAACATGGCTCATTACAGCCTCGACCTCCCAGGTTCAGGTGATCCTGCCACTTCAGCCTCCTGAGTAGCTGGGACTACAGGCACACACCACTATGCCAGGCTATTTTTGTTGCTGTTGTTGTTGTTTGTTTGTTTTGTGTGGAGACAGGGTTACACTATGTTGCCAGGGCTGGTCTCCAACTTCTGGGCTCAAGTGATCCTCCAGCTTCAGCCTCCCGAAGTGTTGGAATTACAGGCGTGAGCTACCACGACCAGCCTGTAGTTTATTCCTTAAGTGTAGGGGTGCGTGACTTAACCCTTGCCTGGCATGGCCTTAGGTCCTGTTAATAATCTGGTATCTTGGCCGGGCGTGGCGGCTCACGCCTGTAATTCCAGCACTTTGGGAGGCCGAGGCAAGTGGATCGCCTGAGGTCAGGAGTTCAAAACCAGCCTGACCAATATGGTAAAACCCTGTCTCTACTAAAAATACAAAAATTAGCCAGGTGTGGTAGTGTGCGCTTGTAATCCCAGCTACTGGAAGACTGAGGCAGGAGAATTGCTTGAACCCAGGAGGCAGAGGTTGCAGTGAGCCGAGATCGCGCCACTGCACTCCAACCTGGGCAACAGAGTGACACTCCGTCTCAATAATAATAATAATAATAATAATAATAATAATTTGGTATCTTATTGCCACAAACAGTCTGTTCTCTTAGTCTTGTAATCTCTCTCTCTCTTTTTTTTTTTTTTTTTTTTTTTTGAGACAAAGTCTCACTCTGTCACCCAGGCTGGAGTGCAGTGGCGCGATCTCGGCTCACTGCAACTTCCGCCTCCCCGGTTCAAGTGATTCTCCTGCCTCAGCCTCCTGAGTAGCTAGCTGGGACTACAGGCGTGTGCCACTATGCCCAGCTGATTTTTGTATTTTTAGTAGACATGGGGTTTCACCATGTTGGCCAGGCTGGTCTCAAAATCCTGACCTCAAGTGATTGGCCTCTAAAACCACTGGGATTACAGGCGTAGCCACCGCACCTGGCCTTGTGATTGCTAGTTTAACATTAATGCTGGTCATTTATTGTGTCTAAACAGCAAAAAGGCAGGGGTGGAATGAAGCATGTCTGACCTCCTGTCCCATTATGGCTGGGAACTCAGTTTTTCAAGGTTTTGGGGGATCCCCTTAGCCAAGAGGGGGGTCCGCTCAGTCAATACATTGTGGAGACCTCAGGATTTTATTTTTAGTTTACATGATAAACATTTTCAAATGGAGAAAAGTTGAAAGAATACTACTATGAGTACCCACCACCTTCCTCCTGCTTCAGTTGATTTTTGCCATATTTTTGCTTCTCTCGCCCTCTCTCTTACATTCTTGGACACCCTTTAGCAAGCAGCTCCCAATGATAAAAACATCCTTCTACATGACGCAATACCATTATCACACCTAGGAAAGCTAACAATACTTCTACAACGTCTAATATCCAGACCATATTAAAATCTCCCCAATTGCCCTCAAAGATGTCTTTTCTGGCTTTAAAATGATTTTTGGAACAAGAATTCAATCTAGGATTACGTATTTCAGTTACTTGTTATGTCTTTCGTCTTAGTCTAAAACAGTCCACCCAGTTTCCATTGCCCACCATCATACTGACTTTTTAAAGCCTCCAACAGTTGTATTGTAGACAGTCCCATATGGTGAATTTGAGCCACTGTTTCCTCATGGTGTTTCTTATCTTGTTAATCTATTTTCTGTAAACCAGCAGCTAGGTGTAGAGACCTGAATCACCAGGTTAAACACTGCTGGCCAGAATCTTTCACAGGCGACAGATGCCGTGTTTGCCATAATGCTGCAACAGGAGGCACAGAATTTCATTATCACATTATTTGTGATGCTAAGTTTGATTATTTGGTTAAGGTGATGACCTGAATATATATTCTCTGTTTCCAACAGTCTATGTTTAGTCTACCACTTTAAAGCAAACAGTAGGCCGGGCGCAGTGGCTCACACCTGTAATCCCAGCACTTTGGGAGGCTGAGGTGGACAGATCACTTGAGGTCAAGAGTTCGAGACCAGCCTGGCCAACATGGTGAAACCCCATCTCTACTAAAAATACAAAAATTAGCCAGGCATGGTAGCACGCACCTGTAATCCCAGCTACTCGGGAGGCTGAGGCGTGAGAATCGCTTGAACCTGGGTGGCGGAGGTTGCAGTGAGCCGAGACCGCGCCACTGTACTCCAGCCTGGGCGACAGAGCGAGACTCCGTCTCAAAACAAAAATTTTTTAAAAGCAAATGGTAGCATATTTTATATACCCGTCTGCACCTTGGAGTTCTTGTATAGAGAAATTCCTCAACTTGTTAATTTATTTATTAAAAACAAGGTCTCACTATGCCACCCAGGCTGGAGGGCAGTGGCATGATCACAGCTCACTTGCAGCCTCAAACTCCTGGGCTCAAGCAATCCTCCTGCCTCAGCTTCCTGAGTAGCTGAGACTACAGGCTCAAGCCACCATACCTGGCATTTTTTGTTTTGCTTGATTTCTAGGCACTCTTTCAATATTAAGGAATATTAATTAATATTAATATTAATATCTGTAAAATAAGTGGAAATATTTTTTCCATTTGTTTTTTGACATTTGTTTTTGCCATGTAGAAGTTTATTTTTACGTATTTAACTTATCAATCTTTTCTTTAAATCTTCTGGATTTTTAATTAAAATTATTAAGGCCTTTCCCATCCCAAGATTATAAAAGAATTTGCCCATGTTCACTTTTTACATTGGAATCTTTGGAGTTTTATTCTGTTGCAAAGGCTAGGATGTGAATACTATTTTATCTTAGATTTTTTTAAGTTGTCAAATTAAAAAAAATTTTTTTAAGAGAGTCTCGCTCTGTTGCCCATGCTGGAGTGCAGTGGCGCAATCTCAGCTCACTGCAACCTCCACCTCCTGGATTCCAGTGATCCTCGTGCCTTAGCCTCCCTAGTAGCTGGGACTACAGTCGCGTGCCACCACGCTCAACTAATTTTTCGTATTTTTGGTAGAGATAGGGTTTCACCTTGTTGCCCAGGCTGGTCTCGAACTCCGGAGCTCAAGTGATCCACCCGCTTTGGCCTCCCAAAGTGCTGGGATTACAAGTGTGAGCTACCGTGCCCAGCCTTTTTTTTCTTTTTTTGAGACAGGATCTTGCTCTGTCACCCAGGTGGAAGTGCAGTGGCATGATCACTGAAGCCTCGACCTCCTGGACTCAAGTGATCCTTCTGCCTTAGCCTCCCGAGTACCCGGGATTACAGGCGCTCGCCACCAAGCCTGGCTAATTTTTGCATTTTTAGTAGAGATGGGTTTTCACCATGTTGGCCAGTCTGGTCTGGAACTCCTGACCTTAAGTGATCCACCCGCCTCGGCCTCCTGAAGTGCTGGGATTACAGGTGTGAGCCATCGTGCCCGGCCTCAAAAAATTTTTAAAGTACAGTGTGGGCCAAAGTTCTCCTATGACCTCTGACCACTGGTGAAGGAGACACCTCTTCTCCCTTTCTCTTGTTTCAACAGATGAATTTGACAACGCCCATTTTACACTCCTTGGGGTCCCCAGCAAACCCCTGCAGTGTTTGGTGAGTGTCCTTTGCCCTGCCCTTGGGTTTGCTAAGGGGCACCAGCCCCAAGCACCTCTGGTCCTGGGATCTACACCCCGCGCACCTTCTCAGGTGCCTGCTTGGGACTCCCGCTCCCCACATCACCCCATCCGGGTTCACGACTTCGGGCGCCCCCTCGGTCCAATGCACCGGGCCAGTTGTCAACTGAGGCCTTTGGGATGGACTGGGATGGCTTCCCTAGGCTCCTGCGGCTACGGCCGCGCAGGCCTGACCCCCGTGGCCCTGTCAGGACATCACCGCGACAGGCCAGAAGCTTCGCAACAGGTACCACGAGGGAAAGCTGGCGCCCATCGCGCCAGGCATCAACCGAGTGGACTGGCCCTGCTTCACGCGCGCCATCGAGGACTGGTCCCACTTCGTGTCCTCGGCCGGGGAGTTCAAGCTGCCTTGCCTGAGCAAGCGAGGTCAGTCTACGGGCCGCTGAAGGAACTGCCGGGCAGGTGGGCCGCGGGGCTGGAGCAGGGAGCGTGGACTGCGGACGGGAAGGTAGACGGCGGGCCAGGCAGAAACAGGGCGGGGCCGCTGGGAAGAAGCTGCGGCACTTGCGGTGGGTGGAGCCGAGACGTGCGCGCGGATCTGGAGGCAGGACTGCCCTTGGGGAGGGGGCGGAGCCAGGCGGAGCCTTCGGGGCGGGGGCTTTGCCGGGGCGGGGACTTTGCCCTGGCGGGGCAGCGGAGGCGGGACCTGTTCTCCGAACATGTGTGGGTGGGGCTGGATTGTGGGCGGGGCTTAGATAAGGAGGCGGGGCTTGTCCTGGGGAGCCGATGAGCGCTCTAGAGGGGCTTTCTGTTCGCAGCGGAGGGTCTCAGCGGCTACGCGGTGCGGTACTTGAAGCCCGACGTGACCCAGAGCTGGCGGGTAGGGAGCGCTGCGCGCAGACCCGTCCCTGAGCGGGGAGAGGGGGGTCCTGGTGGGGAGCGGCTTAAGCCGGGGGTTGAAGGGGGAGGAGACCCAGAGCAGGGCTTCCCAGTCTTCAGGACCACGGTCTCTAGCAGGAAGCCCTGTGTGGGGCGTGGGCAGGGCGTCCGTGCTCCCCCGACTCACCGCGCCCCTATCCCTGCTGCCCGCCTCAGTACTGCCTCAACCAGAACCCCAGCCTGGACCGCTACGGACAGAAGCCCCTGCCTTTCGACTCCCTGTAAGTGACGCCACGCGCCCGGGGACCCCATATCTGGAGGAGGGAGGATGAGGTCTGGGCCGCTTTCCTGGCGCACAAGCAATGCCCCTTGAAAACGTGAGAACTGGGAAAAATTGGCTCCAATACACCAGAAACAAAATGCAATTTCAAATGAATACATGTGTAATTCCTACTAAACGGAGCACCTTGCCCTCCCTGACAACTCCACCCTTGCGGAATGGAGGCGTTCGCATTGGGTGAAGGCGCCCTGGAACCCTTCAGGAGGGATGGCGGGGAGAGGGGGTGGCTCCCGAGGTCGAGTGAGGCGCCCAGAGAGGGTCGCCCCTTCCCATCTCGTGCTCACCCGCCCCGTTCTTTCCCAGGAACACTTTCCGAAGCTTCGGCTCCAGCTACAGGTAGGGGAACGGTCCTGTCCCGCCCCACAGCCAACCACGTTCCCATCCGACTGCTGGGGACAGCCTCGGGGCTCCCTGACTCTGAAACCCCCCTGCCCCAGCGAGGCCTGGCGAGGAGGAGGGGCCCTCCTGGGAGGGCGCGAGCTGCTTCGCTCTGGAGAGATCCGCCCCTGGCAAATGTGCAGCCCACTGGGGTGGGGGTGGACGCGGGAGGGGGTCCACATCCCACCAGGTTTGACTGGAGGAGGCCAAAAGGATAGGGCGAGGATGTTACCTAGAAGGAGAGAAAACAGACAAATAAGAAACACAAGAGAGAGAGCCAAGAATCTGCCTTTTAGGGTGCGGAGAGGCCCTAAGGGAGGGGGCTAAGTGGTCTTCCCGGCAGGGTCGCCCCACAAGTAAAGAGATAAGATCAAGAGTTCTTATCTCCAAGATAAGCACCTCTTGCAAGAGGTTGCAAGATACTCAAACATTTTCATAACTAAGCCATCTCTCACCTTCCCGGCCCCACTTTGTACACTCCAGCAAGACTAGACTCCCCCGAAACCCAGCAGACCAAGCACTCTTCACACCTTTGCCTGTGCTGTTTCAGCGCCTAGATGGCCCTTCCTCCTCTGCCTGGAAAACTCCTTCGTGCTATTATTATTATTATTATTATTATTATTATTATTATTATTATTTTGAGACGGAGTCTCACTCTGTCGCCCAGGCTAGAGTGCAATGACCTGATCTCAGCTCACTGCAACCTCCGCCTCCCGGGTTCAAGCAATTCTCTTGCCTCAGCTTTCTGAGTAGCTGGGATTACAGGTGCGCGAGACCAAAGCTCGGCTAATTTTTGTATTTTTAGTAGAGATGAGGTTTCACCATGTTGGTCAGGCTGGTCTCGAACTCCTGACCTCATGATCCACCCACCTCAGCCTCCCAAAGTATTGGGATTACAGGCGTGAGCTACAGTGCCCGGCCTCCTTCATGCTCTTCAAAGCCCAGCCCAGATGTGCCATCCTCCTTGAAGTCTTCCCCCACCCTCTGCCTCTCCCCACCGGCTCACACTCCCTCCCATTGGTCACTACCTTTGTGTCCCTGAGTATTGAGTGCAATACTCAGACTATTGCACTGTCATTATTGACAGAAACTAGCCTTCCCGTCTCCCACACGGGGAAACGTTTCTGGGTTTTGCTACCATATGATGCCTAACAGAGTAGGTTCACTAAATGATTGAAAAATGGGTGAAGCTGTTCATAGTTAGGTATCAATGGGAGAGAAGGATGAGGCACAGTCAAAGGAGGGAGGTTAGCTTGAAAGCTAAGGAGGACAGCTGAAAATACAGAAAACAGGGAGCCACTGAAGTCTCCTGAGCCACATAGAGGCTGGCTGGAAGCTGTGTTTTCAGATCCTAGAGGAGGAAAGCCTGATTTTTCCCCTAGGACACCCTGGAAACCCCCACCTCACCCCTACTTCTCTCCACAGTCGTGTCAACTACCTGACCCCCTGGCATTAATCTCTGGAAAGGAGGCTGACTCCCAGGCTGCCGGACGGTGCCACCTCAGGTCCCCTGGCCAGACCGAGGACTTATGGTGGCACCAGCCATCTCCCCAGGAGTTCAGCCTAACTAGAAATAAACCTAATGCTCCCTTAGAGACACACGCAATTGTCTCTGTCTGTGTGTGTTGCACAGCCTGGGAGAGGGTCAGGGCCACAGGATGACAGTATCTTACCCTTGCCCGTCCCCGGCCAACTCCTGGAGGACTGGTGGGGGGTTGGAGAAAAATGTTTGGTGACCTGGTTTGAGAGTCAGGGTGTAAGCCGCAAGGTCCAGCCAGAATTGAGGTCCAAGAGCAAGAGATGTGCTCCGGCCCCTTGCCTGCAGCCCCACACCCAAGCCCCCTCCATTTCAGATCCTGAATTTGAGCCCTAAGAAGAAAGGGAGGGGGCTAGAAAGCTATTTTTAGGTGCCTTTTTGAAGCTCTTGTCATACTGGTGTGCTCTGGGGGGCTTCCCTGTGCCTGGGGTCCCCCTGAAGGTGTGGGAGCAGGCTGGGGCAAGGGGAGCTGGCCAGGCCTATGGCCTTGATTCCTGTGACGCAAGAGAATGTAGAGTCTAAACTTGCATGAGATGCATGAAGCCACTCAGAGAAGAAAGTTCCCCGCTCTCCAAAGCACCACCAATAAACATGTCATTTAAGCAAAAAGTCCTCTGCTCTATCCATGAAGCTTCAGGACTAGCCCTTGTCTACCCACCAACCATCCATTCCAAGCCACTCCTGTGAAAGGAAGGTATGATGTCCCGGGGACAGTGTGGGGACTCCTGGCCCAGGTCTGGAATAACGCCATCCAGGGGGCTAGGGAAGAGCATCTCCAGCATGGTAAGGGGGTGTATTAGTCTGTTTTCATGCTGCTGATAAAGACATACCCAAGACTGGGAAGAGAAAGAGGTTTAATGGACTCACAGTTCCACATGGCTGGGGAGGCCCCACAATCATGGTGGAAGGCGAAAGGCACTTCTTACATGGTGGCAGCAAGAGAGAATGAGAGCCAAGCGAAAGCGTTTCCCTTATAAGACCATCGGATCTCGTGAGACTTATTCACTACCACGAGAACAGTATGGGGGAAACCGCCCCCATGATGCAATTATCTCCCACTGGCCCCCTCCCACAACATGAAGGAATTATGAGAGCTACAATTCAAGATGAGATTTGGGTGGGGACACAGCCAAACCATATCAGGGAGTTAGGGCTGCTAGCATCTGTGCTTAGCTCCAGGACCTTTCAGATACCCTACTCCCATCCCACCTGTGGGCAGCTGGCAAGCATGGACCCAGATCAGGATAAATAGCTACCAAGCTAGAAATCTACCTGCATAGGACTTCTGGTCCTGAAACCTGGAGCTTCAGGGACCCACAGACCTCCCGAAATCATGTACAGAATCATGTGTCCACTTTGGGACTGCACTTGGGAAGCCACTGGCAGAGCCGCCTGGAGTGTCAGAGCCACATTCTGTGCCACCCAGTGTCCCCTCCAAATGACAACTCAGAGAAGAGCTGGACTTGCCCAGGGCTCACAGCAGGGATGCTAGAATCCTGGCCTGGGAGAGGTGGGCCAGCCAGAGAACCTCAGCAGACATGCTGAAGCCTGCCAGATGGCATCAAGTGACTGGGGTGTTTTTCCTGGCCCTGCTTCTTTGTATGACTGGGCAAGTCCCTGCCAGAATACAGCCCAGCGAACACTAAAGAGCTTTGCTTGGGCCAGGCCCTTTGCTGGTGCTGGGAGGACACAGACAAGATGCCCTCCCTGCCTTTGAAGTGCTTCCAGCCCAGCAGGCCCAGCCAATCAGAACCTGAAAGTAGAGGTGATCACATGAGTACACACATAGACCATGTTCTCCCAGCCCAAACCCCATGAATGGCAACCCACACCAGCAGTTTAATTAAGGCTTCTTGCCCACTGATTGTAAATTTAATCCTGATTTCAATAATATAAATATATTATAAAATATATAAATATAAATATGTATATGTTTATATGTAATATATATTTATATAAAATATAAATATAAAAAATGTGTGCCTAAGAATAAAGGAAATGCAGAGTAGATAAGCATAAATGAGTCTGCTTTCACCTACAATTTCTATTTTTAAGTGGAAGGCAATGCATTAACCATCTTGCAGACCCCATGAGATGGGTAATTTTACACCCATTTTACAGATGATGAAATGGACTCGGGAAGGTTAAGTGGCTGGCCCAAGATCTGGTGATTGGCAGAGCTAAGAATTGAAGCTGGCCTGCCTAAGCCCCCCATCCCCATCCCCCGCCTGTGGCCACCAGGCTCTACTGCCTGCCTGCTACCGGACAGATCCAAACCAAGAATGGGGAAGAAACCAAAGGGGGCTTCCTGGGGGTGGGGGCATCTGACCAGGGCTTAGAGGGAGGATAGGACGTCCCATCAGAAAGCTCTCTTGGGGCCGGGCAGGCTGGCTCACACCTGTAATCCCAGCACTTTGGGAGGCCAAGCGGGCAGACCACCTGAGACCAGGAGTTCGAGGCCAGCCTGGCCAACATGGCAAAACCCCATCTCTACTAAAAATACAAAAATTAGCTGGATGCGGTGGTGCACACCTGTAATCCCAGCTACTCTAGAGGCTGAGGCAGGAGAATCACTTGAACCCAGGAGCCAGAGGTTGCACTGAGCCGAGATCGAGCCGCTGCACTCCAGCCTGGGCAACAGAGCAAGACTCCATCTAAAAACAAACAAACAAACAAACAAACAAAAACAAGAAAGCTCTCTTGGAGTTGCTGGCAGTGGCAGAATCTGCAGGTTGAGAATCCCACCCAGAGGCCAAAGGCCAGAGGCTGAGAGATGGAAAGCAGCCCATCCCCTCCCAGATGGGGCCATTGTGTCCCAACATGCTGACACCCCCTCTCAGTCTCCAGGGACTCTTGGCTCATCAGAGTATCAGAGCCACATTCTGTGCCACCCAGTGTCCCCTCCAAATGACAACTCAGAGAAGAGCTGGACTTGCCCAGGGCTCACAGCAGGGATGCTAGAGTCCTAGATCACATCGGAAATCTTCCCAGCAGCCATGGCCTTGGGGACAGTCCAGCCTCCATGGCCTCACCTCTAGGCCTTCCAGGGCCTGACCCCAATCCACTACAGTGGCCCTTTATCCCAACATGAACCCCCCTACAGCCTCCTTGCAGTTCCAGAGGCTCTGGGCTTCTGTCTGCCTCCAACCTTTGTTCAGAGCCTTCCTCTCACCAGAAATACTTTCCCCCACCTCTTCCTACCCAAATCCCACCCTGCGTTCCAGGCAGGCTACTCTCAAGTCCTCCCTTCTCCCCCCAACTCTTCTCTCAAATCACAAAAACAGGGACCATAGCTGTTCTCACGGGCTAACTCATGCCCTCTGGCCCGCCCTGGGCTCATTCACTGGCTCTTTTTATTCTAACTGGACCTGGGGCTCAGGAATGGGGCCTGTGGTCTCTTCCAGAACCAACACACCAATCAGGACTAAATTATTAACTACTACAGAGTTATAGCGGTGTCGATTACAAAGTCACCTGCAAAATGATGTCCTAACCCAGGGCCTGGGGCTGGCAATGGGGAGGTTCAGGGATAGGGTGAGGGTCCAAGCTGTGGGCAGGGGTGGGGTAGGGGTCAGGGAGAACTCGTGAACATCATATTTTTTACTAGATATCAGCAGTTTTGACATTTTTTGACTGTACCTTTTGATTCACAAAAACCTCAAAACCGTCTCACCTGAAGTTCGTGCCTTGTGCCCTGTAGCACCTGCTCAGTGCCTGGCAAACAGTAGGTGCTCAGTAATGCTTGTGGATGAACAAAGGCAGGAAGGCAGACCCAGGGTGGGGATGGAGAGACACACAATAAAGAAGGAGCCCTCCCCTTGGCTCCATTTCACGGCCCTGAGGAAGACTGTGTATTCTGGCTGGAATCTTTGTAGATGAGAAAATCAATAGTGGCCAAGGCTTTTCTAGGAAGCACCACCTTCAAGGAACAAAGAAGCCACCTGCTTGAGGATCGGATGTGGAGCTCGTGAGAGAGTCTGGCCCTCCTTAGGCTGGGGGGGCCTAGGGCCTTTGTGGCGCTGCTTCTGTCCATCTGGGAAGATGGAGCACAGTGGGCTTTGATTCTTCAAGGAGTTGAGAGGGGGCCAGAGGGGTTGGCCACGCCATCTGCCTGCTGCTTAAGAGCTTTCCTACTGCCCTGCCCAGCCCTGGACTGGTCCAGGCCATTGTTCCCAGCTTTCTGGCCAGCAAAGAGTGAGCAGGAGCTCTGCATGGCTCAGACCCCACTGCCTCTCCTTCACCCGTGTGCAGGTACCAGGCTCACCTGGCTAACCCCCACAATTCCAGGCCACTTTCATCACTGCGTGGCTGTGAACAAACCCTGGACCTCTTAAGCATCTGCCTCGCCCCCTTATAAGTATGGAGTGAGGCTCAGACCTGCTGGCGGATGGGAAAAGGCTTCTGAACGGCGCATGGCAGGCCGGTGGGAGGGCTGACTCTCAGATGGGAGGGCTGGGCTGGCTCGCTCTTGCCTCTGACCTCCCAGCACTACAGTCCTTCTGGGTGGCTACTATATGCCAAACATGTCACACAGATCATTCCACTGTGCCCTTACCCTAAACCTCAGAAGAGAGCATTATTGACTCCATTCCACAGATGAGGACATTGAGGCTCAGACAGTTCAATGGAACCAATGAGTGGAGACGCGGGACTCTAGCCAGGGCTGCCTGTGGTGCTCTGAACCAGGACACCGCACTCAGTCTACTATGGTTCACGAGTACAGGTTCCACCCCCAGAAAGCGGCATCCTCTCCCCCGTCCCCTGCAGGGCCAAGCATAGAGCAGAGCCAGTGCATGGTGGGAGTTTGGAAAAGCTGTCAGGATGATGGGCTTCCTAGGAACATCCCCTGTGGTGGCCCAGCCTGCCCTGGCACCAGCTTCTAGGACCCAGGAGAATGGCCCCCTCCCCTTCCCACCCCTGGTGTCTCTTTCACTAGCCAGGGGGAATGACTACCTCCCAAAGGCGAGGCTGTGTCAGTCTCTCCCTCCTCCTTCCTTCTTCTTCCTTCTTCTTCCCAGCCCTAGCCCTCATCCAGATGTCACCCTCATCCTAAAGCACCACAGTTCCCATCCTCCCAGTGGTTGAGCCAAAAGGAATGATTAGCCAGAGGCTAAAGATGTAACACTAGTTTATACTCCTAGTCACGACATCTGAAGCTCCCCTTTAAGATGCTATGCTTGGCTGGGTGCAGTGGCCTGTAATCCCAGCACTTTGGGAGGCTGAGGTGGGTGGATCACTTGAGGTCAGGAGTTCAAGACCAGCCCAGCCAACATGGTGAAAACCTGTCTCTACTAAAAATACAAAAATCAGCCAGGCATGGTAGCATGTGCCTGTAGTTCCAGCTACTCAGGAGGCTGAGACAGGAGAATCACTTGACCCTGGGAGGCGGAGGTTGAAGTGAGCTGAGATCGCGCCACTGCACTCCAGCCTGGGTGACAGAGTGAGACACGGTCTCAAACAAGCAAACAAAAAAATGCTATGCTGTAAGTGAAGGAGACACTCATCAGGTTTGGGACACAGGAAATTGGCCATCCTGTAGGTCAGCATTCCTGGGCCGGTTGGTGGGAGAAGTACCTGTATGACCAGGTGCAGTGAGCAGCTGCTTAAGCCGGTTTGTGCTGTTTCTGCCACTTACAACCAAGAGAGGCTAGTCAGAGATAGATACCAGAGGGGAGCAGGCTGGAGGCCAGGAGGGGCAGGGAAGGGAAAATGGGCCATGGGTTGATCCTGGCGCCTTCCCAGAATCAGAGCACCAGGCCTGCTTCAGATGGGGAACTGAGGCCTGAGAGGGGCAGACAGAGGCCTTAGGCCATGTGTTACCAAAGGGCCTGGCCCTGAACCCGAACATCTGGGCTCCCAGACCAGGGACCCATTGGCTGCCCTGGTTTAGGCCCAGGCTGGAGCCTAGAGGCTGAGGACCTGGTGGGAGGTGTAGGAACCCCACTGCTTTGTGAGGCGGGTAGGGGTGGGGACAAAGGAAGAAGCCACTGCAGGCTCCATGTGAGCTCAGCCATGTCCAGCCAGGGCCCCTCCTGCCCTGGCCCATGCATGCTGTCACCCACTCACAAGGGACAACCTGCGGCAGTAATTATAAAGCCTCACACACACGCTAGCACTTTCCAGGGGCCTCTCAGGATGGGTGGGTTTTGCCTAGGTCACATGGGGAGAAAGCAAGCTGGGACTTGAGCCTGGCACGGAACCAAAGCCCCAGGCATCCTCTTCCTGGGAGGTAGAAGCCTGTGGGAAGGAACCACATGGTTTCTGAAGGGCAGGTTCCTCCTGTGACCACCCAGAGGGAAGAAGAGGAGCATGGGGACTGGGTCACATCTCGGTCCCCTGGCCTTTCGCACCTTCTGTACCCAGCTTTCGGGCCACCTGCAGTGTGGGCAGCTCCTTGTCCTTTTAACTCAGGGCAAGGGGCCCCTGCTGACCACTTTCACTGGCTCTCAGGTGCCCGGGCCTGGGAGGCTGTTTTTCCCTCTCTCTCCCCTACCCCTATCCCCACCTTTGAGCAACAGACAGAGCCTGAGTTGCAGCTGGGCCATGGGGGCAGGGACGGGGTGCAGGAGGAAAGGTGTGCTGGAGGGGCTCAGGTGGGAGGCAGCTGGGCTGACCATGCAGAAGGGTCACTGTGTGACAGGGTGGGTGGTTGTGGGGTGACAGCAAGTCCTCCCCCTCCTCTGGGGCAGGGCCGGGCTGGCTGCATCTGCTGCTGCTGCAGGCAGGCCCTTGGTTTTCCATCGGGGCTGAGCAAGCTCTCATGCTCACCAGGCCCAGTGCCTGGCTTCCAGGCTTCCATGAGCTGCTGCTCTCTCACAGGTCAGCTCCCACTTCGGGGGCTGCGGTTAAAGCCAATGGAAGTGAGGAGGCCTCAGGCTCATTCCTGAAAGTCCCAGGTGTCCTGGAGTTGGTACTGTCAGCATCGTCAAGCATCCCCACCAGGGGACTCTCTATAGGGCTCTATTTAATTCTCACAACAACCAAGCAAGGCAAGGTGAACCTCCCCATTTTACAGATGAGGCAACTGAGTCCCAAAGAGGTTCCCAAGGCCACACAGCCAGAACGTTCAAAGCTCAGGATTCAAACCCAGCCCTATGCCCCAGTCTCCAAGCCGCCACTCGGGCCTGTGCCCCTCTCTGCCTCTCCATGTCCATCGTTCCCCTGTGGAAGAAGGAGCAGAACAAGCAGGGCAGTGGTCTGTGACGGTCAATGTCTTTACTTCTAAAGCATACATTGGACTCACTATATATTAACATCAAAAGTGGCTACCTAAAATGGAGTCATTCTTTTTAAAAATCCAAATCCTCACATTTTTATATAAGATCCAAAATGACATGAAATTAAACTCTACAATGTTATGAATAGTATAACAAACTGCTTTCAGAAAGCAAAATGAAAGGAAAAGAATTAGCAGTTGGGACGGTTGTAGGCCTGGGTTCCATGTCTTTTGAGGCATTGTGACAGAGAGCCAGCACCGAGGGGAAGGACCAGCCCCTCCCTGTGGCCACAGGAAGGAACTCAGTCAGACAGAGGAGGTGGGCGTGGCTGGTCAGCCTTCTTACGGTGACAGAGAAGCATGGTGGCATCTCCCTGCCCCTCGGGGCCCTTGGTGTGCCCACTGATTAGTCTTCTTTCAAGACCAGGGAGGGGTGGGGCTGGAAGAGGGCAGGGGATAGAGCAGGGTTCAAAATGATTATTTTAATAATAAAGGTCCTTCTGGGCTTCCTAAGGAGGGCCGTAGCCACCCAGCGATGTTGGTCAACTCCATCCGCCAGGTCCCCCGCAGGCTTCCTTAACCCACTTGCTCGTTCTGCTCCCTATGACTGGGATACCCTCTGCTTCATGAGTCTCATGGGCAGCCAGAGACCTAGGGGGACTCTAGGAGGACCCAAAGGACACTCTGGCCTTTGAAGTAGCTGGATGTTGTCCAGAACATCTTGGCTGTACCAGACCCCTGGGGTCCAGGCCAGCAGCCACATTGATGTAGGGAGGGTACTGGGGGGGTCCCCACCCTGGCCTAGTCTTGGCTCTGAAGCAGGACTGGGGTGAGCTGACTGGGGCTGTGCCCCAAGCCCCTGACGCTTTGGCTCACACAATTCAGGGGAGGACACTTGTTTGCATCTGCTGGGGAGATCCTAGGCCTGGTCCTGCTTCCTCCCAGCCTCAGGTGAGCTAACGATCCCTGCCTTTCACACCAGCAGTTCTGTCTGCTGAGAGCACGGCACATTCCCCACCACACCTAGGAACCGCACTACAAAGGTGGGAGGGGCGCTTCCAAAACCGGAGGATTTGCCCTTAGCAGAGACAGGCTGCTTTTCCTCCTGTCCCCAAGGATGGCACTGTCCCTTGGCTGAGGGTGTCACACGAACTTCTCAGCTTCCCCCTTCCCCCTGGGCCCACTGGTCTCCAGGCAGACCCAGCCCCAAGACCCTGCACATCTCCCCTGCCAGAAACCTGGGGACACATCACCCCTGGCTAGAGCAGACGGAGAGGGCTGTGACTCACCCTCTGCCCTCCCAGTCCCCAGGACTACGTCTTAAAGCTGGCCTTCTCCCCCACACGGCAACTGATGCCTTACACCTAGCCCACCTCTGGGGCCCCAGCCCCACCATGAGCCTCCGCTTTCCTAACCTATGTGGCTGCTAGCTTGAAAGATATGGGAAGGCTGGGCTGGCATCACACCCTCCTTAGGGCAGGGAGAAGCCACTTGACTTCCAGCCTGGCTCCAGTGCCCCAGAAATAAGGGGGCGGCTGATGGCTCTCAAGAAAGCGAATCTTGTCATGGGAAAGAGGTTTGTGGAATCAGGATGGGCCACAGCAATCTGGCTGCCCGCACTGCCCGCTGGTGCCAGGAGTACGAGCAGCACACCCTCTCCCTGCCTCATACCCCTGCGTCCTCACTCCCGAGGTCTCAGAACACTGAGCTGGGTGGGGCCCTTGGTGCAAGGCAGCTGTGAGGAGCTAGGCTGCGCGAGGCCTGCTGGGCCCACGGCGCCGACTCAGGTCAGGCTGGTAGGGGCCACAGCCGTGGAGTCAGGGCAGGCAGGCGGCTACCTGGTAGGCGCCCTCCGCTGCCGCGGCGGCGGCACTGTGCTGCGCGCTGTGCTCCTGCAACAAGGCCACGTCTAGGAAGCGCTCCCCGCACCATACACACTTGAACTGCTGCTCGCGGGCGTGCACGCCCTGGTGCTTGTTGAGATGCTCCCGCTGCTTGAAGGCCTTGTCGCAGTTGGGGCACTTGTAGGGCTTCTCGCCCGTGTGTACCCGCCGGTGCCGCTGCAGGTCTGACGCGTACTTGAAGCGTTTCTCGCAGTCTGGGCACTTGAGTGGCTTCTCGCGGGCCGGATCGCAGCGGTGCTGCACGAACTCGGAAGAGGAGAAGAAGCGGCGTTCGCAAAGCGTGCAGCGCAGGGGCTTCTCTGCCGCCGCACAGTGGGCCAGCTGGTGCTTCTGCAGGGCCGACGCGCGCTTGTAGGCCTTGTTGCACACAGGGCACTTGAAAGGCCGCTCGGCCGCGCCGGGCAGGCACTTGTGCCGCAGCAGCTCGGCAGATTGGTCAAAGCCTTTCTGGCACACGGGGCACTTGAAGAGAGTCTCGAGGGTGTGCACGTGCTGGTGGTAGAGCAGGTGGCTGGGCTGCCCAAAGCCCTTCTCACACAGGCCGCATTTGAAGGGCTCCTCGGTCTTGTGCGTGCGCCGGTGGCGCATCAGTGCGTACTGCTGCTTGAAGCCCATGGGGCACAGGTCGCACTTGAAGGGCCGCTCGGCGCTGTGTGTGCGCTCATGCTGCCGCAGGTCCGAGGGCCGCTTGAAGGCCTTCTGGCACTCGCCGCAGCGGAAGGGCCGCTCCCCACTTGGCGTGCACGGGTGCTGCAGCAGCTCCGACGACTCCTTGAAATGCAACTCGCACACATTGCAGCGGAACAGGTGGTGCTCGCCCGAGTGCGCGTACATGTGGCGCACCAGGTGAGAGCGGTGCTTGAAGGTCTTCTCGCAGACTGCGCACTTGTAGGGCCGCTCGGAGCTGTGCGTGCGCTTGTGGTGCACCAGGTGCGACGACTGGCTGAAGCTTTTGTCACACAGCGTGCACTTGTAGGGCTTCTCACCGGTGTGGATCCGCTCATGCCGAGAGAGCTCCGACAGGTGCTTGAAGGGCTTTTGGCAGATGGGGCAGCTGTAGGGCTTGTCGGCCTGTTCAGCAGGGGTGACAGTGGAAGGCGCGGGTGCTGCGGGAAGCGACGGGGCGGCTGTGGTGGCCGGCTCCGCTGCCTCGGCTGGCTTGTAGGTCTTTTCACAGATGGAACACTTCACCAGGCCACTGTGGGAGCTGTGGTGCTGTGCCAGTGAGGTGAGTAGTGAGAAGCCCATCTTGCAGACCCCACAGACGAAGGGCTTCTGCTCAGCCTGCACGCACTGGTGCTCCAGCAGGTCAGTGGCCTGGTGGAAGATCTTGAGACACTGTGTGCACTGGAATGAGCGGTCATGGCCCGCCAGACACTGGTGCTCATGCGGACTGGACAGGTGCGCCAGGTCGTGACCACACACGCCACATTTGGGGCCTGGCTCTCCTGCTGCCTGCAGGGGTGCGTGTTGTGGGGGCTGCAGGCCGGGGTCTGGCTGCAGGAGGATGCCATAGACGGCACAGCCCAGGGGGTTCTCTGCCGTGCCCGGAGGCAGCGTGTGCTCTGCCAGGGCTGGCGGTGGCTCTGCATGGTGCTGAGGCTGCGGTGGCTGTGGCTGCTGCGGCTGCGTCTGTGGCGGCTGTTGCCAGCTTTCCGACATGCTTGGGAAGATGAAACAGGGTTTGGAGAGTAATGGCTTCAGTTTCCCGCTTCACGTGACCCGATCCAGAGAGAGAAGCTGCCCGATCACAGAGATGGACAAGGACCTCAGACAAGGCACAGAAGAGGGGCTGGTCAGACAGCCCAAGTCAGTAACCAAGCGGACAGACTACAAGGCTCTGCCTACAGGACATGGGGGCTCTTCAAGGGAGGGTCCCAGCAGTGGCGGGGAGGCTCTCCCTTCCCCAGTGATCCGTTCTGTAGAGAAGAGAGAAAGTATGAGCTCGAGGAAGGAACAAGCAGCAGTTTCCTGGGCCCTCTCCCTGTCCTGCCCGCACTCACCACACCATCACAAACCACACATCGGGGAAGGCAGAGGTGCTCAGGGCTGCAGGACTCCTCCCTTCTTAGGCAATCAGAGAGGTCTGCAGCCAGCTCAGCTCCTCCAGGCAGAGGAAATCACAGCGGCCTCCACCCCCACCCACCTCAGTGCCCTGCCCCTGGGCCAGGACATCCCAGCCTCCACAAGTCCCCTCCAGCTTCCTGCCAACCCTTTAGCTGAGACTCACAGGTGAGAGTCCGGGGTTATCTGCCTACAATACAGAATCCTCCTTAAGGCCCCCGGCTCCTCTCTTGTTGCTACCCTGAGTCTCAATACGGGCCACACCACTTAGAGCTAAGGAGGCCAGACCTCCCAGGTCTGAGAGCCCAGTGGCAAATGGCCTCTGACAGTCAATATTTAGGACAACTACGTGGAACCAAGGACCATTTCAAAAACTCTCACCTATGAGGGACTGACCACACCCCTTCAACTATCCCTGACCACAGGCCCATTCTCTCTCCGCGTGACAGGATGGGTGGCCCTACAGGAACCAGAGCCCATAGGTGATGGGGGCTAGATGAGAGGGCCACAGAACCACCCAGGCTTGATGTCCACACAGCAGAACTTCCTCACTCTGGTTCTCTCCCAGAACTCACACACACACACACACACACACAAAGTCCTAAATCCTCTGAATCTCATAGTGTCAAGGCCTGCAGGAAAATGTAAGAAACTGCCCTGGTCTGCCTTGGCAATGCAGGATGCAGCATGCTAACCACAGAGCATTTCTCATCACCTCTCTAGAGACAACTCCATTCCCTTACTCCAAGCCTATAAAGTTCTGGGTAATTGTTGGAAGGTAAAGCCCACCCAGCCCAGGCAAATCTCTAACTCACCACTTTGTGGCAGCATAAGGTAATGCCAGCGAGAGGGAGGAACTTTCAGAGTCAGATGCAACCCACTTCCAGGTTCCCAGCTCATCTGCCTCTTACATTTAAAAGTTTGTAAGTTTTCTCCTGAGCAGAGGAACAAGGAAGGAGAAGCCTTCACAGGACAGCCTGGCCTCTAACTGCTCTGCCAAAGAAATGTAAGAGTCAGGCTAAAAGCTGTCATCCTCAGCATCTTCCGGAAGGGAGGGAGGAGAGGAGCGGCTGCTCTGGGTGGAGGCAGCAGGTTGCTTGAGCAAGCAGGTACCACTCTAAGCCTTCTCGGGACAGAGAGGGGGAAGATGGGCTTCTCTGAGCGCCTGTAGGTCCGCTGTGCCAACCCACTGTTTTGTTTGCTTTTTCTGGCATGAATGGCTGTCAGACAGTGTCCCCTGGCTTGGTCTGCAGCACCCCCTGCCCACCCTGGCCCTCCTGCAGCAAGGTGCAGCCAGGAAGCCTCTGTGATCACTCCGCAAAGGGGAGAGAGGAAGCAAGGAGAGGCAGGGGAGGCCCCCCACCTGCGCCCCACCCCGTCTCTTCCTCCTCCCTGAGAAACCGAATGAAAGCCGATCACCTCCCGCCGGCCCTGCCTGCAGGCCCAGCTGGGCTGCGTCCTGTCAGCCCTCGTCCGGGATGGCCCGGCCGCTGCGACCCGAGGGCGAGCCCCGAGGGCAGCCGGGCTGGAGAAAGGCCCCAGGGCTACAGGCCGGGCCCAGGAAGCGGCTGCGCCTCGAGGCCCGGCCTGGGCCGCCCAGAAGCTCAAGAGGCCGCCAGGTCGCGGCGGAGGGGCGCGGGGGGGCGGCCGGGCCGGCAGAGGAAGGGGTGCGGCGGGCGCGGGGGTGGCCCCCAGATGCGGCCCCGGGCGCCCCGCCGCTCACCTGCTCCAGGCCGCCTGCAGGGCAGGCGCGGGGCGAGCGGCGACCAGCTGCTCTCTCGGCCGCCCCTTTATTCCGGCTCCATCCGCGGCGGCGCGGCCTACGCGCGCTGCCAATCCCCGGCCTCGCGTAGCGGCTGCGGCCGGACCGGGGGCGGGGGACGGGCTAGCGGCGGCCGGAACGGAGGAAGCGACGCGCGCTGCCGGAGTAGCGGGGCCGGGGCGAGGAGCGCCGGGAGGGCGGGCAGACGGACCGATGGCCTTGCGGAGACGGGCGGACGGGCGGGCGGCGCGGGGGCCAGGGAGGCGGGGCCGGGGGAGGAGCGGCATCCCGGGCGGCGGCGGCGAATGCGGGATGAGCGGGCGGCGCGGAGCGAGGCCGCCCCCTGCCGGGGACCCCGTGGCCGGGCGAGGTCGGACAAGCCGGGTGCTCCGGGCGGTTTTCGAGTCGCCAGGCCTGGGCGCCTCGACTAACCGAAGAAGGGCGCTCTGCTTCCGGCCACCCCGCTCGGGCTTAGGGGAGGGGGCTCCGGGTGACCGCCCTCGGCCCGGCTCTGCGCAGGAGAGGAGGGGCCTCCTAGAGGCTCTGGTCTGCCACAATTGATCCGCCCCTGAGTGCTCAGCTTGGCTTTTAGGGGCTTGGACTTTGGGCTGGTTTGAGGAGGGGGCTCCAGGACCTCTGATCCTGGCCGGGCTCGGGGCAGGCAGGGGTCTCCGCTGGGTCTAGTGCGCTGACCCGGGACTGTCGTGTCTGGTATGTCTGGTCCCGGGTGGCTGCAGACAGAGCAGCGGGCAGAAAGGTGAGGGCCCTGAGCGATATGTGAAATGGGTACACGAAGGCTGGGGAGGTCCCAGCGGGGTGCCGGGAGGCTGCAGGTGGCCAGATCCCCGTGCGCAGCCGGCAGGCAGCGTGGAGTCGGTGGGCTGAATCTTCACCACTGTCCTGCCGGGTTCCGCCCCTCCCGGCCCCGCCCCGAGGCGGTGCCAGCCCAGGCCCCGCCCCTGGGAGGGCGCTTCCGGCACAGCGGAACTCCGGGTGCCGGTTGAGGTTGCTGGTGGACCTGCTCTGGTGGTCTTGGATGAGGCCCCATGAGCGCGGCGCCCCTGGTGGGCTACAGCAGCAGCGGCTCCGAGGATGAGTCCGAGGACGGGATGCGGACCAGGCCGGGGGATGGGAGCCACCGTCGGTGAGGAGTGAGGAAGTCTCTCCGGAGGGCGCGCGCATTCACCCTAGAGCCAGACGGGACCCGAATGTCTGGGGGTGGAGTGGGGAGGGAGGATGCGGGGCGGCTCTGGGAAGGAAAAGGGGACGCAGGAAGAAAGGAGGATCCAGAAGATATCCCCCCCAACCCCAGACAAAGCTCCAGAGTGGCCCCACCTGGCTAGGGCCAAGTTGGGAGGCCAGACGTGGGTTCCGGTCCAGCCTCGCGCTGGCCCACTCTATCGCCTGGCACACATCCCTGTACCATCCTAGGTCCATTTCCTGATTTGAACACAATTGTGATAGTAATACTTGCTAAAGCGTAGGGAGAGCCTTTTCATTCATCCAGTAAATATTCACTGAGCACCCACTCCCTGCCAGGCTGGGGTCTGGTAATTCAGTGGTGAACAAAACCGTCGGCCTTACTTCCTGGGGCTTAGATTCTTAAATGCTAGGCCTTATCTTTGCTGAGTGCTTTACAAGCAGTAGCTCAGCTGATCCCACAATTGCTCTATCAGGTAGACATATACTTTCAGATGAGGCATTTGAGGACCAGAAAGGGGACATGAGTTGCCCAAGGTCATAGAGCTAGAAAGTGCTACTCCAGCTGCAGCCTGTCCAGCTTGGAAATGTGACCCCTGAACCACATTGTTGCATGCCCCGTTGTTTCCCATGGGGACCTTGTGCCCCAGAGTTGGAGACCCCAATGAGACAATACTGGAGAAACAATTTCGCTATCTAGAAGCTGCTTCCAGCACCAGGCTGGAAACACACACTCAGAGCCACCATATATAAGGGGTTACAACTTTTATGGTATATACAAAGGTAGAGAATGCTAACAGGATAAATGTACTCATTTTTCTTTTTTTCTTTTGCAGTGGCCAGAGCCCCCTTCCCAGGCAGAGATTTCCAGTACCTGACAGTGTGCTGAACATGTTCCCGGGCACCGAGGAGGGGCCTGAAGATGACAGCACAAAACACGGGGGACGGGTGCGCACCTTCCCCCACGAGCGAGGCAACTGGGCCACCCATGTCTATGTACCATGTGAGTGATGTGTGAAAGGCAAGTTGCCAAAACCCATAGACCCGTAGGTGCCTCATGAAGGGCAGAATCTGGCCCCAACTAGAAGGAAGAAACCAGAAACCTCTAACACTGGTGGCGGGAAAGTCATTGACTTAGCAGAGAAAGAGCAGGTTTCAAGAACTGGGGATTTTTCTGTCATCTTGGTTTTGAATTCGTAGCCTAAAATATGTATTACCTCTAGGTATAATATTCTCCCTGTTCATGAGGAGGTGACCAAAGGAGAATCTGGAGCAGGGTGTCAAGGTCATGTCAGGCACTTTATTTCTGAGAGGGCCCTGGGAACGCTGGGTGTGCAAGGTTCAAATCCCACCCTAGCTCTGATCAGCAGGTGGCAGACAAAAAATGCCCAGGCTTCAGAGTCAGACCTCACTCCGCTGCCCACTACTCTGGGTCCCCTTTATAAGATACTAGACTTCTCAGAGCTTCAGTTTCTTCAAATCTAAAATGGGGGTAGCACTGGCTAGGCCAGGTGGCTCACACCTATAATACCAGCACTTTGGGAGGCGGAGGCAGGCAGATCACTTGAGCCCAGGCATTTGAGACCAGCCTCGGCAACAGGTAGAAACCCTGTTTCTACCAAAAATACAAAAAAATTAGTCAGGTGTGGTGGCACACGCCTATGGTTCCCACTACTTGAGAGGCTGAGGTAGGCGGATTGCCTGACCCTGGGAGGTAGAGATTGTGGTGTGCCAAGTTCGCTCCACTGCACTCCAGCCTGGGTGACAGAGTGAGACTCCATCTCAAATAAAATAAAATAAAAATAAATAAATAGATAAAATGGGGAGAGTAGTGATACCAGTCTTCTAGGACTTTCATGAAGATTAAATCAGATAATCTGTGTTAAGTTCTTAGCAAAGTACACAGAGTAATTTTAGGTCTTGAAACCTCCATTTCCCCATCTGCACAAGGAGTATGAGATGATTCTCTCTGCTGCCTATCCACCAGGGGATTTGGGCAAATTGAATAGGATGCTGGGTGTGAGAAGACTCTGGTGTTTTTTTGTTTGTTTGTTTTTTGAGACGGAATTTCGCTATTGTCGCCCAGCTGGAGTGCAATGGCGCGATCTCGGTTCACTGCAACCTGCACCTCCCGGGTTCAAGCCATTCTCCTGCCTCAACCTCCCAAATAGCTGGGATTACAGGTGCCCGCCACCACGCCTGGCTTATTTTTGTATTTTTAGTAGAGACAGTGTTTAACCATGTTGGCCAGGCTGGTCTCGAACTGCTGACCTTAGGTGATCCACCCGCTTCGGCCTCCCAAAGTGTTGGGATTACAGGCGTGAGCCACCACGCCCGGCTGAGAAGACTCTGTTAATCATGCAGCTGCGGTCACATATTTGGTAAAAAAACAAATAATATGTGAACATACGAGGGTGGTCATTGTGGTGTTCTTTGTGAAAAATTGGAATCATGCTAAATGTCTATCAATAGTGAACTGATTAGAGAAATGCTCATCTATTCTGATTAATAGATTACTATGGAGCTATAATAATGAACTTGACCTCTCTATACTGAGGGGAAAGATGTCCAACATGTAATGTTATATGTAGAAACTAGCTCCAGAACTGTTTAAATGGTATACTCTCTCTTTTTTTTTAAACAAATAAGATATATAAATTAGTATATGCATATGGAAATAGGCATCAAAGTTTCACAGTCTTTATCTCTAGAGGAGTTGGTGTTGAAAGTGGGTATATGCCCCTAGGGGAGAGGTCAAGATGATCCCATACTTTAGGATGTAGTAGAAAATTGTTAGAACTTTTAAATGTATTTCTTTTTATCTCATCTTTTTAGATTTCTGTTTTTGAGAGTGCACATTTTATAACACAATTTTACAGAGTAGCACACACTTGTAATTTATAAATATATTTTTATTAGCATATACGTACAAACTTGTTTTACTGATGGGCTGTGTGATCACAGTAGTTTAGAGACCATTGCTTTAGGTGACAGAATTTCAGGGGCTTCTGCTTTTTCCTTTGCATTTTTTTAAACATTTTTTTGTCTTAATAGAGTTAATTTATTTGTTCGTTTGAGACAGAGTCTTGCTCTGTCGCCCAGGCTGGAGTGCAGTGGCACAATCTCGGCTAACTGCTACCTCCGCCTTCCAGGTTCAAGCGATTCTCCTGCCTCAGCCTCCTGAGTAGCTGGGACTACAGGCACGCACCACCATGCCCAGCTAATTTTTTGTATTTTAGTGGAGATGGGGTTTTACCATGTTGCCCAGGCTGGTCTCAAACTCCTGAGTTCAGCCAATCCACCCACCTCAGCCTCCCAAAGTGCTAGGATTACAGGCATCAGCCATCGTGCCTAGCCTCAACCTTATTTTTTAAAGTAGTTTTAGATTCACAGCAAAATTGAGCAGAAGGTGCAGAGATTTCCTCTATACCCCGTGCCCCCACACAGGTGTAGTCTCTCTTTTTATCAATTACCCCCCACCAGATTGGTACATTTGTCACAATTGATGAACCTACATTGACACATCATAATCACCTAAAGTCCACAGTTTACATTAGGGTTCACTCTTGGTGTTGTATATTCTGTGAGTTTGGGCAATACTATAAAGACATGCATCCACCATTATAGGACCATGCAAAGTAGTTCCACTGCCCTAAGAATCCTCTGTGCCCTGCCTATTCATCCTTCCCTCCTTTTAACTCGTGGCAGCCACTGCTCTGTTTACCGTGGCGGCAGTTTTGCCTTTTCCAGAATGTCATATGTTTAGAAGCATACAGTATGTAGCATTTTCAGATTGGCTTCGTTCACTTAGTAAGATGCATTTAAGGTTCCTCCATGTCTCGTCATGGCTTGATAGCTCACTTCTTTTTATTGCTGAATAATATTCCATTGTCTGGATGTACCACAGTTTATTCATTCACTTACTGAAGGACATTTTGATTGCTTCCAAATTTTGGAAATTATGAATAAAGCAATCAAAACAGTGTGGTATTGATGAACAAATAGATGAATGGAACAGAATTGAGAACCCAGAAATAGACCCACATCATAATACAGATATCCATGTGTGGGTTTTTGTATAGACATAAGTTTTTTTTTGTTTTGTTTGAGATGGAGTCTCACTCTGTCGCCCAGGCTGGAGTGCAGTGGCACGATCTCAGCTCACTGCAACCTCCGCCTCCCAGGTTCAAGCAACTCCTCTGCCTCAGCCTCCCGAGCAGCTGGGACCACAGGCGCGCACCACCACGCCTGGCTAATTTTTGTATTTTTAGTAGAGATGCAGTTTCACCATATTGGCCAGGCTGGTCTCGAACTCCTGACCTCGTGATCCACCCACCTTGGCCTCCCAAAGTGCTGAGAGTACAGGCGTGAGCCACCACACCTGGCCTGGACATTAACTCCTTTGGGCAAAAACCGAGGAATGTAATTGCTGGATTTTATGATGAGAGTATGTTTAGTTTTGTAAGAAACCACCAAACTGTCTTCCACAGTGGTTGTACCATTTTGCTTCCCATCAGCAATGAATAAGAGTACCTGTTGCTCCACATCCTCACCAGCATTTGGTATTGACAGTGTTCTGGAGTTTAGCCATTCTAATAGGTGTGTAGTAATATGTCACTGTTGTCTGTTAATTTGCATTTCCCTGATGACATATGATCCAGATCATCTTTTCAATGCTTTTTGCCATCTGTGTATCTTCCTCAGTGAGGTGTCTGTTAAGGTCTTTTGCCCACTTTTTAATTATTTTTGTTTATTAATATTAATCATTTTTGTTTATTAATAAATTTTAATCATTTTTGTTTATTAATATTATGATGTGGGTCTAATATTGGGTCTTAAAACATTGAGTTTTAAGAGCTCTTTATATTTGAAATAATAGTCCTTTATCAGATATGTCTTTTGCAAATACATTTTTTTCCCAGCCAGTGGCTTGTCTTTTCATTCTCTTGACGTTGTCCTTCACAGAGCAGAAGTTTTTAAGTTTAATGAAGTCCAGCTTATCAATTATTTCTTTCATGGATCTTGCCTTTGGTGTCATATCTAAAAAGTTGTCACCAAACCCAAGATCATCTACATTTTTCTCCTATGTTATCTTTCAGGAATCTTACAGTTTTGCATTTTACATTTAGTTCTGTGTCCATTTTGAGTTAATTTTTGTGAAAGGTGGAAGGTCTGTGTCTAGATTCCTTTTCTTATATATGGATAGCCAGTTATTCCAGCACCATTGGTTGAAAAGACTCTCTTTTTCACATTGTATTGCTTTTGCTCCTTTGCCAAAGATTGGTTGACTGTATTGGTGTGGGTCTATTTCTGGGTTCTCAATTCTGTTCCATTCATCTATTTGTTCACCAATACCATTGGTGAACTGTTGTGATTGCTGTAACTTTACATAGTTAAGTCTCGAAGTTGGGTAGTTTCAGTCCTCCAACTTTGTTCTTCTCCTTCAGTAGTGTGTTGACTATTCTGGGTTTTTTGGGGGGTTTTTTGGGTTTTTTTTAGAGATAGGGTCTCACTATATTGCCCAAGCTGGTCTTGAATTCCTGGGCTCAAGCAATCCTCTCGCCTCAGCCTCCCAAAGTGCTTGGATTACAGGGATGAGCCACAGCACTTGGCCTGTTTTGGGTTTTTACCTCTCCATGTACACCTTAGAATCCGTTTGTCAGTATCACAAAATAACTTGCTGAGATTTTGATTGGGATTGCATTGAATCTGTAGATCAAATTGGGAAGAACTGACATCTTTACAATATTGAATCTTTCTATCTATAAACATGGAATATCTTGTAGGGTCCAGCCCCACTGGGTCGGTGGGTTTTCTCCCCGTGTGCGGAGACGAGAGATTGTAGAAATAAAGACACAAGACAAAGAGATAAGAGAAAAGACAGCTGGGCCTGGGGGACCACTACCACCAAGACGCGGAGACCGGTAGTGGCCTCGAATGCCAGGCTGCGCTGATATTTATTGGATACAAGACAAAGGGTCAGGGTAAGGAGTGTGAGCCATCTCCAATGATTGACAAGGTTACGTGAGTCACGCCACTTGGATGGGGGCCCTTGCCTGCCTGGCAGCCGAGGCAGAGAGAGAGAGGGAGAGAGAGAGGACAGCTTACGCCATTATTTCTGCATATCAGAGACTTTTAGTACTTTCACTAATTTTGCTACTGCTAGCTAAAAGGCAGAGCCAGGTGTACAGGTGTGAAGGCAGACTTAGGAGCATGACCACTGAAGCACAGCATCACAGGGAGATGGTTAGGCCTCCGGATAACTGTGGGCGGGCCTGACTGATGTTAGGCCCTCCACAAGAGGTGGAGGAGCAGAGTCTTCTCTAAACTCCCCTGGGGAAAGGGAGACTCCCTTTCCCGGTCTGCTAAGTAGCGGGTGTTTTCCCTTGGCACTGACGCTACCGCTAGACCACGGTCCGCTTGGCAACGGGTGTCTTCCCAGACGCTGGCATTACTGCTAGACCAAGGAGCCCTCTGGTGGCCCTGTCCAGGCATGACAGAGGGCTCGCACTCTTGTCTTCTGGTCACTTCTCACTATGTCCCCTCAGCTCCTATCTCTGTATGGCCTGGTTTTTCCTAGGTTATGATTATAGAGTGAGGATTGTTATAATATTGGAATAAAGAGTAATTGCTACAAACTAATGATTAATGATATTCATATATAATCATGTCTATGATCTAGATCTAGTATATCTCTTGTTGTTTTATATATTTTATTATACTGGAACAACTCGTGCCCTCGGTCTCTTGCCTTGGCACCTGGATGGCTTGCCACCCACAACATCTCTCCACTTACTTAGTTCTTCTTTGATTTCTTTCATCAGAGTTTTATAGTTTTCCTCATATAGATCTTATACTTATTTTGTTAGATTTATACTTAAGTATTTCAATTTGCAGGGGGTGCTAAGGTAAACCCTGTATCTTTAATTTCAAATCCTACTTGTTCGTTGCTGGTGTATAGGAAAGCAAATATACAGAAGTTGACTTTTGTATGTTAACTTTGTACACTGCAACCTTGCTATATCATTTATTACTTCCAGGAAATTTTTTTTGTCAGTTCTTTTGGATTTTCTCCATAGACAATCATGTCATCTATGAAGAAAAACACGCTGGGTGTGGTGGCTCACACCTGTAATCCCAGCACTTTGGGAGGTCAAGGTGGACAGATTACCTGAGGTTGGGAGTTCAAGACCAGCCTGACCAACATGGAGAAACCCCATTTCTACTAAAAATAGAAAATTAGCCAGCCGTGGTGGGACATGCCTGTAATCCCAGCTACTTGGGAGGCTGAGGTAGGAGAATCACTTGAACCCAGGAGGCAATGGTTGCAGTGAGCCAAGATTGCACCATTGCACTCCGGCCTGGTCAACAAGAGCGAAACCTCGTTTCAAAAAAAAAAAAAACGGACACAGTGGCTCACACCTGTAATCCCAGCACTTTGGGAGGCCAAGGCGGGCAGATCACAAGGTCAGGAGTTCAAGACCAGCCTGGCCAACATGGCGAAACCCCATCTCTACTGAAAATACAAAAATTAGCTGGGCATGGTGGCGCATGCCTGTAATCCCAGCTACTCAGAAGGCTGAGGCAGGAGAATTGCTTGAACCCGGGAGGTGGAGGTTGCAGTGAGCGGAGAGTGCACCACTGCACTCCAGCCTGGGCAACAGAGCAAGACTCTGTCTTGGGGAAAAAAAAAAAGAAAAACAGGCTTATTTCTTCTTTGCCAATCCGTATACCTTTTATTTCCTTTTCTTGTCTTATTGCATTAGCTAGGACTTCCAGTATGAGTTGAAAAGCAGTAGTGAGAGGAGGCATCATTACCTTGTTCCTGATCTTAATGGGAAAGCTTTGGAGTTTCCTATCAGTTAGCTATAGGTATTTTTAGACATTCTCTATCAAGTTAACAAAGTTCCCCTCTATTCCTAGTTTTCTGAGAGTTTTTATCTTGAATGGGCATTGGATTTTGTCAAATACTTTTTCTGTATCTATTGATAGGATCATTTGATTTTTCTCCTTTAGCCTATTGATTGGATGGATTACATTAATTGATTTTTGAATGTTGAGCCTGCTTTGAATACCTGGGATAAATCCCATTTAGTTGTGGAGCATTATTCTTTTTATATGTTGTTGTATTCAATTTGCTAATATTTTCTTGAAAATCTTGCATCTCTGTCCATGAGAGATATGGATCTGTAGTTTTCTTGTAATGTCTTTTTCTGGTATTGGTATGAGGATAATGCTGGCTTCATGGAATAAGTCAGGAAGTATTCTCTCTGCTTTTGTCTTCTGAAAGATTATAGAGAATTGGTTTAATTTTTTCCTTAAATGTTTGGTGGGATTCTCTAGTGAACCGAACCCATCTGGGCCTGGTGCCTTCTGTTTTGGAAGGTAATTTTTGTTTGTTTGTTTGTTTTTTGGAGACAGAGTCTCACTCTGTTGCCCAGGATGGAGTGCACTGGCATGATCTCGGCTCACTGCAACCTCTGCCTCCCAGGTTCAAGCTATTCTCCTGCCTCAGCCTCATGAGTAGCTGGGATTACAGGCACCTACCACCACGCCTGGCTAATTTTTGTATTTTTAGTAAAGACACAGTTTCGCCATGTTGGCCAGGCTGTTCTCAAACTCCTGACCTCCGGTGAACCACCCGCCTTGGCCTCCCAAAGTGCTGGGATGACAGGTGTGAGCCACAGAGCCCAGCCGGAAGGTAATTAATCATTTATTCAGGCTGGGTGCAGTGGCTCACGCCTGTCATCCAGCACTTTGGGAGGCCAACACGGGCAGATTGCCTGAGTTTGAGACCAGCCTGGGCAACATGGTGAAACCCTGTCTTTACTAAAAAAATACAAAAAAATTAGCCATGCTTGGTGGCAGGTGCCTGTAATCCCAGCTACTTAGGAGACTGAGGCAGGAGAATCGCTTGAACCTGGGAGGCGGAGGTTGCAGTGAACCGAGATTGCACCACTGTACTCCATCCTGGGCAAAAGAGTGAGACTCTGTCTCAAAAATAATAATAATAATAATAATTCAATTTGTTTAATAGATTTAGGCCTATTTAGATTATTTCTTCTTTTGTGAGTTTTAGCAGATCGGGTCTTTCAAGGAATTGTTCCAGTTCATCTAGGTTATCAAATTTGTGGACATAAAGTTATTCATAGTATTCTTTGATTATCCTTTTATTATCCATGGGATCTGTAATGATGTCCCATCTTTCATTCCTGATTTTAGTAATTTGTGTGCCCTCTCTATTTTTCTTAGTTAGCCTGGCTAGAAACTTGTTGATTTACTGATCTTTTCAAACAACCAGCTTTTGGTTTTATTGATTTTCTTTATTGATTTCTTGTCTTCAATTTTATTGATTTCTGCTCTAATTTTAATTATTTCTTTATTTCTGCTTACTTTGGATTAAATTTGCTGTTGTTTTTCTACTTTCCTAAGATGAAACTCAGATGATTGACTTTAGATCTTTTTCTTTTTCTTTTTTTTTTTGTGAGGGAGCCTCGATCCGTCACCCAGGCTGGAGTACAGTGGCGCAATCTCAGCTCACTGCAACCTCCGCCTTCCAGGTTCAAGCGGTTCTCCTGTCTCAGCCTCCCAAGTAGCTAGGACTATAGGCACGCACCACCGTGCCCAGTTATTTTTGTATTTTTAGTAGAGACGGAGTGTCACCATATTGGTCAGGCTGGTCTCGAACTCCTGACCTCCAGTGATCCACCTGCCTCAGCCTCCCAAAGTGCTGGAATTACAGGCATGAGCCACCATACCCGGCCTAGATCTTCTTTTCTAATATATGCATTTGATGCTATAAATATTCTTCTAAGCACCTTTTGCTGCATTCCACAAGTTTTGATAAGTTATGTTTTCATTTTTATTTTGTTCAAAATATTTATAAAGTTTTCTGGAGATTTCTTCTTTGATCCGTGTGTTATTTAGAAGTGTGTTGTTTAATCTGCAAGTATTTGGGGATTTTCCAGCTACATTTCTGTTATAGACTTTTAGTCTAATTTCACTGTGGCCTGAGATCAGACATTGTATGGTTTCTAGTCTTTTATATTTAAGGGGTTCTGATGCTTACTATTTTTCTTCAGATTGTATTTTTGCACTTTAGTATGTCTTGTAATTTTTCCTCGATAGCTGGACATGAAGTACTATGTAAAAGGAACTGTGGTAAACAGGCCTGTATGAATGTGGTGGTGAGGTGGTGGGGGACAAGAATCCTTCTGTAGTCCTGTGATTGGGTGTCAATCTTTTGGTGAGCCAATTCCTCTGGACTGGGAACTTCCCACACGCTTCTCAGAATTTTCCCCATCCTAGGTGGGACAGGATGGCCAGAAGGTGCTGCAGTTTGGTATTTCACTTCCCCCAGGTCAGTTAAGAGTCTGATAAAACACTTTCAGGTTAGGCTGTAATTCAGTAAGTTTCTCCTGAGGGTAGACCCTGTTAAAAAAAACTGGAGGCTGGGCGCAGTGGCTCACGCCTGTAATCCCAGCACTTTGGGAGGCCGAGGTGGGTGGATCACGAGGTCAGGAGATCGAGACCATCCTGGCTAACACGGTGAAACCCCGTCTCTACTAAAAATACAAAAAAAAAAAAATTATCCGGGCGTGATGGCGGGCGCCCGTAGTCCCAGCTACTCGGGAGGCCGAGGCAGGAGAATGGCATGAACCCGGGAGGCAGAGCTTGCAGTGAGCCAAGATTGCACCACTGCACTCCAGCCTGGGCGACAGAGCGAGACTCCTTCTCAAAAAAAATAATAATTAAAAATAAATAAATAAATAAATAAATAAATAAATGAAAATAAAATTATATTAGAAGATATAGACATAGGCGGCTGTCCAAGTAATTTTCTCCCCAAAACCAGAGTAATAAGGACCTCCCTCTACCTTCTGGGCTTCTTCATTCAGCCATGGCACCTTGGCTGAGAGAACGGCCCACCCTCTTTACTCCTCCCCTCCAGATGAAGCCAAGGAGGAGTTCCTGGATCTGCTTGATGTGTTGCTGCCCCATGCCCAGACATATGTCCCCCGGCTGGTAAGGATGGAGGCGTTCCACCTCAGCCTGTCTCAGAGTGTGGTTCTGCGCCACCACTGGATCCTCCCCTTCGTGCAGGCTCTGAAAGCCCGTATGACCTCGTTCCAGAGGTGAGTGCTTCTTCCCTCTGCCTCTCCGCTCCCTCCCCTCCATGGCTTCTCCTCCTCTCCTGAGCTACTGCGGGCATTACCCCAGCAGGCAGGCAGACCTAAAGATAGAACACGGCCTCTCTCCTGGGGCTGCCTGCTCTACTTCTCATCCTCCGTGACCTTGGGCATGCCGTGGAAGCTCTTGACACCCCTGATGCCTTATCTGCTCTGTAGGAAAAGCCAGCTGTTTTTCTGTAAGCTCTTGCTCAGTACTTCCAGCACTTCTGTGACCAGATGTGTCGAGTTTTTTTCCACACCAACAAATTATCCAACTCTCCAGACACCCACTGGGTGTCCTATAATCGAACTCAATTCTGACACTAATAACCCAGGGTTAGTGCAGACTTCATAGGTTAAGGACTCAGTCCCACAAGACTGCGCTCCATGTCAGACACCATCTGCAGTGTTGAGCTCTCAGGTTACCCACAACATCTGTCTGATTTCACTACAAATCAGAGGTTCTATGGACCCTCTCCTCAGGTTTGATCATTTGCTAGAATGGCTCACAGAATTCAGGCAAACAGTCCACTTACTAGGTCGCCAGTTTATTACAAAGGATATATTAAAGGATACACATGAACAGCCAGATGAAGAGATAGGTAGGGTGAGGTCTGGAAGGGTCCCGAGCATGGGAGCTTCTGACCTTGTGGAGTTGGGAGTGAGCCACCCTCCCAGCACATGGGTGTGTTCTTATTCACCAAGGGAAGCTCCTCGAACCCTGTAGTTCCAAATTTTTATGGAGGCTTCATCACATAGGCATGATGGATTATTAACTCAGTCTCTAGCTTCGCTCCCATCCCAGGAGGGTAGGGGGTGGGGCTGAAAGTTCCCAGCTTCTAATCATGGCTTGCTCTTTCTGTGATCAGCCCCCATCCAGGACCTCATTGCCTCATTGGAACCAAAGATGCCCCTGTCACCCAGGAAATTCTAAAGGATTTAGGAGCTCTGTGTCAGGAGCCAGGATCACAGACCAGATAATAGAACAAAAGATGCTCCTAGCACCCCTGCTGCTTAGGAAATGACACAGGTTTTAGGATCTCTGTGTCAGGAACTGGAGGCTGAGACCAACACATATGTTATCATTTCACAATGATAGGTCAAACAGGTCATGGTAATGGTGGGAGCTACCTCACTGGGGGCCTATGGGGGTGAAAGGAGATCTTGGGTGCCCTCAGCACACCACTTGGGTGAAGGGTTAGTACCAGACCCCACTACTGGTTTTGTCTGCCAGCCTGGGGCTTTTTTTTTCCCCTTACCTATTGGATTATTTCATAACTGTTTTCCTACCAGAAATGCATCTCCTGCTAGACTTGTCCAGATCAAAACCCTGCTCTTTCACTGAGGCGCTCCCAGTTGGCATATCCTGCAGAATCCCTCTATCCAGAGATCAGTCGGTCCTGTGGTTCTTTACCCCTGGTGGTCATTTCACTCACCCTCATATGCAGTCATTCCTGTGTCCATCTTCTTTCCTGGAGCCCACGTTCCTCCAGGCCAGGACTGTGGCTTCTCTCTGAATTGCCCCACAGCTTTTTTCCAAGTGCTCTGCTCACAGTAGACATCAAATAGATGCTTGTTGAGTCATGGAGCGGGAATGAGGGAGCCCAGAGAATATCTTTCTGGATCCTCTACTGTTGATACTAGAAGGAGCCTAAGAAGCCGCCCGGCTGATGGTTTTCTGACCCTGCCTTTATCAGCAGAGCCTTTTTTCAAATGAGGTGTTGCACAAAAGCCTGATGTGTGGCTGTGTAAAACAGAAATAAACAGTCTTCTAGCCAAAGCCCCATTCCCACAGTTCAGGGGGCCATAGGCCCGGGAATTCCATAGGATGTCACTGCCCAACTAGGAAACTGCTCAGTTAGCTGAACCCCTTCTGAGGGCTAGAGGAGGACAGGATTTGTCCCAATCCAGACACTCAGCCAGGGAATAAGGGCTGAAACTCATCTCTCAACCTAGTCCAGCCCTCCCCCTCTTTGGATTGTCATTATCAAGTTGATTGATTGTATATTATCAGGACTCTCTTAACCACAGGTGCCAGAAGCCCATGCCAGAAGCCCAACCCAAAGTGGCTTAAACCAAAGAGAAATTTATAGGCTGGTATAACTAAAAGATTCAGAGGTAGCACTGACTCATGCATGAGTGGACCGGGGTGACAAGATATCAGATGGCACCTGACTGTCACCACCACAGGCAGACTGTTCACCATCTCAGCTCTGTCCCCTTCCTTTGTCACAATGACGAAGCCACTGCATCTCCTGGCTAATGGTGTACCAGCCTGGAAAGACAGCCTCCCTCTCTGATTGGCTTCAGCACAAGTCACAGGAATGACTGCCTGGTCTGACCCGTCTCCTGTGTGCTTTCTTTGGGAGTAAAGAGTTAACAGGCCCTTCCCCCTTCCACAGAGAGTGCTTCCCTTATCCTGCGGAAGCTCTGCCCCTGGATGAAGGAGGAGAGCGGCTGTTAGTGCTGATGACTGGCACACTGCACTTGCGCTAGGAAGACAGCATGAACTGCACCCCTCCAGGGAAGCCACGGCCTGGGCTCCCCTGCGTACAGTGGTTCCTTAACTGGGCACGAGTCCCTTGCTGGGACTTAGGAAAACTCTGCCTAAAGTCCATTGCAAGAAATACTGATCCCTGTGGGATGTATATGTGGCTGGTTCCCTTGCTCACTGAGAGACTAGAAAACAGCACCTGGACCCCTGGGCTGGTTCCCTCTGAGGAAAGGATCTGTGTCATGAGTGAAGCCTGGGCAGGTGTGGTCTGTTCAACTTTGATCATCTGGTTGAGCCTAAGGTGACCAAGAGTGGGTGGTGCACCCCTGATTCTGTTGCTGTGACTGAGGAAATGCTAAGCTCTGTTTGGCCAGGCCTGGGCAGCCTGCCTCTGGAGTAGGGGTGGAGAGCCATCCTGCAACACGAGGTTACCAGGAAAAGGAGTTTTGGTTGGGCACAGACATCCAATGTCCACTCCAGGATGTTTGGGAGACACCTTGAGAACTCTTCCTAAAAGCTGCACTTAACCAAGCTCCTGGTGGTTCTGTGATCCCTTACATTTTCTCCAGAGGCAGAGAGTTGGCTGACTGACTTTTGCCCTTGGGCAGATTGTGAGGCTCTACCCAGCATGCTGGTATATTATGTTCCCTCAGATGGGGGTGAGACCCTTGGCCTGGGGGCTGTAAAATGATCTGTTTCTGTGATGAGACTTTCCACGGTGAGATTGCTAGTGTCTCAGAGAATAAAGGACAGAACCAGTCCAAGTCAAAGCACTTACCTAGCTGAGCCTGACTCTTCCCGTGTTATTGATCTGAGGGGTAGGTGGGTGGGGGCATCTGTCTCGATTTCACACCAACAGACCTATTCCCTTCACAAAAGCGTCATAGGTGACAACAAGGACTCTGGAAACAGGCAGACTGACTGTGCCAATCCTGGATCACCAAATTCAGCTTCACCATGCCTCTGTTTCTTTGTCTGTAAAATGGGCATAATTGTAGGCCTGCTCACAGAGTTGTGTGAGGATTCGAGAAACGGAGTGTGCAAAGGCTTGAGCTCAGCCCTGACACACGAAGAAATGTTCTCGTGATTGCTTAGATGAAATCGGAGTCATCTATTTTAAAAAACTGCAAGAAATGAATCAGCTGTTAAGTGGTCCATTATCACCTACTTGATCAATAAGGCTTTCTCAGTTCCCATCAGTAAAGTTGAGATAGTCTCAAATTGTTTATCGAAATGAACTGCTATTAACAAAGTAAAATTTTTCCTAGCACCTGGATGATGTTGTGTGTTACTCGGGCTGGGTGATTTTACGGTCTTGTCCAGCTCTAATGTTTAAGGTTCAGTATACCACCTGCATAATGGGGTGATAATATTAAGTGCAAAATGAGTTAACTATATTTTCAAAGTGCTGGTTTTTTTAACATAAGCTATTTTTTCTGCTTTTTTTCTTACGATTTTTCCTGAAATACGGTCTTCTAAATTTCAGATTCTTCTTTACTGCCAACCAGGT
The DNA here is from genome assembly GCF_029281585.2 of Gorilla gorilla gorilla. Lineage (NCBI taxonomy): Eukaryota > Metazoa > Chordata > Mammalia > Primates > Hominidae > Gorilla > Gorilla gorilla. The sequence goes on from NC_073242.2 coordinate 87,149,789, forward strand.
AAAGATTTACACCAATCAAGAGAAAACCAGGTGGGTCCTCCCAACCCCCAATCACCATTAGAGGAAGATTCTTTGGTGCAAAAATTGAGTGCTTTGTTTCTGGACTTGTTTGTCCCATTTTTTGTTTGCTTTTAACCAACTCTATGACTATAAAGGCAGCTATCCCCAAACCTGAACCTTTCTTTAAGAAAAATAACTGGGAGATCCCAGGCACAGTAGCACATGCCTGTAATTCCAGCACTTTGGGAGGCTGAAGCAGGTGGATAGGTTGAGCTCAGGAGTTCCAGACCAGCCTGGGCAACATGGCCAAACCCTGTCTCTATGAAAAATACAAAAATTAGCTGAGCGTGGTAGTGTGTGCCTGTAGTTCCAGCTACTTGGGAGGCTGAGATGGGAGGATCGCTTGAGCCCTGGAGGTCGAGGCTGCAGTGAGCCAAGATTGCACCACTGCACTCCAGCTTGGGCAACAGAGTGAGACCCTGTCTCAAAAAAAATAAATTAAAAGGCCAGGTGCGGTGCCTCACGCTTGTAATCCCAGCACTTTGAGAGGCCAAGGTGGGCAGATCACCTGAGGTCAGGAGTTCGAGACCAGCCTGCCTGACATGGCGAAACCCCATCTCTACTAAAAATACAAAAACTTAGCTGGGTGTGGTGGCAGGCTCCTGTAATCCCAGCTACTCGAGAGGCTGAGGCAGGAGAATCGCTTGAACCCTAGAGGAGGAGGTTGCAGTGAGCCAAGATCACGCCACTGCACTCTATCCTGGGCGACAAGAGTGAAACTCTGTCTCAAAAATAAATAAATAAATAAATAAAAAATGACTGGAGGAGCATGTAGCGGGGTGGTGCCCAGAGATTGAGAGGAGCATCTTGATTTAGTGAAAACCTGTGAAAGTCAGAAAACCTGTTTCTGCCCAGCTCCATCCCAGTTGTGGTGTTTGGTCCATGTCTTCATCTCTGTGACCTTTCATTTTCACACTGGCACACGCCTCCCAACATCCACTGTTGGGCAGTTGTAAGGCTCAAATGAGCCCCAAGGCCTTTGAAAAGTTAAAAGTATTAAAGTGTTAGATGAACATAAGAATAAATGATTATCCTGCCTTCAAAGCGAGCCTCCCTGTCTGATGCACTCACTGGGCCACCTTCTCTGAGCACTTCTGAAAGGGGCCTCATTTATTCGTTCATTTATTCCATGCTGCACAAGTTTGTTAAGCACCCACTTGTGCCAGGCATTTGCTGTACGCTAAGGATTCATCAGTGAAGAGGTAGACACAGCCCCTGCTCTTTTCAATCTCATATTCAGAGGGGAGACAGATAATAAACAAGTAATGAGAGTGTTTGTTAATAACTGTGGTGTGATATGATGGTGAGGAGTGGGTAGTCCAGGAGGGTACCAGGGAAGTGGCCAGGGAGATGGCATTTGATGGTGACCTGAGAATGAGAAGCCAGCCTTGGGAAGAGCTGTTGCAAGAGCTTCAAGCAGAGGACATAGCAAACTAAGTGACTCCGAGGCAGGGAAGATTTCAGCATGTTTGAGGAGGCCAGTGAGGCAGACCCCAGAAAGCACGAGGGAGAATGATAGGAGATGAGATGGGCAGGGTTAGCCCATCCAGGGGCTGCAAGCTCAAGTAAGGAGTTTGAATTTTCAGTATAATGGAAGCCATTGGAGGGATTTGAACAGAGGAGAGGCATGACCTGATCTATATCTGGGGATGTCAGTCTGGCTAGTGGTGTGTCTGTGGCCATGGAGTCTGGGGGCAAGATAGAAGGGAGCAAGAGTGGATGCAGGGAAACCAGAGAGGAGCCAGGTGTCATTGTCCAGGTGAGGGACCATTGGTGGCCTAGATTAGGGTGATGGCCATGGAAGACCAAGAGGTGGACACATTGGAGATATATTAGAGGCAGAAGCAACCAAATTACCAATGGGTTGGATTTATGTGAAGCAAGGGGAAGACGAACATAGATTCCTGGGTTTGAGGCTAGAACAACTGGCCCCGTTTTCTGTGATAAGAGACACTGGTGGGATGAAAAGCAAAAGTTCTGCTTTGTACCTGTTTGTTTGTACCTGTTAGGTTTTGCTGTCTATTGGACCCCTAGGTGGAAATGTCACATATACAACTGGGTGTTCAGGAGAGGGACCAGCTGGAGATAGAAATGTGGGCAGTGTTGGCCTGTGTGGGAAGCGGGGCTGGGTGAGATCAGCCTCCTGGAGAGTGCAGATGGAGAAGATCCAGTGATCTTCACCACGGGGAGGCTGGAGAGGAGAGAGGGTGGCAGAGGACACTGAACTGGGAGACGGGAGGCAGGATTAAACCAGGACTGCGTGGCAGGTGATGCCTTGGGAGCCAAGAGAGAAAAGGGTTTCAAGGAGGGGAGAGTCCACTGTGTGAGATACTGCTGGGTGCGTACGAGGCGGACAGCGAAGTGTCCCTTGGATTTGGTAACGTGGAGGTTGTTGGCAACTTTGACAAGAGGACTCCCAGCAAAGTGGGTTGAAGATGGGAGGTGAGAAAGAGATAGTGATGGTGGACAAATCGTCTTTTTGAGAAGTTTCACTGAGAATGGGATGGGGACGTGCTGAAACCGTGGGTTCAGGGGAGAGTTTTTAAAGATGAGAGAGCATGCCTGAGTGCTTGTGGGAGGCGTGGCAGATGCCTGGGAGCAAAGTCCTCGAGAAGAGGCCTCCTTGAGGACAGGAGTCGCTTGCAATTGGAATGATGATGGAGAATGGGGGTGCAGAAGCTTCTGGGTTTGTGACTTGGCAGTGGTGGGTGAAGGCGTTCCTGGAAGGGTTATTAGATCCAGAGAAGGGAGGAGAGCTGTGTGGGTGAGAACTGGGAAAGGAAGATTTACAGACAGAGAATCTGAGGACTGAGAGAGTTGGCTCATGGAGCAGGAAAGCGAGTGTACCAGGGAGACGGTGAGACCCACGGCCCAGGGCTCTTGGCCTTCTGCCTGGCTCCTGCTCGGCTGCGCAGATGGCTGGTGTTCTCAGAGGCTACATCTCATGCCTGCGTTGTCTTCCTCTCCCCAGGACCTTTATTGGGCTTGAGGTCACTTCAGGGCATGCCCAGTTCCTGGACCTGGTTTCAGAGGTGGACAGAGTCATGGAGGAATTCAACCTCACCACTTTCTACCAGGTAATGAATGGGGCTGCTGCTTCTCCATTGACCCGTTTCTAACGAGAATAAAACTGTCTTTAAAGAAGCCCTCGTAAGAGGCAAACCGAAGACCCTTCAGAACCTCCCGTGTCGATGCTCCAAATGCCAGCCTTCTGAGGATGCACCTCGGGAGGTGAGGGCTTTGAGGTGTAGTCAGATGCAGCCCACCCAAAGTCCAACATTTCTTAGAAATCTTGCTTTATATCCTAAATATGCCTGAGATTTGTACCTTCTGCTCCATAATGTTCCCATGTTGTTTTCACATTTTTTAAGTAGATGTCCCTAATAATTTTTGGTCAGATTGACCCTCAGAGAAGAGTTGTAGCTTCACACACCTTCCTGCACCTTGCCCAGGCCCTCCAAGGGCACTTGGACTCTAAGTCGACTATCAGGGCTTTGAAGGGCCATTCATTTTATTTGATATATGTTTTTAAACCGTGCTGAGGGAGATAAGTATGAATTTGAATGGAGACAATTATTGTTGCTTCAAAACTTGAGACTTTGGGGATTTTGTTCATGTCATCTGAAAAGTATGGTGTGTACTGGAATGTCCTAGATCAGAATAGAGGGTGGATTTTCTTTCACGTCACAGATGTAATGAGCCTCTATGATACTTCAGGGAAAGCCTCTGTGAATACGACTGTCTTAGCTCAGGCTGTCATAACAAAATACCATAGACTGGGTGGCCTAAATAACAGAAATGTATTTTTGCACAGTTCTGGAGGCTAGAAGTCCAAGATCAAGGTGACAGCGTGGTTGATGTCTTTTTTTTTTTTTTTTTTTGGAGACAGAGTCTTACTCTGTCGCCCATGCTGGAGTGCAGTGGCACAATCTCAGCTCCCTGCAACCTCCGCCTCCCATGTTCAAGCAATTCTGCCTCAGTCTCCCAAGTAGCTGGGACTACATGTGTACAACACCACGCCCAGCTAATTTTTGTATTTTTAGTAGAGATGGGGTTTCACCATGTTGGCCAGGCTGGTCTCAAACTCCTGACCTCAGGTGATCTGCCTGCCTTGGCCTCTCAAAGTGCTAGGATTACAGGTGTGAGCCACTGCACCCGGCCAAGCATGGTCAGTTTCTGGTGAGGGTTCTTCCTGGCTTATAGATGGCCGCCTTCACATGGCGGGGCAGGGGTTGGGGGCTGCAGGGAGAGAGAGCAGTGCCCAAGCTCTCTGTGATTAAAGGGCACTAATCATGAGGGTCCTGCCCTCATGACCTCATCTAACCCTAATTACCCCTCAAAGGCCCCATCTTTACATACTATCACATTGGGGGTTAGGGCTACATGAATTTGGGGGAGGTGACACGATTCAGTCCATAGCAAGGACCAGTCCTGTGCTGTTTTGTCTGTCTGTGGAGGGTGCTTGGGATCAACACTGAGGATCTTGTCTCCCACTGGGCAGGCCAGGGATCCAGCAGGGATGTCACGACAGCTCTGTCACAGACCTGCTGTGATGGCAGGGCCTGCCAAGGCGTCCGGGTGACTGCCTGCCTCTCGTTTCCCTCCCCAGGACCCTTCTTTCCACCTCAGCCTGGCCTGGTGTGTGGGTGATGCACGTCTCCAGCTGGAGGGGCAGTGCCTGCAGGAACTACAGGTGAATTTCCAGGGCGGGAGCACAGAGGGCGCTGAACTCCAGAAATGACAGGACAGATGCTGGAGAGGGGGAGGATGAGGCACCCAAACCTGAATCCCTGGGAAACAAATGACATGGCAGGAGACCCCAACACCTTCCCTTGCAACTCAAGGTGTGGCCCCTGGACCAGCAGCTTCAGTGTCACCTGAAGCTTATTAACAATACAGATCTTTGCCCCCACCCCCACCAAGACCTAAGAAATCAGAATTACATTTTAACAAGATCTCTGGGGATTTGTGTGCACATTACAGTTCTAGGGAGCACTGCCCTAGAACACTGATCTGCGAGGAGGCTGCAGGCTTTCCCTGAAGTCCTAGCCACTTGCCCAGAGGTCAGAGGCTTGGGCCTGGCACTGAAAATGGGTGAAATGTACCAGGGATAAGGAACATCCAGCCCCCAGAGTCTATCAAATTTTGATAAGTAGCTGAAAGATTCCACTTTCACATCTGCGCCCTTGGAGGAGAACCAGCAAGTTACATGAAGTGGTAAGCGGCGGCTGATACTCCAGCCCTGGTTGGGGAGACAGTAGGGAGTGTGGCCATGCAGGAAGGTTGGCCTAGAGTTGCCAGCACTTCTGCTTCATAAGAGAAGCCAGAAACCTAGACTTTTACATGTAATCTGTCAGTTTTCAAATGTCAGCAACTAATTTGGATGTTTAAAAAACATTTTGCAAGCCAAACCAAACATGTGCAGGCTGGATGCAGCTGTGGTCCCTCATTAAGGAGCCACCTTGCTCTTGGCCTGATGTTGCTGGAGGTGGCAAAGAGCTCTAGTTTGGGCTCCGGCAGACCTGGGTCCCAGGCCTGGTTTTATTGGTTTCTGTGATCCAGGGCTCTGAGCATCTGTGTCCTCATCTGTAAAGTTGAGATGATAGGACCAGCCTCAGAGATTACAGAAGTGATCAGACAAGATCACCAATGCAGAGCCTGGAGCCTGCAGCCTCAGCCTCGCCCAGCCTCTGAAGTTGGGTGAGCTGGTTTTGTTTGCAGTGCCCTGTGGGTCCCAGATGCCCCTTAATGTGACTGTCCTCCCCTGGCTGCTGTTTTAAGGCAATCGTGGATGGGTCTGAAGATGCTGAGGTGCTGCTGCGCGTGCACACTGAGCAAGTCCGCTGCAAGTCTGGGAACAAGTTCTTCTCGATGCCTCTGAAGTGAGCACCAGAGGCCTTCCTCCTCCAGGGCCCTCTGCAGACCAGGCTGAGATGGAGGAACCTGCTAAAATCGATGGAGATGCTTCTAGCCTCCCAGTAGGAGGCCCCAGCCATGCCTTCAACCTGGCAGGAGGTGTAGCCACTCCTCATCCTCCCTGAGTGCTGATATTCTCTCTCTCTCTTTCTCTTCCTCTTCTTTCTCTCTCTTCTCCTCTCTTCCTCTCCTCTGTCTCTCTTCCTCTCCTCTCTCTTCCTCTCCTCTCTCTCTTCCTCTTCTCTCTTCCCCTCCTGTCTCTCCTCCCCTCCTCTCTCTCTTCCTCTCCTCTCTTCCTGTCCTCTCTCTTCCCCTCCTGTCTCTCCTCCCCTCCTCTCTCTCCTCCCCTCCTCTCTCTTCCTCTCCTCTCTCTTCCCTTCCTGTCTCTCTTCCCCTCCTCTCTCTCTTCCTCTCCTCTATCTCTTCCCCTCCTCTATCTCTTCCTCTCCTCTCTCTCTTCCTCTCCTGTCTCTCTCTCTTCCTTTCTTCTCTCTCCTGTCTCGGCTGTTGTGGGTTGCAGGTTGGGTGCTGCTGTTGTGGTCCTTCCCAGAAACTGCCAGTAGAGGGCAGCCTGGGCATCCTAATGCTTACTCTGGTTGTTACACAAAGAAAATATTGGGGTCACTGGCGAGCCCACCCACACTCACCAGAATCTCCACTGTAGTCCCCCTAACAAACAGCCCTTCACTTCCTCTCCCACTTCAGCAATTTGTATTTTGATGCCATTGGCCTCAGATCAGAGTGTTTTAAATCATCACGCCCTGGCTTATCCCTGGTCAAGCCAGGACACGGGGGTGCTTCAGTGGGTCTGTCACCCTCTCTCCTTGAAGCATGTTGCTTTTATTTATTTACTTTTACTCTCACCCTGCTCCTGTACCAGCAGGGGCCACTTCAAAGCCAAGGTACAGGGTGATAACTTGTGGTCCAGCATCAGTTTTCTCCACTTCTTTCTCCCACTCACCCCCAGCAAGGTGCCTGGGGAGACTTGAGCAGATGTTTCATTTTGGCCTGGCCAGTGGCTGAAAGCCAGGCCTCCAATGCACTGTGACCTCTGGCTTCCCCAGCAGCTTTCCCAGAGAGGCAGAGGGGCCTTCCACAGTCCGGGTTCTCCTGCTGCCTCCTGCCTGCTGCAGCTGCAGGCATTCTGAGGGGCAACGTGGAGGAAGGGCCAGGGATGCATGGTATTTTAATTTTTTCATCAAACCTTCCCCGTGGCAAAGGAACAGTCAGTCCTCTTCAGGTGTCTTCTGGATTTCTGGTGATGGACAGAGAAATCTTTGTATGTTACAGTTTTAAATTATGTTCAACAAATAAAAATTGCATTTTTTATTTTGGATCTTTTTTGGACTACGTGTATTTAACCCAGTGAAAAGATGACTGTCACCTTCCCCTACCCTGTCCAGCTGTGTCTCACAGTTTGGGAGGATTCTTGGAAGTCTCTGCTGTGACTTCCAAGGTGGCCTTGAGAGGCTTAATGATGCTTCAGTAAAATAAGGGTAGGGAGGGGTCACCCGGCCTGCCAGGTGTACACACAGGGTTCTCACATAGCACATCTAGCCTGGAGCTAGGTGGCAGGGGTCACCACCCTCATCCCTCACCCACATAGGCAGACATTGAAGCCTTATACTGCTGTGACACTGAGCACTTCCCAGAACCTTCTCCTGTCTTCCTCCCAGTATCCCCTGAAAGGTAAACAGGGTGGGAATGTCTAGTCCTCTGTTACGAGAACAGGTTAAGTGACTTGCTTGCATGAGAAATAGGGCCGTACTCAGCCCTAACCTCAGGTCCTGTGCTGGGGCGGCCCTGATCCAGCCCTGCACACCACCTCGTGGTAAGGCCTGGCATCTGGGTGGGGACATAGGGCTTGAGGGAAAGGTGTGGGGAGAGGGACCTGTTGCCCAGGCTCCCATGGTGGCCCCTGCAACCCCACCTTTCCTGAAAGGGGCAGCCTCCCAGCCACTGCACTGAAAGACACAGGCACATTCTGTGCCTTGTTCCTGCTCCCCACCGCATTGATCTGCTGACTCCGAGTCATCATTAGGCTGGTTCTTCTGGAGAGGAGGAGGATGCCGGGCATACTTTCTGGCTTGCAAGCAACATGGCAACTCTGGCTGTGCAGCCTGCACTTAACTGACACCTGCCCTGTGCCAGGCCCTGAACTGGGCACTTGGTGAATGAGACTAGGTCTACCCTCTGGGTGCTCACAGCAGGGCTGAGCAGGCAGGGAGCACAGAGAAGAATCCCCATCCTCAACATGGTACTTCCCCAGACTTGGGTACTGGCTCTTATTGGGAGGGGGGCAGGTGTGAGGTAGGGCCTCCATCAACAAGCCCAGGAAGAGGGACTGGGCCATTCCCCTGGGGGAGGATGTGGCTGGGGAGTCTGTCTGTGCTGAGGATGGAATTTGAGTGCAGCAACTTTGAGAAATGGGCCAAGATCAATAACCGGCTCCTCAATGGAGAATGGAAGGTGGCAATGGAGGAAGGAAGCAGGAGTCTCGCTGAGGGGGAGGGGTGGGCAGGCTGGGCCTGAGGAGGAGGCTGGCGGCAGGAGCTTGGCGGGCACCCAGACACTGAGTGTGCCTCTGGAGCAGAGTAAGCCCGTTGAGCGAGCGCTCCCGCTGACAGTGCAGAAGCAGCCGGGGCTCTTCCATAAGAGGAGATTCTCCATAAGAGGAGAAACATGGGAGACAACTCTGGAGACAGAGGGAAGACCAGAGCAGGCTGCGGTCCCCCCAGGCAGGCTGGCCCAAAGAAATGCTCTTGATGAGGATTTTATCGCACCAGAGAGAGTACAAAATCAACACATCTGGCCTCGGTGTCCTCAGATGTTCCCCGCAGGGCAGGGAAATCATCTCACGCCTGTTTGGCTGATTTCCACCTGGCACTCTCCAGCGCCTCTCCAGACCACCCCAGCTTTGTTTCCAAGGGAGAGGGAAATTACCTTGGCTTGTTTGTTTATTCCTTGTCTTGGCACCAAGAGTCCCAAGGCCTGCTTCACCTTTGATGGTGGGTCGGGTGGGTGCATCGCCCGAGGGGCCCCTGGAGGGGAGAGCTGGGGGAGGGGGTGTCCTGGGCCTAGTTCCATCCCACAGCTACTTTCCTTCACTGAACAGGAGACCTCCCCTACGACCTCAGAACTCTCCTTTTGCAAATGAGGAAACAAACCCAAAGAGGGGAATAACTTGCTCGGATTGCCCAGTAAATTACAGCTGAGGTAAAAACCCAGGGACCTAGCTTCTGATCCAGAGCTTTTTACAATCCCTCACACCACATCGGGACCTCTAAATGAAACTGCTCTGAAATACCATGTCTGGGCTTTCATTCAAAAGACCAAGAAAAAAAGGTGTGTGGTGGTGGGCGGGGGTGTCAGGGCATAGATGAAATGGTATTGGCAAAATATGGATAAGGTTTAAAGCTACTTGATGGAAGGGCTGCAGTTCACACATCTCAGTCCCACTGACTAGTCCTTTCGGGCTTTGGGTGCTGTCCAGACCCAGTAGAAACCCAGCTATCTTGGGTTGGATGTAGGTGCCAATCCACCTTGGACTCCCAAAGTACCTATAGGAGCCAGAACCAATAATTGGGAGCTTCAAGATCAGGTCACAGGGGATGTCATTTCCTTAAGGCAGGATTGGACCCTAAGAGAGGAACCTCCAACAGAGAGAAAATCACCAGACTTGACCGACCCAGGCCTCAAAGAACATTGCTCCATTCATTCCTGGGCTCCTCTCACTAACAGCTAGCCCCTTAAGCCCCAATTTTTTCTTTTTTTCTTTTTTTCTGAGACAGTGTCTCACTCTGTCAGCCGGGTTGAAGGGCAGCGGCATGATCATAGCTCACTGCATCCTCAACCTCCTGGGTTCAAGTGATCCTCCCACCTCAGCCTCCCAAGTAGCTGGGCCTACAGACGTACACCACCACACCTGGCTAATTTTTGTATTCTTTGTACAGATAGGGTCTTGTCATGTTGCCCAGGCTGGTCTTGAACTCCTGGGCTAAAGCAATCCTCCCACTTCGGTCTCCCAAAGGGCTGGGAGTACAGGCTTGAGCCACTTTACCTAGCCCCAAACTTGTTAAAATTGGCTAATCGGACTAAATATCGTGAAAGAGTGCAACGTGGTCGGTTAAACAAGGACAACCCCGTTGTCCGTGTCTGAAGACCACTGCACATTTCCCAAAAGCAAATTTCGAAGTGGAGAATTTAGAAACCCACTTCCCAGATGAAGGATCCCATAGAGAAGTGAGTCCGTGGAAATGATGAAATTGCCCGGTTCCTTTCTCTAAACTCCGACTTCCTTTCCCCAAGGACATCCCAGGAGGGTTCAAACGCGCCCTCTCTAAGGCACTCTGCCAGGTCTCCTGATTTCCAGTTTCCGGGAGGTGATGCCGGCTAGGGTGCCCCGAGGGCCTGCTCTAGAGAAAACCGCCCTCAGGTGAGGACGGCTTCCATTTCCGGGTCTGAAGATAAGGAATAGCTTATCTTCGGTCTCCGCCCTCCTGCCTGCAACCCTCACCCACTGACCACGCCGGCCAGTCCGCCGCGCCAGGGCTGCCCTTGGCCTGGTCCCCGGGTCTCGGTGGACCTTCGACCCGGGCCTCCCAGCTCTGGCCTCCTGCATCCACCCAGCCCCGACCTCAAGCTGCTTCCGGAATAGAATGAAATCCAGCTCGTTAAGCTTCGCGGGGAGGTGTGTCCACCCGCCCCGCGCCGACTCGGGCCGCACTGTCGCACTTCACTCGCACCAGCCAGTGGCCAAAGTGCTCGGGCACCTATTGCGCCAGGCCAGGAACCGGAAGCCTTACCTCGCCCTCACCCCAACTCTTTGCCCCACGTTCCCGATAAGAACATGGAGGCTCGGAGAGATTAATTTGCCCACGTGCAAGCGGCAGCTAAGGGGCGGACGTGGAACTTGAACCGTGTCCCTCCTAAACCTGCCCCTTGTCCGCCGCAACGCGCCCTCGACGCGCACAAAACCCTCACTTTGCTACTGAGGAAAGTTATTCAATGGCCAGAGACACCCTGCGGCTTTTGAAAAGAGGTTTCAGGCTGACAAATATCCATATATATATATATATATTTAAGCCTAAAACGACTCTTTGGTCCCTCCCCTAAGACCTCCTTCCTGTCCGCCTAGGCCTCGGTATCCCCCACCAGGTATGAGAAGGAGGAGTCTTCATTCTTCCCAAGCGGGGAGACCACTCCTTCCCTGCCTCCTCCCTCCGCGGGGGGTCGCGTTGGAGGTCACCCCCGCCCCCTAGGCGCTGGGTTGGGAGTGACGCAGGGTGGGCTGGAGAGGTTTCCTGCCGTCTGGGAAGCGTCAACGGACCGCCCACCTGTCGGGCCTCGGCCGCCCGCACCTGCTTGTGAGAAGCCCGCGGCTGGGGCACCGCCCCCGGTCCCCGCCTGGGTCCGCGAACTGGGAGCACACTGGCCCTTTAAGAGCGCGGCGGCCGCGGCGCGCGGGGAGGAGGGCTGGGAGCGCCCGGAGCCGCGCTGAACTCGCCGGGGACGTCGGGCGCCCGCTCCTTGGCTGGCTCGCTCGCTCTCTCGCTCGCTCTCTCGGGTCGGCTCCCTGCGCCTCCTCCCGGGACTGCTTGGGGACCCGGGCCCGGTCGGGAGCGGCGGCGAGCAGAATCCCCGTGCAGGAGGCGCGCGCTCCGGGCAGCGCCCGGCCCCGGGCATGGACAGAGGGAGCTGGGCGCGCAGGGGGCGCCGCGGGACCGGGCGGCCGGAGCGCTGAGCCAGACAAAGGCTCCGGAGTTGCGCTCGCTCTCGGGAGCCGGGCCCCAGGCGCTGGGCGCCGAGGCTGCGGAACCTCGCCGGGGGCAGCTCCGGCCGGCCCCCTTTCCCGCCGGCTGGTTCCGAGCTCCCGGACCTGCCCTGCCCGCTTCTCCTCGGGCTTGGGAATTTGCCGAGGCGACCTAGGCGGCTCCGGCGGGGACCGGGAGCCCGAGGTCCGCGGCGCGCCTGCCGGGCCAGGAGCCAGGGAGCGTCGCAAGTTTCCAAGGCGCGTGCGAGGATCCGGCGTGCAGTGTTCCGAGCTGGGCTGGGCGCGGAGAGCATGGGCAGCGACCGGAGCGCGCCCGGACGGCCGGGCTGGACGGGCAGCCTCCTCGGCGACCGGGAGGAGGCGGCGCGGCCGCGACTGCTGCCGCTGCTCCTGGTGCTTCTGGGCTGCCTGGGCCTTGGCGTAGCGGCCGAAGACGCGGAGGTCCATGCCGAGGTAAGACCCCCCGCCGTGCCCTTTGGCTGCGGGCTGGGGCTTGGAGGGAGAGGCGCCACGTCCGCAGCCTGGGACTTGGAGGTGGAGGGAGCGGAGACGCGCCCCCTGTTCTGGGCCGTGGCGGGGAAGAAAGCGGACTTGGCAGTCTGCCCCTCCCCAGCTCGCCCTCTGCAGCGCACCTCTTCCCAAACCGTGGAGGGCGCAGGGCCTCGCTCCTCCCCGCTACTCCTACAGCCCTGTTCTGGGCACTGAGCCCCCACCCCGACCCCCTTACATTCAGCCTGTGTCACGGGAGCCGCTTCCGCCGCCCCCAGCCCTTGCCTCCCCTTCTTCCTTCCCTCCAGGGCAGCCGATTCCTCGAGAGCCCGGCTGGCGCGCAGTGGCGCTCTTTGCGAGTGGGGAGGGGGCTGCTCTCGGGGACAGCCACAGGCGGAGCAGGAGCTGGGCGGCTGGGCAACTGCGCTCCCGCCCAGGTGGCCTCCCGTCTGGGTGATACCGAGCCGCGCACGGCGGGCCGGGATGGAGGCGGGGGGATGGGTGCAAACAGCTGAGGCAGCGGACTCGGGTTGCGGGGGCGCTTTGGCGACTTTCTGCGCTCTTGCGAGGAAGCCTAGCCACGCCCGGGCGGGGTCCTAAGGACGGACCCTGCCTCCCACAGCGCTTCCTCCCAACAGCGCCCCTACGCCGAAGCCCCGGATTGGAGAGGGTGGACCCCGCGCCTCTCTTCGCTAGGAGCCCGCTTGGCGTCCCTCCTGGGGCCCCGCTCTGGATGGGTCCCGCGGGTGACCAGGCGCGACATCCCGGCGTAGAGCCGAGCCCAGCCAGCGCCCCAGCTCCATGGTGTCTCCCGAGCGAGGACGCTGAAGGCGCCAGCTTTTCTTGCCCCAGAGCAAGAGCAGGGTCCACTCTTCCCCCGATTTCTAAGACCTGCGCCCTGCCCCAGATAGGCGGGGAGAGGAATTGGGCGGGGAGTAGGGAGAAAGAACCACCCCGGAGCCGCTTCTGAACGGTGCTCAGGCCTTGGTGCCCTTGGGCTGCCCGGGCTGCGGGCCTGAGCGCCGTTTCTATTTGCAGCTGGGCTGGTGCTCCCTCCCTGGCCCACGGCGGCTTTCCCACCTCTCCGGGCTGCCTGGGAGATTTTTCCAGTGGAAGCTTGCCCTTCCCCGCCCTACTTTAATAAAAGCATAGAGGAAAGGCAGGGAATTCCTCCTGGGCTCGAGTTACACCTCCCAGCCATTTCCCCACCTGCTCTGCCCTCCCTCCCTGGCCTGGCCAGGGAGAGCTGAAGGAGGAGCCAGGCCCTGGCAGGAGGCAGGATAGGAGCCCCGCCCCGACCCAGTCTGGCCACCCTCCCCCACCCCATTCACACAGGCAGGAGGAGCTTTAGGGGGCTCCTGTTGGTGAGGATTACCCCTCAGCCTGTGACCCAAGTACTGGGCGGAGAGTGCCATTTGGGCCCACCTGCCACTCTGGGCTGGAGTGCCAAAGAATTTCAAGTCACAGTCCCACCATTGAGTTTCTAATCTACTTAGGGATGGCGTCTATATGTAGGAAGCAGTGATAGAATTCAATGGCCGTGCATTGCTAATGGCATCCTAGCTGGCCAGGAGCTCAGGGGTGCAGGGACCTGTAGTTGGAGGGGCTTCACTCTCTCTCTCTTCTGCTTTTCCGGTTCCATCTCACCCCTACCCCAACTCCCCAGCTCAGGGAGTGCCCACAGCTCGATGCCGCCAGGGAAGAAGCCATGGTTGCATTATCACAAACCGTGCTCCTGATCTGGAGGTTGTGACTGTCCTGGAGCCCTACTCCTGGGGAAACACTTGGGTTGGACCTGGGCAATGACTGGAAGAGACCCCGGAAGGTTTAAGGAGCCTTGAATGTTGGCAGCCATGCAGATAGAGGGCTAGAGACAGGTGGAGTGTCCCAGCTCCTACAGTTGGCTTTGGGTACAGGCTGCTTCTAGGGTCCCATCAGGTCTGGCCACATGTGGGCCCAAGAGTCAAATGGCCTCAGCAGCCAGCCCATCTGCCGGGGGCTGTGGCCTCAGACTCCTGGGCCTGGCCTACACCCTGTGTCGAGCCTCCCTTCCTTGGAGAAGGGCTGGCTCTCTCATCCTCACCCTAGCATCCACACAGTCTCAGGCCTCCAGTTGGGTCACGGCTGGGACCTTCTCGGAGCAGCTTGGCAGTTGAGCCAAGGCCAGCCCCTCTCCACTTCCTCTCTCCCCTCCCAGGGTGGAAGCCACAGGACTTTCACAAGGCTGAGACATCAAGGAGCCTGGCATGTGCTAGGAACTGACAAACACCTGCAACCTGCCAGGCCCTAGCCCACCACTGAGCCGCCCTGTCCTATCCCACATTCTCCCTTGGATGTCTGATCCCAGTCTGTAGCCATTCCGGGCCAGATCCCCACCTGGCTGAGGTGCTCACTGTTGTTCCTGCCCTGCAGGGCTGAGAGTCTCCAGGTTCACAGGGGAGCTCTTATCTCACCTGCCTCCCCTTACCCCCTCCTCCCAGGCACAATTTAGGTTCTCAGCCTGCTCTGTGGAGGTGACTCAGGCTGCCAGAGTTCACAGGGGTGGTGCCACCACCACCAAAACAGATCCACCCACCTTTCCTGAACAGGCCCACGAGTATCTTCCTAGCCCCTACCCAGCCACTGAGCAGATGAGGCAGCGGGGGTGGGGGCATTGGGAGGGGGTCAGCGTGAATTACCATTTTGACCTTCAGGTGAGCCACAGTCTTGGGCTTCCTGCGCTTCAGTCTCTACTAGCACTTCCATGCTGGCTCCGGGGGGGCCCCACTCGTCCCCTCTTTCTTTTAAACAGAGCAAAACTACAGATGCCATCTGTGCCCACCAGCTAAGAAAAGGGAGTTAATAGCGGGGCCTTGTCATTGGGAATCTGCAGAAGCTGAATCTTCTCCCCCTCCCCTCTTGTCTCTGCTTTTTACTCTGTTTTCTTGCTAGTAGTAAATCACTCCTCTCCATGCTCTGTCAAGACCCAGAGAGAACTGGTCTGATTGTCACAGCCAGGGACCTAGATCTCATTGGGCCATGCCCTTCACACCCAGCCCTTGCCATGTTTCCGAGTTGGGGCTGCCCTTGGGTCCAGCCAGTCATCTGTCTCCTTGCAGAGAACAGCCCAGTGTAAGCTCCTTGTCTGAGCAGTGTATTGGCCTGACCTTCCCATTGTGACCTCTGAACATAAATACCTCCTTTGCCCCACCCCAAGGGATGTTGATACTTAAAAGATATCCATGAATGTGGAGAGGAGCAACATGGAAATACACGCTATCCCCACCCCCAAAAGAAGACTTTCCCCAAAAGCCCAGTGCCCTCTGCTATCTCTTATGCCCATTCAGGATGGCCACACTGCAGGCGTGGAAAAGCCCCTCCCTGCCCAGCGGTTTGTTCTGCTGTCCCTCTGGGGCCCTTTTGTTGTTTGGTCCAGATGTTCCCTGCCATCATCACCTCTGCCTTGCTGGGAGTTTGACCTCTGCCTCAGGCTAGCTGTGGTGGTCACTATGAGAACCACTACTTTCCAGATCAAATCAGAATGGGTATCCTCCATATCATCCCAAGGCTTAGGTGGCTCCCTGTCTTGGACACTCCAGCAGGAGCAATGCTTTGGTCCTGGAGATGTGTTTTCTGAGTCAGCAAAGACAGAGAGGGGTTGTGGACTCTGCTCCTATCTTTCTCCTTTACAAAGAGGGTCCTGGGAGAAGCCCACCATTGAGTGTGAGGACCGGGAC
Source organism: Gorilla gorilla gorilla (assembly GCF_029281585.2). NCBI lineage: Eukaryota > Metazoa > Chordata > Mammalia > Primates > Hominidae > Gorilla > Gorilla gorilla. The sequence goes on from NC_073242.2 coordinate 87,165,743, forward strand.
CCTGAAGGCGGCTGAATGCTCCAGACCTGAGACACAGTAGGCACCATCTGGCTGGACAGCCTTGAGTGACGGCTCAGATAGGGCTGCTCCACAGTCAGACACAGGTTCCAGGGATTCCTGAGACCAGAGGCCATGGAGCTGGGCCTGGATCCCAGAGGCAAAGAGGGATGCCTCTTCCCTAATCCCATGGCCCTCGTGGGAATGGAAGAAAAAGTGGGAAGAGACCCATCTCAGCCTCCAGTGTCAGGACAGGTGGATAAGCCCCTGGTACCAGCCATTAGCCAGCCCTTGGAAATGCCCCCCGTCCTGCTGCTATTGGCCGATGGTGATGCAGGCCAAGGTCTAGATCACCTCTCCAGGGCACTGGCACTGCCTTGTCCTTCCCCTAGGAGTGACTGTCATCCTGTAGGGGTGAGAGTCCAACTCCACGTTCAGCGTTTCTGAGCATGGCACTTGATACATAGTGCACAACATGGTGGCCTACACCCTGTGTCCAGAGCCTCCCTGGCAAAATAGTGCAAAACAGTGACAGAAGCGAATGGCATTTACTGTTGGGCAAGTCACTGAACCTGTATGAACTTCAGGATCTCTATAAAAAGGGAATAGCAATGGTCTATCTGCTTGATGGAGTTACGGGGAGATCCATTGCATTTACGTGCAGAACACTAAATGCTATGCACAATGCCTGGCACAGGGGGCCTAAGGAGGCGCAGGTGTTATTTTTGAGCACCTTCAACATACTTGTGTCTGTTGTGGACACAGACTAGGGATGTTTTGTAAGCGTTTTCACATTTAATCCTTGTATTAACTCTTCGAGTGTAGATGCTGTCATTACTCAATCTACAAAAGAGGAAACTAATACTGTGAGTTGAGAGAAATGACCCCCGCATTCCATAGCCAGGGAGTGGCAGAGCTTGGATTTGAACCCAGCTCAGTCTGGCCTGGAACCCAAGTTCCCAACCCCCATGCGGGGTTGAAGGCTACAGGTCAGAGCCTAGGGTGCCATCCTGTGGAAATTCCACCAGGCAGAATTCTGCTGGGCCCGATCCAGGTGGGAAAGAGGTTTCTGAGGTGGAGCCAGGGCTGCCTGAGCTGTGTGAGCCAAAAGCCCTCCCCCGGCCCACCCAGCCTTGCCCCCACCTGTCCAGCCACCCAAGCTCTGCCCTGTGGACAGCCCCGTCTAGGAGTCAGCACCTGCAGGGAGGTTTCCAGGTGAGGACCCAAGGCCGGGCCCCCAGCCAGGCCCGAAACTCCTGGCTAACAGAGGCCTCTTCACCCCGCCCACTGGCCAGGGAACCCGGTTGTTTTTTCCTCCAAGTTAAGGAGTGTGGGGCAGACTGGAAGGCTGCTGGGTAAAGAAGTGGTCAGACCTCAAGACGTCTTCCTCCTTCCTGCTTCTCCTGCTGGACTTCCCCACCACCCAGAGTCCCAGCCCCCACCTGCAACTCGCTTTAAGACCCATGGGAGGGAGCAGATTTAATCCCAAACTAAGCATGTGTGTCCTAGAACTGCTGAAATGTGGACCATGCTGCCTCTAAAGGTAGTGAGCAATCCACCAAGGAGGACCTGGCTCGATGCCGCCTTTTTTTTTTTTTCTTTTTGAGACAGAGTCTCGCTCTTGTGGCCCAGGCTGGAGTGCAGTGGCGTGATCTCGGCTCACTGCAACCTCCGCCTCCCGGGTTCAGGCGATTCTTCTGCTTCAGCCACCCGAGTAGCTGGGACTACAGGCACCGCCACCACACCTGGCTAATTTTTTGTATTTTTAGTAGAGACAGGGTTTCACTGTGTTAGCCAGATTGTCTCAGTCTCCTGACCTCGTGTTCTGCCTGCCTCGGCCTCCCAAAGTGCTGGAATTATAGGCGTGAGCTGCCATGCCCTGCTCACGCCACCTTTCTTTACTGGCCTTGGAGGTAGTGGCGCCATCAGCACTCTCAACCCTGCTTGGTGGGTCGGAGTGATGATCTTGGCCCTATTTTGCAGAGGAGGGAACTAAGGCTCAGAAAAGTTATCCTAGCCGTCTTCCGTTGCTGGGAGGCCTGTTATGTGGACTAGCAGTCAGGACCAAGGGGCAGCCTTCGGGGGCTGACTTCCGCTCAGCCTGAGGAAGAGCTAACAGTCCTTGCTATCCAGAGAGAGAATGGGGGGCCTTGAGTGGCAGTGAGCACTCCCTGCCTGCAGGATACAGGCTGATGAGTTTTTGGCCAGCTGTAGTCCGTGGAGGCCTGGCGGGTGGCTGGGCTTGGTGGTATTGGGGCCACCCAGCTGGTGAATGGACTCTTGGCTCAGGTCCGCTGATCCAGGTGGGCCCTGTGGGCCTGGAGTGTGCACTCTGCCTTCTGCAAGCTCCCTGGCTCCTCCAGGACTCGTCCCATTCAGCACAGGCTCTGTGCCTAGTGGCTGGGAGTACAGAGCTGGGCACAGCCTTGGCCTGCTCCCTAGAGCCCTCCATACCAAGACTATAGGGTAGGGGAGATGGGCATGGTAAGGACCTCACAAGGCCACAAAAGGTCCGGGGCATCGCTGGTAGCCTTGACAAGGCTTCTTTTGTGCCTGGCTGGGCAACTCTGCCTGGGTCTGCTCAGATTGCAGACAGAACCTGGGTGACAGAGGCAAAGCAGAGCCCAGTAGAAAGTGTCCTTATCGCCTGGGGTCTGATAAGGGCCCCGGGGAGGGGGCTGCCAGCCAGCTCCACAGATCTGAGTGCTGGAGGAGCTGGAAGGGCCGGCTGGGGCGGCTGCAGCAGACGCTTGCCTCCTCCCCCACCCCACTCCCACTCCCCCACCGTGGCGGCTGCTCACTGCACAGTATTGATCTAGCGGCTTCTTAAACCAACCCTCTCGGCAGCCAGTGGGGGAGGGTGGACTGAGATGGCCCAGCGCCCAGACCCGGCCGGAGATGTTGGGTGTGGGGAGGATTAGGCACCCTTCCCCGTGCTGTGCTGGGCACTGCTCCTGAGAAAGGTCCAGTGTCCCCAGCCTGAGGCCAAGAGGAGCTGGTGATACTTCAGAAGCAGCCTGGTCCGATAGCCCCAGCTCCAGCCCAGATCAGCTCTGGGACCCTGGGTGAGGCACTCACTACCTCTGAACCTTGCCGTCTGTATTATGGGAATGGTCACAAATCTACCCTTCAGGAGTGGCTGTGAGCATTCAGTGGGGGCTGGAATGGGTGGCTGGCCCATGCCAGACTCAGGTGCTGCGGTTATGACCTCTCCTGTGTGCCAGGGGCCAGGAACCCCCCTTCTGACTCCTGGTGGCCCATATCTCCTTCCACTTACCTGAAGTGTCCATAAATACTAATCGGATGGGGTCTGGAAGTCAAGAAAGAAATCGGCCAGGCATGGTGGCTCCGCCTGTAATCCCAGCAATTTGGGAGGCCAAGGCGGGCGGATCACCTGAGGTCAGGAGTTCGAGACCAGCCTGGCCACCATAGTGAAACTGTGTCTCTACCAAAAATAGAAAAATTAGCTGGGCATGGTGGCGCATGCCTGCAGTCCCAGCTACTCAGGAGGCTGAGGCAGAAGAATCGCTTGAACTCAGGAGGCAGAAGTTGCAGTGAACCGAGATCATGCCACTGCACTCCATCCTGGGTGACAGAGCGAGACTCCATCTCAAAAAAAGAAAAGAAGTGGCTGAGAGAACCACAGTGGCAGGTGCCCCCCACAGCAGCTCACACCCGAAGCTGCAGAAGGGAGGGGCCCTCATGGCCCCAGAGCCCTCCTTCCTCCCACTGGACAGTGGCCTTGGTGGCAGAAGAAACCAAGTCCTGCTTCAAATCCTGCCCTACTCTGCCACTTACAAGACTTTCTGAGCCTCAGTTTCCTCACTTGAGAAGCAAAGCTTCACCCACTTGGCTCACCCCACCTGTGACTCTAGGTGACAGGAAGAGATTCCTTGTATTAGGGACAGTTTTTACAGTCACCAGGAGGAGCAGCAAGGGCTTGAAACTGGGACTGCGAGTCATGACCTGGGGACTCATCTGCGCCTTTTGCCCAGTGGCAGCAGAGCAGTTCAGCAAGCTCCCCACGCTGCCCACCTGGAGGCAGCAGCACCTCTGGCCCCACCCCTGCATCCCCGCCCCCTGCTGTCTCTTCCCTCCTGTGTTCTCCTGAGCTTGTCCCACTTAGTGTGGCAGGAAGGTGCCAGGAAACTTCTTCCTGGACCCTGGGGAAAGGAGGAAGCTCACAGTCCTATGGGTGGTATTGCTGCCACCCGGGCAGATTTTTGGGCACTTGGCGTTCAGCCACCCTGAGCACACTTTCACCGGTCAGGCACGCTCTGTCAGCTTCGCCTTGTTATCCAGAGGTTTGGGTGGTCTGCGCCAAGGCCGTGTTTCTGCCTACCACCCCCCAGCTTCCCCAATCACTGCCCAAGGGGTGCCCCCATCCTCAGCCTCTGGCTTTTCACCCCAGGTGGCTGAGGGTTCAAGCTTGGCTGATAGCGAGATGGAAGCTCTTGACTTCCCTGGAACTCAATACTGTTTCTCTGTGTGGAGGGTCCATAGTGCCCTTGGGACCCTCCTGGCAGCCCCTGAGCTGGCCCCGGGGTTGAAGGGGCCCCTCTGCCGGTCTCTGGAGCTCTTCACTGCAGACAGGCCAGCTCCCTCGCTTTCCTCCCCAGGGCCCCAGCCTGATCCTCCCCCACCCTCCCCTCCTGTCGCTCCGCAGATACCGCTAATCAGCCCCTCCATGGCCCATGATTGCGCTCCCAGAGATATTTTTACCTTATGCAAATAGGTGATGTAGAGGTGCCCTCATCTGCTGGCAGCCAGTCCCCCGCCACTCCCCCGGCCTCCAGCTGCATTCCCTTTGCTGTTAGAGCTGGCTGAGCATCGTGGCCTCGCCTTCTAGATCTCCCTAAGCACCTTCAGGGAAACTGTCCTTTAAGGATGGTGGATCTGCCGCTCCACACCTTCCAGCACAGGAGCCTTGGGAGAGGTTTCCCGTGCTTGGGAAGAACAGGGAGGGTACCCATGACATTGCCAGTATCTTATTGAGCTGTGGGAATGCGCCCTGGGCCAGAGGTGAGGAGTGCTAGTGGAGGGGCCCTAGGGGCCTCCTGCCTCCCTCCACTCTGGCGTCCTGGTGGAGCCTGGCCCATCACCAGTCTTGGGAAGTCCAGACCCATCAGCCCTCTTGGTCAATGATGGGCCAAGGAGGCCGAAGGCTGCCTGCCCCAGGGACAACCACACAGGCCTCTGGTCTCTGTCATTTGCACGTTTGTCGAGCACCATCTGCTGCCCAGGGTGGTGTCAGGCACTAGCGTGCACTTTACATTTCCTCCTCACAGGAACCCAGGAGATGAGGCAGGTCCTGGTGCAACCCCCCTTTTACTGATGACTGACTGAGAGATAAGGAGGTGGAGTGACACCTCGGAAATAGCCAAGCCAGGGTCTGCCTAGCTCCACCTGTCCCCAGAGCTGGTGGTGGTTTCTCAGCTCTGCATTTCCACCTCATTGCTCTGGGGCTGTTTCCCGGGTCCTGAGAGGCCTCAAAGCTGTGGCTGCGCATCCAGTCTGCGACCCTGGCAGCTTCTCCATGCTGCCCCTCCTTGGGTCAGCAGCTGCTCCGTCTATCGGCAGCCTGGGTACCACTGAGCTGGCCTGCCCAGCCACACCAGGGACCTGGCCGGGTGCCAGGGCTTGGCTGGTGGATGGTACCAGAAAGCAGGTGCCTGAGGTATTAGATGTAACACTGGTGGCAGGCAGATATGTGAGTGTGACCTGGCCGGCCAATATGGCTGTCAGCCTAAAGCAACCACCGTGTCCAGCTACTGCCCTGCTGCCTGGGCCCTCGGGGTGCAGCCCTCACCTCCCAGAGCACTCAGAGTGCCAGCCTTAAGGGCTTCTCACTCTGGAGACCCCCAGAGACCCAGACAAGTCAGACACAGACACTTGCAGTGTCCAAGGTCCAGGGCAGCCCCTGGCCTCTGCTCACTGCCTCCCATGGCGGTCACCGTGCTCTTGAGGGCTTGAGGACATGAAGCAGGCAGGGCAGAATCCCCTCTCTACCACAGCTCGGCCTGGCTCTGCCCTCTGGCTTGGCCGTGCAACCTGTGGGGTGTGGGTTCCTTGTTTTGTAGGTGTGTTGGGTCTCCCAGGGAGACTGTAAGTTCCTGAAGGCCAGGATGCCTCAGCCTAGTCCTCCCATGGCCCCCAGCTGGCACAGAGGGTGTTCAGAAACATCTGGCAGGGTGGGTGGTGGATGGATGAGAAGACTTGCCAAGCAAGCCCTAGAAAGGGAAGGGCACACCCATTGTGTACCAGCTTTTTCCAAGGCTGTTTTCCTCAAACCTCACCCCTCAACAGCCCATCGTTCCCCATTCTATAGGTGAGGAAGCTGGGGCCCAGGGAGAATAAAGAGTTTGTAGCAGAGCAGGGACTGGGCTTCAGGCTTCTGTCCTACCCTTGAGCCTGGGTGGGTACCTGCATCTGTCCACTCCTTCCAGGAGATTTAAGGTCTTTGGGGAGCAGTGCCAAAGAGTAAGGCCTCAAGAGGTCCTGAATCCTTTTGGGTCCTTGGCCTGGTAGGGGCCCACCCCAGAGGGGCCAGTGCAGTTGTCAGCTACTGTGGACACAGCTTCTGTCCTAATGGGGGAAGACAAATAGCAAACACCTAATTGAAATGTACAGTGCATCAGATGGGTGATAAGCATGGGAGGAAGGAGGGGGTGCAGGGTATAGTTGATGGGGCCTTTTTAACATGTCAGAGAACACCTCTTAGATAAGGTGGTATTGAAACAGCGACCTGAAGAAAATGAAGATGAAAGCCACACAGTTGTCTGGCGGGAGAGTGCGTCAGGCAGCAGAGGCAGCAAGTGCAAAGGCCCTGCGGCAGGAGCATGCCCGGCTGGGGTGGATGGTGGTGAGGTCCAGCTAAGGTGGGGTGACAGTGAGGGCCTTGTGGCTCTTGTACAAATGGCTTTTCCTTTGCAATGAGAAATCTTCAGAGGGTTCTAAGCAGAGGATTGACCAGACCTGACCTGGCCTTTGTTCTGGCTCTTATGTGAGGAGAGATGACAGGGAGGAGGGTGCTGAGGCTCACACGGTCAACTGGGCAGGAGGTGATGACGGCTCAGATAGAGCAGCGGTGGTGGAGGTGGTGGGAAGTGGTCGGCACAGGCTGTGCATGTTTGGAGGTAGCAGTGCCAGGACCTGCTGACAGAGTTGCGGCTTCTTTGCAGAACTGGCTGCGGCTTTATGGCTACCTGCCCCAGCCCAGCCGCCATATGTCCACCATGCGTTCCGCCCAGATCTTGGCCTCGGCCCTTGCAGAGATGCAGCGCTTCTACGGGATCCCAGTCACTGGTGTGCTCGACGAAGAGACCAAGGAGTGAGTTCCCCCCACCATCCAGACCCCACAGGCACCTGCCTTCCATCTGGCCTGCTCTCAAGAGGGCTCAGCATGTGGAGTTTCCAGAAAAGAGTGGCCTAGATAAGAGATGCCAAATGGTTTGGTCCTCCGTGTCACTTCTGATTGGTTGGAGTGGCTGCCCAAAGCCTTGTATTGAGAAAGCTCCAGGGGCAGAATCCAGGCCTTAGCAGTAAAAAGCACAGTGATTGATTGGTGATGTCTGACATGGCCAGGGGAGTGTGGAGGTGCAGTACAGGAGCTGTGGAAGGGAAATCGTAGCTAGGCATGGCTATGAATCTAACAAGTGACATGACCTAAAGCCATGTCCCTGAAAAGAATGCACAGAGCATAACGTATCCAGGACAGAAGGCCTTGAGCGGACCCTCCGTTACTGGGTGATAAGGAGAGAAGGGCTCACCTTGACTGAACCACTCCTGGGCACTCAGTCTTCCAATACAGGCATTTTGCCCATTTTACTGGAAGTTGAAGCTGAGAGTCCCCCATCCCCACTGTGTCATAGGAGGAGCAGCTGGGAAGCCTGGAAGTGGCGGAAGTGGCAGTGCCAGAACAGGCAGGTGTGTGGAGGGGAGGCTCCGTGCTCACCCCTCTGTGTCCATGTCCCAGGTGGATGAAGCGGCCCCGCTGTGGGGTGCCAGACCAGTTCGGGGTACGAGTGAAAGCCAATCTGCGGCGGCGGCGGAAGCGCTACGCCCTCACCGGGAGGAAGTGGAACAACCACCATCTGACCTTTAGGTAGGAGGCTCAGCTGCCCAGGGAGGCATCTGCCCCTCGGCAGGCCAAGCCTCAGGCCTCCTTTCCCAGAGCCCACCTCGGCGCCCAGCCTTAACAGTCCAGCCCGCTTTCACGCTGATGAGACCAGCCACACACGCCAGGCAGTCTCCCTCGAGGGAAGGTCAGGACCCTTCAAGCTACTTCCACCCTGTCCTTCCCCACCTCCCACCTCCCTGCAGGCAGGGGCTGGCCTCACTGGGCACAGCTGGGCTACTGCCCCAGCACAGACTGCGGCAAGGGGTGGGGGATGTCTGGGGTGCAGGAATCCAGGCATCCATCAAGTGAACAGGCAGCAAGTCACCTGCAGAATCCTTGGATCAGGGGCCCTCATCCTTTTTGCTGAGTTCTTGAGCAAGAAAACCCTCCAGCCAAGTGTGCCTTGAGCCATGTGGTTGTCCCCAAGGGCTCCCCTTCTTGTTCCAGTCTGGCTCTGTCCCGACTCCAAGCTCCATCTCCCAAGGAAGAGTGGTTCCCATGGTCACTTAGACCTCAAGCCCCCAGAGTGAATTCAAGGTCCAACCAGCTAAAATATTCCCTTCAGGTTTAACGTCTAGCACACAGAGCTGAATCTGATTTATATAGGTAAGAGCAGGCCTCACCATACGTCATCAAATGCAGTCTCTGGCTACAACTTACTTCCTCTAATCCTCACTGGAACCCTGTGAAGAAAGTACCACACACACGCACACACACCCCCACACACACACCCTTTTCTAACTTAACAGATAAACTGGAAATCGGCCAGGCACAGTGGCTCACACCTGTAATCCCAGCACTTTGGGAGGCCAAAGTGGGTGGATCAGCTGAGGTCGGGAGTTCGAAACCAGCCTGACCAACATGGAAAAACCCCGTCTCTACTAAAAATACAAAATTAGCCAGGTGTGGTGGTGCATGCCTGTAATCCCAGCTACTTGGGAGGCCGAGGCAGGAGACTCACTTGAACCCAAGAGGTGGAGGTTGCAGTGAGCCGAGATTGCGCCACTGCACTCCAGCCCGGGTGACAGAGCAAGACTCCATCTCAAAAAGAAAGAAAGAAACTGGAAATCAGAGAGTCACTTACCCAAGGTCACACAGATACTGTTAGAGCCAGGCCTTGAACTCAGGTCTGCCTGACCCTGGAGCTCAACATTGAGAACTGCTCAGCCTGTTTCCCAAACCTCACCCATTTGCATCCCATTTTCTAGGTCTTTCCTCCAGCCACATAGCACCTGTATTTTAGTTTACTTAATGTCTCTCTTACTTAAAATCAGTTTATTTGCCACAATGCAATCTTAATTTAATGATATCTTCATGATCTCCTGGATTTGACAAATTGAAATTATGATTTACATCAAAGCAAACTGCCAGTTGATAATGACGGGCTTGTTGGTGACCTTGCGTGCACTCTTGGGAACATGCCAGCAGAGGATAGTAGGCCCTTGGCCCGGCATCCACTCACTCATCTCGCACCCACCCCCAGCATCCAGAACTACACGGAGAAGTTGGGCTGGTACCACTCGATGGAGGCGGTGCGCAGGGCCTTCCGCGTGTGGGAGCAGGCCACGCCCCTGGTCTTCCAGGAGGTGCCCTATGAGGACATCCGGCTGCGGCGACAGAAGGAGGCCGACATCATGGTACTCTTTGCCTCTGGCTTCCACGGCGACAGCTCGCCGTTTGATGGCACCGGTGGCTTTCTGGCCCACGCCTATTTCCCTGGCCCCGGCCTAGGCGGGGACACCCACTTTGACGCAGATGAGCCCTGGACCTTCTCCAGCACTGACCTGCATGGTGAGGACAGCTGGCCAGGGTGAGGGGCAGGGCAGGTGGCCCCGGAGCTGGGCAACAACACCCTGCTGAGTGGGTTCAGCAGCCGCGGGGCTGGGAGGAGAGAGTTCCCCTGTGTTTGTCTCCAGATCACTACACTCAATTTCAGTCTGTTGTCCCACCATCTCCAAGGGGAGGCGAGAAAGGATGATTGTACCCATTTCTCAGATGGGGTTGTTGTAGGCTGAAAGAGCTCAGCCTCTTCCAAGAGGGAAGCAAGAGCAGGCTCTCTGGCAGCCTCAGCCTGGAGGGTCCAGGGTGATTGGGTCCTGGGACTGGCCACAGCTGACTGTGCTGCCCTCCTTCTCTCCCCAAAAGGAAACAACCTCTTCCTGGTGGCAGTGCATGAGCTGGGCCACGCGCTGGGGCTGGAGCACTCCAGCAACCCCAATGCCATCATGGCGCCGTTCTACCAGTGGAAGGACGTCGACAACTTCAAGCTGCCCGAGGACGATCTCCGTGGCATCCAGCAGCTCTACGGTGCGTGGGCTGTGACCAGCGGGCTCTGCATGCTGCTCTCAAGTCCCTGGCCAATGAGGAGTAGGCATTGCTGCTATCCCCATTTTGTAGATGAGGAACCCAAGGCCCAGTGAGGATTAGTGACTTGCCCACATCATTTGGGGAATAAATGGTGGCACTGGAAATGAAACCCAGGGCAGGCTGCCTCCAGGGCCTGGGCCTCACTCAAGGCTGTGGCTGCAGGCTAGAGGCCTTGAAGGGACACAGGTTCTTCATGACCCTCCTCTCCTCACCCTTGGCAGTATTCTTACTAGACCACAAGTGCCTGGGGGATCCCAGGACCCGCCCCCTCCCACCGTCACTCCCAGCCTGAGCCTGTCACAGCTCTGTCCACAGTGCTGCTGGTTTGTCACTTCCCAGTGGCTTTGAGGAAGTGCCACCCCCCCACCCAGGGCCCACCCGAGAAAGTCTCCAGCAGTGAGGTCCCCTGGGCCAGTTCAGTGGGCCAAGGCCTGCACTCTGTGCCCACACCGAGCCCTCCTCGGGGCTGGCAGCTCCTGCCGTGCTGGGCACTTGACGGGCACCCCTTGCTGCATCCCCAGCAACTTGGAAATGCAGAGTCCAAAACGCCTGAAGCCAGGGCCTGGAGCCTCTGCTGGAGCAGGCTGGCATCCCAAGGGGAATGTCCCCAAGGGGACATGCAGGCAGACACCCTCAGGAGCACAGTGACCCAAGGTCAGTGTGGGGAGGTCGAGGAGGGGCTAGAAGGAGGAGGACCCAGGTCCCACTGAGGATGGAGGCAGGTGTTGGGGAGGGGTGTGCTGCAGATGGACAGGATTTTACTTTCCGCCTGGGTGGGCCTGTGCTGGGGGCCCCGGGGCCCAGGGTTCTGAGTAGGAACACAGACCTCACTTCTGAACCCCTGCCTCTCTGCAGGTACCCCAGACGGTCAGCCACAGCCTACCCAGCCTCTCCCCACTGTGACGCCACGGCGGCCGGGCCGGCCTGACCACCGGCCGCCCCGGCCTCCCCAGCCACCACCCCCAGGTGGGAAGCCAGAGCGGCCCCCAAAGCCGGGCCCCCCAGTCCAGCCCCGAGCCACAGAGCGGCCCGACCAGTATGGCCCCAACATCTGCGACGGGGACTTTGACACAGTGGCCATGCTTCGCGGGGAGATGTTCGTGTTCAAGGTCTGGCCCCGCCTCCCATGCCTGTCTCTGAGCCTTTTCCCTGGCTGCTCTGGGCCCCCTGTCCCACCCTCACTCAGCAGGCCCCGGGGAGCCATTAAGCCCTCAGCTCTAGATGGGGAGGAATCCAGCCCAAGAGGTTGAGGGACTTGCCCAGGGTCACACAGCAAGCCCTGGTGCCAGCTCCCCAGCTCAGGGCTCTGTTTCTGTGCAGCCCTGGCTTTCCAAGCCACTGCCTGCCTCAGTATCTCAGTGTCCTCCCCTTGGGCCCACACTCACCTGGGAAGGGGTGGTTTGAGGATGGCACCTCTCCCGGCCAAGGCAGCTTGCCTGCGCTGCCCGCTCACACCATGCCCTCCCCAGGGCCGCTGGTTCTGGCGAGTCCGGCACAACCGCGTCCTGGACAACTATCCCATGCCCATCGGGCACTTCTGGCGCGGTCTGCCCGGTGACATCAGTGCTGCCTACGAGCGCCAAGACGGTCGTTTTGTCTTTTTCAAAGGTGAGCAGAGGTAGGGTTAGAGGGTTGGGCACGCTTCCTGCCATGACCTCTGACCCTGCTGGATCAGAGAAGAGGAGGTGAAGGGTTGCATTGCATGTCTGGTCCTGTGCCCCCACTGTGGGCTCACTCTGGGAGGATGAGGACACGGCAGCAAGGCAGGACGGGAGGAAGATAGAGGCTGGAGGCAGGGTTGGAGCTGCAACCCGGAAGTGCCTGGCCACCTTGTGCAGCACAGGGCTCAGCCCTGCTTCCCTCTGTCCTTGCATCTTTGCCTCCTGTAGCCCCATCCTCATAAGAACAGGTGCCCCCAGCCCACTCCGGGGCCAGATTTCTGTGGTCTGTCTGCAGAGACGAGGTCTTGCAGGGCAGCACCCCGTGATGGATCCACCAGGGCTCTAACCCCACTGTCCTGAGCTTCAGTGAGGCAGGAGCTCCCTGAGGACAGGGCTGGCCCCAAATTAAAAGCAGGGAGTCCTGGGCCACACACTGTGAGGGCTGCAGGTGTGCTCCAGGGACACAGCCCCCAGACCCAGAGGCCAGGCAGCCCCCTCCCAATACAAGAACTATATGTGCGGGGGTGGATGTGCACATGGAAACGAGGGCTGTGGGTGGCATGTGGCGTGTATGGGTGTGAGCGGGTGACTCTTGCTCACGGGAACAAGTGTGCCTCAGGTGTCCATGAGTGCAGCGTGTGATTCGTGGGTGACCTCATTGTATGTTGTCTTGAATATGTAGAGGGGTGTGAGTGTGATTTTGTGGGCCCAGAAGAGCATTCTTTTCCCGCACACACCCCTCAGCCCCAGGCCTGTCCTCACTGTGCCTGCCACCCCTCCTGTAGGTGACCGCTACTGGCTCTTTCGAGAAGCGAACCTGGAGCCCGGCTACCCACAGCCACTGACCAGCTATGGCCTGGGCATCCCCTATGACCGCATTGATACGGCCATCTGGTGGGAGCCCACAGGCCACACCTTCTTCTTCCAAGAGGACAGGTGAGCAGTGCGTCCCTCCCCTAAGGGGAGAAGACCCCAGCTAGGCCCCGCTCAACCTCAGGCCTACCCAGAAAGAATCCACTGCCTGTGGGGAATGGGTCCTGGCCCAAGCAGGATCTCTAGGTCCACAGCCTGGTGCTTTTGTTCACAGGTACTGGCGCTTCAACGAGGAGACACAGCGTGGAGACCCAGGGTACCCCAAGCCCATCAGTGTCTGGCAGGGGATCCCTGCCTCCCCTAAAGGGGCCTTCCTGAGCAATGACGCAGGTACCTGGCCAGCCCCTCCCAGTTTGCCCAGCACCTAATATCCCCTGCTACACACACCACAGGGCAGGGCTTGCCCAAGGTCACCCGGCACTGTGATGGTGTGTATGGGGGACACGCTGTGTCATGCTCTGGGCTGGGAGCTTACCTAGCTTGACACCCTGGTCCTTCCTGCGCAGTTAAAATTCCCTTTTTACAGACAGGCAAACTAATAAACCAGAGAGCTTGAGCAGAGTGCCCCAAATTCCACAGCCAGGAAGGTGCGGAGTCAGGATTCCAGGCCAGTCCTGCCTGCGTCCGGAGCTGGAGCTTGGAACTGCCCTGATGCCCACAGAGTCCAGCCACCCCCAGGCAATCCTAGGGGAGCCTTGAGCCTGAGTGGGGCAGGCTTGGCTCAGAGTGTTAGGGGTGAAAATCCTCCCAGGGCATCACTCATCTACCTAGAAGGAAAGCCCTGTCTCTGTCATTATAACCAAGAGACAGGGAGCTGTGCCTCTTCTGTTTCTCTAGCAAGGTCTCTAGCGCATTTAAGAAAAACCAGCCAGGTGTAGTGGCTCACGCCTGTAATCCCAGCTCTTGGAGAGGCCGATGCGAGAGGATCGCTTGAGTCCAGGAGTTCGAGACCAGCCTGGATAACATAGCGAGACTCTATCTCTACAAAAAAAATTTTAAATCAGCCAGGTGTGGTGACTTGCACCTATAGTCCCAGTTATTTAGGAGGCTGCAGTCAGAGGATTACTTGAGTCTGGGAGGTCAAGGCTGCAGTGAGTCGCGATCGCGCCACTATACTCCAGCCTGGGTGACTCGGGGGGGACCCTGCCTGCTTTGCCAGTGCTCAGGCCAGTTACACAGCTTCTGTATGTGAGCTTGGCACTCTGCAGCCGCTCTGATCTCTTGTGCTCACCCCTTGATTGAAACCTGGCCCTGCCTGGTATTGATGGGATGCTGGCAAGGTGCCCAAGGCCAGAGAGCCAGCCCAAGGCAGCACCAGGTTCCTTCCGCTCTAGAACAACTGTGGGGTGCTGTGTGGCCTTGAGCAAGACCCCAAACCTCTGTGGTGTGAGGTGAAGCCAGTTCTGGGAAGGGGCAGCAGGATCCCTGACTGCAGCCCCCAACCCAGCAGGCTATAGGACCCTTCCAGGCCCTGCCCCAGCTAATGTCAGTCTGGTCAGGAAGCCCAGGGTTCTAGTCGTACCCTTAGCCCAAAGCCCTCTGAGCCTCAGTCTGGCTCCTGCAAGCTAAGAAGGGGCAGATTTGAAAATACTCAGGGAAGCAAACGAGAAGAAGGGTGTTTTGAAGCCCTCAGCATGTCCTGGCCTTTGATTCTTCTCACTGGTGGTTCGGCTCAACCTGAAGCCACTCTGGCCTCCTTGCCTCTGCAGCCTACACCTACTTCTACAAGGGCACCAAATACTGGAAATTCGACAATGAGCGCCTGCGGATGGAGCCCGGCTACCCCAAGTCCATCCTGCGGGACTTCATGGGCTGCCAGGAGCACGTGGAGCCAGGCCCCCGATGGCCCGACGTGGCCCGGCCGCCCTTCAACCCCCACGGGGGTGCAGAGCCCGGGGCGGACAGCGCAGAGGGCGACGTGGGGGATGGGGATGGGGACTTTGGGGCCGGGGTCAACAAGGACGGGGGCAGCCGCGTGGTGGTGCAGATGGAGGAGGTGGCACGGACGGTGAACGTGGTGATGGTGCTGGTGCCACTGCTGCTGCTGCTCTGTGTCCTGGGCCTCACCTACGCACTGGTGCAGATGCAGCGCAAGGGTGCACCACGCGTCCTGCTCTACTGCAAGCGCTCGCTGCAGGAGTGGGTCTGACCACCCAGCGCTCCTGCTAACGGTGCTCAGGGGGCGCCTGTGGTTCTGAGATGGCTCCCAGGGGCTCCCTCCGCCCCCAGGTAGGGGCCCCTCTCAGCCCTCACATACCCTGTCTGCCCCGCCCTCATTATTTATGTCCAGGTGTTTGTTTTGTTTTTGGCACCTTACTTGACCATTTGTTTCTGTTTCCCCGACTGGGGCAGGGTGTTTAGAATTTTCTAAATGTAGTTCTGCTCCAGACAGGGAATTAGGCCCCCATCGTCCTCTGGCTTGGCCACAGCCAGGGGAGCAGAGGGGCAGAGGCCCACATTGGAAGAGCAGCACCTCCTCAGCCTGAACCCCAGGGCTGTAACTGCCAGGCTCTCTTTGCCCAGTTGGAGACTGTCTGGCCCCCCCTGGTCCCTTCCCTCCCAAGTGAGTCTCTCTGGGCCTTAGGAAGAGCCTTCCACCCAGGGGCAGCCCCAGGCCAAAGGGGACCTGGAAGGGAGGTGGGCCGTGGCCCTTGAGTCCCCGTTGAGGCTTGGTTCCTTCCCAATCCAGTGGACTTCCCAATCCACTTCTGACAGCCTCAGTGACCCTGGCTCCTTGTGCCAGAGAACCCAGCCCACCCCCCGGCAGCAGCTCCCAGCTCCCACCTCCCCTTGGGCCTACACCTCCTTCCCTCTCTGGAGAAAGGGCCCTGGGCCTGCCTCACCACGGACCAAAGGGAGTCTGCCAGGGCCCCTCTCCCCAGGGAAGCAGCAGCCTCGCCCCTGGCAGAGTTGCCTCCCTGAGCTAGAACCCTCTGTTCCTTCCCTGCGCCTCCTCCCTCCCTCTCCGACTCACACCACTAGCCTCAGGGGTTTGAGCTCCAGCTCCCTTGGGCTTCAGCTGCCAGTGTCCTGAGCCTCAGGGAGAGGGGGCTGGTGGGTGCCTAGGCCTGGGCAGTGGATGGCCGTGAATGGGTGCCCACAGTGTCAGGCACTGGGCATGAGGGGTTCCTCCCCTCCAGCTCCCTGTGCCCCCAGGGTCCTGGGAGGAGAGACACTGGTGGGGATAGGCCAGCCGCGCATCAGACTGTGAACCCCACGAAGGAGCCCATTGTGGCCTAAGAGGCTACCCTCCTGCGCTCAGCCCTGAGGACAGATGCCTCCTTCCTCTTTTCCTTCCCAAAGCAAGCAGGAGGCCATGGCTGCTGTGGGAAATGGTACTGTACAACTGGCTCTACTTCCCCATGGCCCTGAGCGAGTGGAGTCTGCCACCCAGGATCCCCAAGGCGCTTTGAAGGGGAAGGATTCTGCTGGCCTCTGCGAATGGTTTCTTGTGCACTGGCACCAAGTGTGGGTCCGGCAGCTTCTGCCCCCTGCAGAACCGGAGAGCCAGCCAAGGGGTGGGGCTGCGGGGGTTCCGTGTCCACCCCCATACATTTATTTCTGTAAATAATGTGCACTGAATAAATTGTACAGCCGGCAAATGTGTCCTTGTTTGTAAGGCCTTGGGCTGGAGCCTCCAGCTGGAAGGGCGTGCAGGTGGTGGGGGTCCAGCCCATGCTAGGGTTAGGGGGCTTGACCTCAATGCCAAGGAGACCTTGTTCCAATTCCATGGGGGCTCCTTCCCGATGGCCCTTGGAAACTATGCCCTGGGAGGGGCAGAGCTTAGGGCTGCCCTCAAGAGTCCAGAAGAGGGAGAGGCAGGGCACCTGGGGTCACCCTGCCGGGGTGGGGCAGGGAGGGAGCATGGAGTTAGTTTGCCGTTTGTTCCTGCTGAGAAAAGACAACCGAGTTTGCCACAAGCCCTCCCCGTCTAGGAGTGGAGGAAGAGCCAGGCCAGTCCTCCCAGGCTGGGTTCTGAGCACTGACGGGAGCCTAGAGCCAGGCACAGAGAGAGATGGGAAATGGTGGCACTTTGATTCCAAAAGTTCCCTTCCCCACACATGCTGCTCAGAGTGGCGGACACCCAAGACCTGCCCTTTCATCTTTGAGAAGCAGAAAATCCCACCCAGGCCTGTGCAGGGTGCAAGTGATACCCCAGGAGGGCAGGAGACTGAGGTGTCACCGTCCCTTGAGTCTGAGCATGGCTGTGGACCCGGGAGGTCCTCCTTAGCCCCCACATCCATGCTCTTGGCCAAGCCTCTCAGGTACTAGCCTGGGCCCTCAGGAAAGTGATGATTTGCTGCAGTAGGGGTCGCACCCCCACCACGGAGCAGGCCAGGCCTCTGCAAGTCCTCAGGCAGGGTCGTTGCGCCTGTTCCAGGCCCAGCTCCCACCCCCACAACCAGTCCCATCCCGTCCCGCCCCTTCCTCTCTTTGTGTTGAAACTGGCTGGGGAGAGTAGGAAGTGCTGGCCTTTGGAAACCTCGAAGGCCTCTCAGGCTCATCTAGGAAACAGCCGGTGAGCTCCCCCACCACAGGGGCCTTGGTGGCAGCAGCGGGAGATTCCAAGCAGCCGCCATCTTGTCAGCTTTCCTGTGGCAGAAGCCACGGGGTTGCTCCCGGGTCTGCCTCCTACCGGAGTCCCTAGGGTCCCCCAAAAGCCCAGAGGTCACCGGGCAGGTGGAGGGCAGTGTCGGGGCCCAGGGATGAGAGGAGAGTTTGAAAGGCCTTGAGTCAAGCCCTTCCTCAGAGCCAAGGCCAGGGGAGAGAGTTGGCAGAGGCCTCAGCTCCTCAGGAAACTGCCTAAAGAGCCTTCCTCCCCCAAGCTTGCTGCTAAAATCTCAGAGGCCCAGTGGCTGAAGGCACGGCCCATCCGAGAGCCCTATCTATCCTTGCGAGAGCCCTATCTATCCTTGCGGGGGGCTTTGCATGAGGAGGGGTGGGCGGGGCAGCTAGGCCCTGACTCCCCCATGTCCAGAGAGCCCAGATCCCAGGCCTGCCTGAGGCCTAACCCCCGTCCCTTCTCCCCAGGATTAAACAGGAGCCTGCACCTTTAAATCGCTTTTTTGTTTGTTTGTTTTTTAATGTGACTGTAACCTAAACTCACTTTGGGCCCCTCACAGCCCCCACTCCCTCAGCACCCTTTTTTCCTTTACATTTTTACTAATTCCCAGCTGCAAAAACTAAGACATTAAAGATAAGCAAAAAGAAGAAAAGTCTCAGTTGCCATAATCTCTCAGCCTGTGTTGACAATTTGACATGTTTCCTTATAACTTTATTTTCCTACATTTGCAAAGCTTGGAGTTTTAGAGTCTAAAACATCCAGTGCCTGAGCCCTGGTGCTGCAGCCTGTGGGAGGTGGACAGAGGATGCTGGGTGGCTGCAAGGTGTTGGCAACCTTGCAGGCAAGGGCCTGGCACCGGGCACGTGCTAAATGTGTGATTGTGACCCCAAGGCTCACAAGCTCCCCATCTACATTTTACTCAGGAGAACAGAGGCTCAGGTGAAGTGACTTGGCCAAGGTCACACAGCTAGGAAATGGCCATGCCAGGATTAGGACCCAGCTGGACCAACTTGCACCACAGTCCAGCTCTACCCGACCCTGGTCTGCTGGAGCATCGGGACAGGGGCAAGGTGGCCCCTGCCCATCAGCCTTCCTCCCCGCACATTCTATGCATCGAAGACCCCAGGGCCACCAACAGAGCCTTCTTTCAGGCCGGGGCAGGGGCTGAATTGGCTGCTTCCTCCCCCTTCAACTTGGCAGAAAAGCCTTTTTGTTGTGGCTCACACAGAGGCCATTCTCCAGCTCACGGGAAGGAATGCCGGCTTCCTGCGCATCCACGGTGCCCAGGCCACAGTGGGGTCCTGCGTGTAGGTCCCACAGGAGTCCCTCCACACCCTCCAGCCCTGCCTCTGGGAACTTCATCTCCCAGACTTTCCTCCTTACCCTTGACAATTTGAGGAACCACACAGGGAGGTAGGGGACAGCCCCCCTCGGCTACCTCGGTAAATGCCGGGGATTTTAAGCCTCACAGCACTTTCAAGACGCAGCAGTTCCACCCTCAGCTGACTTCTCAAGTGGCCTCATGACCCACAAAGTGCTGGCAGAGGCCCCTGCCAGGCTTCTCGCCCTGTCTCAAATGTCCCCTGCACTTGCCTGCCTCTATGCCTTTCCTTACACTGTTCCCTCCCCTGGAAAACTTTTCCCTGTACATCTCATCCTGTGCAAATGGCATAGACCCTTCAAGACCCAGTGTGTGGCTTCCGCCTCCCAGATTCCTGCCTGCCTTCCTCAAGGTGGTTGTTTCCTTCTGCCTCTGGCTCCACGGCACATGGATCTCCTCAGCTCTAGCCCAGCCTGCCCCTTGTTCCAGGCACCCAGACACTGACCATGGCTCCATCACTCACAGGGTGGGGGTGCGTCCTTGGGCAAGTACCTCCACCTCACTAAGCTGATTCCCCACCCGTACAATGGGCACGCAGCCATGCCTATTCCATCATGTGGCTTGGTGGAGCTGATGCTTAGGAACACGTAGAACAGCCCCCTGGCTTGTGAAAGGCTCTCAATGGTTCATTACCAATATCCTTACTCTAAGTGCAGGTACCTGGTGGGCACTGGGGTGGTGTCCGTTTCCTGCCTGTGGGATGGGGTCACAGGTCGGCCAGCCTGAGGACAGGTGCCTGGGAAGAGGGACATTCCTGTCCCACCCGCTTCCCTCCCAGCTGCCGAGGCCTCACCCCACTGGGCCCTGGGGACAGGGCTGCCCCGCCCCAGCTCCTCCCTCACCGAAGCACTTGCCCTTCTTCCCAGACTCTGGGCTCCAAGCCCCAGGCTCAGGTTTCCTCTCCAAGCACCTCTGACACCTCCCACCCCCACGTCTTTGACCCACTCCAGTCTTCGCCAGAAATAGCCTTGCAACTCCCCTCCACTGACAGTCAAGCTCAGAGGCCTCTCTTGGACAAATAATATTACTCCCCTCTTGACACGGGTCACAGCATGATTTCTTAATGGTATCAACTGGATTCCATTTAAAACTGTTCAGAAACAGGGCAAGGTGGTGCATGCCTGTAGTCCCAGCTACTCAGGAGGCTGAGGCAGGAATTCGAGGCTACAGTGAACTATGACCATGCCATTGCACTCCAGCTTGAGTGACAGAGCAAGACCTCGACTCTTAAAAAAAGAGAGAGATTTAAAAAAAAGAGAGAGAGAGAGAGAGAAAGGCTGGGCATGGTGGCTCACGCCTGTAATCCCAGCACTTTGGGAGGCTGAGGCAGGTGGATCACCTGAGGTCAGGAGTTCAAGACCAGCCTGGCCAACATGGTGAAACCCAGTCTCTACTAAAAATACAAAAATTAGCCGGGTGTGGTGGTAGGCGCCTGTAATCCCAGCTGCTCAGGAGGCTGAGGCAAGGAGAATTGCTTGAACCTAGGAGGCGGAGGTTGCAGCGAGCCCAGATCTCACCACTGCACTCCAGCCTACGCGACAGAGCAAGACTGTCTTAAAAAAAAAAAAAAAGTCGAACTAACAATATTTGAAAGCGATTTATTCTGAGCCAAATATGAGTGACCAATGGCCTGTGACACAGCTCTCAGGAGACCCTGAGAACATGTGCCCAGGGTGGTCAGGGCACAGCTTAGTCGTATGCATTTTGGGGAGACATGAAACATCAATCAAATCCAGTTAAGATAAACGTCAGTTTGGTCCAGAAAGGCAAGACAGCTCAAAGTGGGGGCTTCCAAGTTATACGTAGATTTTAAATTTTACTGCTTGGCAATTTGTTGAAAGAGTTATTATCTATAGAAAGGAATGTCTGGGTTGCAATAAATGGTTGTGGAAACCAAGATTTCATCACGCAGATGAAGCCTCCAGGTAGCAGGCTTTCTGAGACAATGGATTGTAAATTTTTTTTTTTTTAATCAGACTTGAGATCTGTGTTGATGCTAAATGCTGGTTGGCTTTTCCTGAATTCCAAAAGGGAAAAGGGTATAAGGAGGCATGTCCGATCCCCCATCCTTTCCATCATGGCCTCTAGCAGTTTTTCAGGTTAACTTTGGAGTGCCTTTGGCCAAAAGGAGGGAGCCCATTCAGATGACTGGGGGGAGGGGGCTTAGAATTTCATTTTTGGTGGAAGAAAGGAAGGGAGGGAGAAAGGAAGGGAGGGAGAAAGGAAGGGAGGGAGAAAGGAAGGGAGGGAGAAAGGAAGGGAGGGAGAAAGGAAGGGAGGGAGAAAGGAAGGGAGGGAGAAAGGAAGGGAGGGAGAAAGGAAGGGAGGGAGAAAGGAAGGGAGGGAGAGAGAGAGGAAAGGAAGGAGGAAGAAACGAAGGAAGGGAGAGAGAGAGAGGAAAGGAAGGAGAAAGGAAGGGAGGGAGAGAGAGAGGGAAGGAAAGAAGGAAGAAGGGAAAGAAGGAGAAAGGGAGGGAGGAAGGAAAGAAGGAAGAGAGGAAGGGAAGGTGGGAGGGAGGGAGGGAATAAAGAAGGAAGGAAGGCGGGAGGGAGGGAGGGAAGAAGGAAGGAAGGAAGGAAAAAAGGAAGGACGGAAGGAAGGAAGGAGGGAAGGAGGGAAGGAATTCCTCGAGCCAGTGACGCAGCACTATCCTACAACCTGTAGACTCCAGCCCAATCAATATCTCTTTACAAATGGGGATACTGAGGCCTGGAGAGGGGGTTGATGAGGCCATAGTCACCTACTGTTTGAACTGTGTCTTCTGATCCCCAGGCAGGACTCTCCTCCCACCCTCCCCTATCTTACCCCACCCCCGACCTCCCCACCCCCAAGGAGGACCCCCCTTCATCTATTCTTCTGCAGAACCAAGGGCAGTGGGTTGTGATTAATTCAGCTTTCCTGATAAAGGGCAGTCCTGTGCTTCCTGGAGCACGAGTTTCCAGGGGCTAGTGAGGAGGAGCTCTGCTTGGCCTCCCCTCCCTCTGCCAGTGGCCCCTGTGTTGTCCTGTAAGAACAACCCCCCCTCCCTCTCAGTGCATGGACTCTGGCAGAGCTGACTGCTCACCCAGTGGTGGCTGGATGGGCTTATGCCCCAGGACCAGCCAGCAGCCCCCGAGTGCCTGGTGCAGGGGTAGGCAGGAAACCCAAGCCTAGCCCATCAGGGCCTCCCTGGGACTTTTCCTGGAGCCCCTGGGAGAGAGAAACCTGTGTCCACTGGGATTGCTGAGCTCCTGGGATGTGAGCCTGGAGCCCTTGACAGGTCATCTTGCCCCCACAGGGAGAGAGCCTGCCCCGGAGCGAAGCCAGTACAGAAGAAAACAGAGCCTTGAAGTGGCACAGAGCTGTGGAAAGGGATCATCTGAGCACCTGGATCCAGCCGTGCCTAAAGGCTCGTGGCCCGACTTTGCAGTTTCATGTACTGATCAACTCACTTTCTGAAGCCAGTGTGAGCTGTCAGGTTCTGGTTTGGTTTAGTTTTTTTGTTTGTTTGTTTTTTGTTTGTTTCAGATGGAGTCTCACTCTATTGCCCAGGCTGGGGTGCAGTGGCACGATCTCGGCTCACTGCAGCCTCCACCTCCCAGGTTCGAGTGATTATCCTGCCTCAGCCTCCCGCGTAGCTGTGACTACAGTCACACGCCACCATGCCCACCCGGCTAATTTTCTTTCTTTCTTTCTTTCTTTCTTTTTGTATTTTTAGTAGAGATAGGGCTTTACCATGTTGGTCAGACTGGTCTTGACCTCCTGACCTCAAGTTATCTGCCCGCCTCAGCCTCCCAAATTGCTGGGATTACAGGTGTGAGCCACCATGCCTGGCCCCAGTTTGGTTTGGTTTTTAAATTTTTGCCTTGACGATGTCCTAGGGTAGCTTGAGTTCCAAATTCATGCCTCCCTTCAGGCATTTTTATTGGCCACCTAAGACTCCTGAGGAGCTTGCCAAACTCCAGGACCACAAGGCGCCCATCTCTTCATCCGTCAAAAGTATACTGAGAACCAGGGCTCCCTCTGGGGTCTCTGGCACAACCCCACAGTTGCTCTTCGCAAGAGCCTCTGGGGATCAAGTAGACAAAGGGTGGAAGGTAGGGGGTGGGGCGAGGCAGGAGACATCAAGTTAACTGTTACGTGGGCTTTTTTGTTTGTTTGTTTTGAGATGGAGTCTCGCTCTGTCTCGCAGGCTGGAGTGCGGTGGTGTGATCTCCGCTCACTGCAAGCTCCGCCACCCGGGTTTACGCCATTCTCCTGCCTCAGCCTCCGGGTAGCTGGGACTACAGACGCCTGCCGTCATCACGCCCGGCTCATTTTTTTGTATTTTCAGTAGAGACAGGGTTTCACCGTGTTAGCCAGGGTGGTCTCGATCTCCTGACCTCGTGATCCGCCCGCCTCGGCCTCCCAAAGTGCCGGGATTACAGGCGTGAGCCACCGCACCCGGCCACATGGGCTTTTTCAGATTACATAAAGAAATACGTGGTTAGCCATCACAGACAGTGAGGAAGCCACAAAAAAGCCAGAAATGGCCGGGCATGACTCATGCCTGTAATCCCAGCACTAAGGGAGGCTGAGGCGGGAGGAACCCTTGAGCCTAGGTGTTCGAGACCAGCCTGAGCAACACGGCGAAACGCCATCTCTACAAAAAAAAAAAAAATTTTAAATTAGCTGGGCATGATGGCATGTGTCTGTAGTCCCAGCTACTCAGGAGGCCAAAGTGGGAGAATCACGTGAGTCCAGGAGTTTGAGTTTGTGGTAAGCTGTGATTGCGCCACTGCACTCCATCCTGGGCAACACAGCAAGACCTCCCCGTCTCAAAAAGAAAAGGCAAAAAAGACCATGAAAAATGCGAGCAATCTGTACTCTCCCATCAAACATCCTTGACACTTTAATGTAAATCCTCCAGGCTTTTCCTTATGAGGATATACTAATGTGTATATATATAGAGAGAGAGAGACAGAGAGAGAGAGCCTCGCTCTGTCACCCAGGCTGGCATGCAGTGGCACCATCTCGGCTCACTGCTACCTCTGCCTCCTGGGTTCAAGCGATTCTTCTGCCTCAGCCTCCTGAGTAGCTGGGACTACAGGCTCATGTCACCACACCCAGCTAATTTCTATATTTTTAGTAGAGACAGGGTGTCACCATATTGGCCAGGCTGGTCTCGAACTCCTGACCTCGGCCTCCCAAAGTGCTGGGATTACAGACGTGAGCCACAGCGCCCAGCCATATTTTATTGTTTATGTGAGTTTGTACTGTGCATATTGGGGTTTTTTTAACCTGCCTTTTTCATTTAATATAGCATGAAATTTGGATGAGAAATTGTGGGATGTAGGAGACTTTCACTTTGTATTTGATTCATTGCTTGAATTTTTATGAGCATGCATCATATGCCCACGATGATAAAATACTCGAGTAAACAGTGCGGTGAGTCTTCACTTAACATCGTTGATAGGTTCTTGGAAACTTCAACTGTTAAGCGGAAACAACAGAATGTATAACAAAACCAATTTTACCGTAGGTTAATTGGTATAAACAAGAGTTAAGTTCCTATAGCATGTAGTTCCTCCTTTCACTTAAAGTCTCAGTTTCCAGGAACCTATTGGCAACGTTAAGGACTCACTGTATACTTTAACTCCGTCTCCCAGGCTGGAGTGCAGTCGTGCGATCTCAGCTCACTGCAACCTCCACCTCCCGGGCTCAAGCGATCCTCTCAGCTCAGCCTCCTGAGTAGCTGGGATTACAGATGCACGCCAACATGCCTGGCTAATTTTTGTAATTTTTTTAGAGGCAGGGTTTCATCATGTTGGCCAGGCTGGTCTCAAACTCCTGGGCTCAAGGGATCCACCCGCCTTGGCCTCCTACAGTGCTGAGCCACCGCGCCCGGCCCGTAGATCATTTCCTACTACATCCTTTTGGTGGGTGCACTCTATGGATGCCTGGAGTTCCTCAATCCATGGCAGCACAATTACAGATAAAATTCAGAGAGGCCTGTAATTATCACAAATGATCCTCCAGGGCTCACACTGTACCAGACTTGATATGCTCCCACATCCCCGTTGAGGGAGTTCTTCTGCTTGTACTTCACAGCAGAGGAGCCCAAGGCTCAGAGAGGTGAAGGAACTTACACAAGGCCACACAGCTAACCAGTGCTGGAACTGGGACTCAAGCCCACACCTGCTTCTGACCCCAAAGCTCATGCTCTTAACCTTTCATGTATTCAGTGAACATCTACTGATGTCGGGGGTCAGACCAGGGGTCTAGCAGTGAATAACATAGAGACCCTCGGCCAGGCGCAGTGGCTCACGCCTGTAATCTCAGCACTTTGGGAGGCTCAGATGGGTGGATAACCTGAGGTCAGGAGCTCGAGACCAGCCTGGCCAACATGGCGAAACCCCGTCTCTACTAAAAATACAGAAATTAGCTGGGCATGGTGGCACGTGCCTATAATCCCAGCTACTTGGGAGGCTGAGGCAGGAGAATCCCTTGAACCCGGGAAGCGGAGGTTGCGGTGAGCCGAGATCGCGCCATTGCACTCCAGCCTGGGCAACAAGAGTGAAACTCCATCTCAGAAAAAAACAAAACAAAACAAAAAACATAGACACCCTCCTTACTGAGGTCACATTCTAGGGAGGTGAGCATTCCAGGCAGAGGGAGGAGCAAGCACAAAGATCCTGAGGCTAGACCAGGCCTGGCCTTTCTGGTTTGAGGACCAGAAAGGAGTCAGACAGTGGGTGAAGGGGGTGGAGGTGGGAGGAAGGGAGCAGGACCAGGCTATGTGGTAGAGTCGGAGTTGTTCTAAGCCTGATGAAGAGAAACCCTGGGAGTATTCTAAGGGGCAGGGGGAAGCTGACATGATCTGATTCATAATTTTTTTTTTTTTTTTTTTGAGACGGAGTCTCGCTCTGTCGCCCAGGCTGGAGTGCAGTGGCACGATCTCGGCAGTGAGATCGCTGCAAGCTCCACCTCCTGGGTCCACGCCATTCTCCTCTCTCAGCCTCCGGATCAGCTGGGACTACAGGCGCCCGCCATCACTCCCGGCTAATTTTTTGTATTTTTAGTAGAGACGGGGTTTCACCATCTTAGCCAGGATGGTCTCAATCTCCTGACCTCATGATCCGCCCACCTCGGCCTCCCAAAGTGCCAGCATTATAGGCGTGAGCCACCGTGCCCGGCCCTGATTCATAATTTTATTAACACATCCTGCACATCCTGGCCAGGCGTGGTGGCTCACGCCTGTAATCCCAACACTTTGGGAGGCCAAGGCGGGCGGATCACTTGAGGTCAGGAGTTCGAGACCATCCTGGCCAACATGGTGAAACCCTGTCTCTACTAAAAATACAAAAATCAGCTGGGCTTGGGGGCATGCACCTGTAATCCCAGCTACTCGGGAGGCTGAGGCACGAAAATCATTTGAACTCCAGAGGCAGAGGTTGCAGTGAGCCAAGATCACACCACTGCACTCCAGCCTGGGCGACAGAGCAAGAATTGGTCTCAAAAAAAAAAAAAAAAAAAAGGATACCTTGTTTTTGTTTTGCTAAATGACTTTTGCAAACACTCACAATCCTTGCCTTCAGAGAGAGTCCAAGAAGCGGAATTGCCAGCCCACAGCGTCCCAAGGCTCAATACCAACAAATTACTCCCAGGAAGAAAATAGCACCTGTTTCTATTCCTCCCTGAAGTGGCTGAGTGCCTATCCTCTCCACTAGCTGTGAGATCACCTTTATCAACATAATTGGTGAGACTGCTAAAAATAATGCTTTGTTGGCTTTATTTGCAGTTCTTTGATTACCACTGAATCTGAACATTTTTGCCTATGTTCGTTGTTAACCCTTTTGGGTTTGAGGGTTTTGGGGGGTTTTTTGGTAGGGGGAGGGGATAATGGCCTACTCATCACCATTGCCCAATTGCCTTTTGGGATGTTTCTTCTTATTGATTTGTAAGCACTCTCTCTAGTGTGAAGAAATTGACCCTTTGTTACTCAATGAATTTTAGGGCTAGAAAGTTCTTAGCCCAAGCTCCTGGGCTCCTTGTGCAACACGTACAGATAGGGAAACTGAGGCACAGACAAGAATGGGTATTGGCTCTGGTCAGTTCGGTCAGTTCTCTGGATCCATGCTGGCTCCAGTAAGAACCCTCTGTCAACTTCATTCATTACGTGAGAGAGCCTGTCCCTTCCTCTACGCCCTCCTGGTGTCTATAGGGCTCTTTCTCTGCCCCCACCCCCAATTTCCTACCACAGCCTCTTATTCAGTTTCTAGTGGAGGGGAAGGCATTCTGCAGACAACTGGCTCTGTGTGCAGATGCCTCCCGTGGAGGAATGGGCTCCTGAAAGCAGAGCTTTGTTTCCTGGGGCGGGGATGAGCTGTCCTCTCCTTGTCCCCAGATAACAGGAGGGGGGCACAGAATGTGATTAGGAGGCTTGCTGCATGCACGCATGCCTATGCCAGCAGTCGGTTCAAGGTGGTGCAGGGCTGCAGGAGCAGGCTTCGGACATTAAAGGAGCATCAGAGAAGAGGCAGTGGGTGAATCCAACTAAGTCCTGGATCAGGTCTCAGAAATCCTGGGTCAGAGTCCAGCTCTGTTTGTGCAACTTACTTGAGCTTTCAGCCTCTGCTTCCTGTGTTATAAGATGAGGATCCCAACGGTGCTAAGAATCAGTGAAAAGATGGGCTTAAGTATGTGCAGACATGAGGTTCCACTGGCTGCCCAGCACCCATCTTCCCATCTCTTGGCTACACACCTTGATTTTTCTCTTGGAGCTGCCACTCCTTCAACTCTGAGTTCATGAGTTGCAGAAAGGTTGCCTCTCTCCTCAGCTTCAGGGGCAGGTGGGGCCCAGGTGGAGTCAGTTCCCTATCCCCAAATCTATTCCTACCAGGGGTGGGCAGTGGTACAAGTCATCTCTGGCCTTTGTCTATCTTAAAATGAGCACCACACAAAAGAACAGAGGCACAAGACAGAAAGATGACATTGTTTCAGCCCCTGGATACAGCCAGACCTGAAGTCAACATCCCTTACACGTTTGCAAGAGCCAATAAATACCATCTCTTTAGTCAATCCAAAGGGTTGAGTTGGAATTTCCGTAATTTGTAACTGAAAAAAATACAAAATGCAATCGTCACTTAATCGGATCCTTGCATTTCGTCACCCAAGTCTGAGGCTCAAGGAGGGCAACAGACCTGTCCCAGGTCACATAGCAAGTTAGCATCAGAGCTAGGGCTCTAGAAGTGCAGAAACTCCCATTCCAGCCACACTGCCTTGCCCACTGGGGTCTGCCGAGTTACACAACGTGCAACTGCATCCACTCTCCCCAGCACCCATGTGACCTTGCAAGTTAACAAACAGCTTTGCAAACACGTCTTGTTCAGTTTCATAAACCAATCCTTCAGAGTTTAGAAATCAATATTAAGAAAGCATATTTCCAAAACATGGGAAAAACTTTGTGTACCAAACTGTTCATTCAGCTTTATTTGCAACGGCAGTAACTGGAAGCCACCAGCCCAATAATGGGACACTGGCTAAACAAGTTGTGGCATATTCTTTGATGAAATATACCACAGGTCGGGTGCGGTGGCTTACCCCTGTAATCCCAGCACTTTGGGAGGCTGAGGCAGGTAGATCACTTGAGCCCAGGAGTTAGAGACCAGCTTCAGCAACATGGTGAAACCTCATCTCTACAAAAATTAGCTGGGCGTGGTGGCTCACGCCTGTAGTGCCAGCTACTCAGTAGGCTGAGGTGGGAGGATTACTTGAGCCTGGGAGGTTGAGGCTGCAGTGAGCCGTGACTGTGCCACCTGCACTCCAGCCTGGGCAACAGAGTGAGACCCTGTCTCAAAAAAAAAAAAGGGAAAGAAATACCATACAATAATATTTATTTATTTATTTTTGAGATGGAGTCTCACTCTATCACCTAGGCTTGAATGCAATGGCACGATCTTGGCTCACTGCAACCCCCACCTCTCAGGTTCAAGCAATTCTCCTGCCTCAGCCTCCCAAGTAGCTGGGATTATAGGCACCTGCCATCATGCCCGGCTAATTTTTGTATTTTTGTAGAGACAGGGTTTCACCATATTGGCCAGGCTAGTCTTCAACTCCTGATCTCAGGTGATCCACCAGCCTCAGCCTCCCAAAGTGCCGGGATTACAGGCACGAGCCACCTTGCCCGACCCCATACAACAATTTTTAGATGGTGATTCTGGAATTAGTTCATGCAACAACATGGAAATAAATTTGATACAACTTTAAGCAAAAAAAGCAGGCTAGAAATTGAACAATGGTGGTCTTTAAAGTGCAAATGAGCAGGATAAAGATTGGGAAGAAAAATTGCTGGCAGCGTTAGATTTTGTATTAGATGCGCTGGGATAATGGGTGGCTTTTCTTCTCTCTTTGATCTTTTCCAAACTATTAATAATGTGCTTTTGCTGCTTTTACTATGGAAAAAGTCCACTTGTTTCAATTTTTTAGTTATAATTAGGCCTTTCATACAGACATATCAGCAAAATGATGCTTCAATTCTCTCATGGAACGAGACAGCATAAATACTTTGATATATATATCTAAATAAAACAAAAAGACTGATAAGTATAGACGTAACTGAAGACCAAAGTTCTCAGGGCAGTCAATCTATGCTTCAGGCCGTCAAGTTGGCCTGAGTCTTACAGGGTGGAAGGATCTGGAAGGTTAAGGAGAAAGGCAAGACGGGTAGAAGAATGGCGCACATCAGTGCGTGGCGGCAGGACTGAATGGGGGATCTGCAGCCTGGCTGCATGTGACCCAGTGCTCATGCTGTGGGTGTATCAGAGGCACTTTGGGACATGTAAAGTGAGGCCAAAGTACTCAGGGTCTTCAAGGCTGTGCCAGCCCCCAGCCACTCCCATCTGCATTTTCTTTTTTTTCTTTTTTTTTTTTGTTTTTTTGAGACGAAGTCTTGCTCTGTCGCCCAGGCTGGAGTGCAGTGGCGCGATCTCGGCTCACTGCAAACTCCGCCTCCCGGGTTCAAGCCATTCTCCTGCCTCAGCCTCCTGAGTAGCTGGGACTACAGGTGCCCACCACCACGCCTGGCTAATTTTTTGTAATTTTTAGTAGAGACAGGGTTTCACTGCGTTAGCCAGGATGGTCTCGATCTCCTGACCTCGTGATCTGCTCGCCTTAGCCTCCCAAAGTGCTGGGATTACAGGCGTGAGCCACCGCGCCCGGCTCCACCTGCATTTTCAGAAGTGTGCAGCACAGCCCTGATTGGGGCTCACTCCCTGAACAGCTAAGGAGAAAGACTGGGAGGGAGGGAGACCCCAGGGCCCTGCAGGAGTGGGCCAGGTGAAGGCCCATCCCAGACAGTCCCACAGTGCTGCTTGGTGCTTGGGCTCTGTGTGATGCCAAGTGGCCACCAGGGCAGGAGGGCTCTGCTGGCCACTAACAGAGGACAGAGGGGAGAGATGGGAAATGAGCACCACGGGGGCTCTAAGTGGAAAGGGGCCTTTGAGAGCACCTGGTCCGCTTTCCTAATTGGGCAAACTGAGATCCAAAAGGGGCCCATGACTTTCCCAGGGTCACTCAGAAAGTGAGTGGCAGAGTTAGATTCAGACTTGGTCTCTGGCCCCGAGGAGGGTGCACCTGCCACTCTTCCTTACTCAAGTGCGGTATATGCATACATTCTGTGTGTCTAAAGTGAAGACATTACAGAGGCTGGATGCGGTGGCTCATGCCTGTAATCCCAGCACTGTGGGAGGCTGAGGCGGGCGGATCACTTGAGGTCAGGAGTTCGAGACCAGCCTGGCCAAGATGGCGAAACCCCGTCTCTAGTGAAAATACAAATATTAGCCAGGCCTGATGGTGGGCGCCTGTAATCCCAGCTATGCAGGGGGCTGATGCAGAAGAATCACTTGAACCCAGGAGACAGAGGTTGCAGTGAGCCAAAATGGTGCCACTGCACACCAGTCTGGGCAACACAGTGAGACTCCATCTCAAAAAAATAAAAGTAAATAAAAATAAATAAAGTTAATACATTACAGAGAAGGCTGAAACCCAGATCCCCTTTCACTCACCAGAAGTAACCCGTTTTTCAGTTTGCAATACATCATTCCAGACCCTGTCTATTCACTAAATATTATGTATCTATATATTCATAACTTACATAGCATTTGTTTTGTGACTGAATTTTTTGCTTAACAGAAATGTTATCATTGTGTGCAGTGTTCTGCAACTTATCTTTTCACCCAATATTTTATTCTGGATATCTTTCCACGTCAGCACCTAAAGATCTACCGCATTGTATTTGTTGTTGTTTGTTTTGAGATAGAGTCTCACTCTCTCGCCAAGCTGGAGTGCAGTGGCATGATCTTGGCTTACTGCAACCTCCGCCTCCTGGGTTCAAGCAATTCTCCTGCCTCAGCCTCCTGAGTGGCTGGGATTACAGGTGTGCACCACCACACCCAGCTAATTTTTATACTTTTAGTAGAGACAGAGTTTCACCATCTTGGCCAGGCTGGTCTTGAACTCCTGACCTCAGGAGATCTACCTGCCTCAGCCTCCCAAAGTGTTGTGATTACAGGGTGAGCCACCATGTCCAGCCCCTACCTTATTGTTTTTAGCTGCTACCTGTTTTGTGCAATAGATTACTAGGGATAAAGGTAGCAAAGGGATAAAGGTATTCCCTGAGTACACAGGAAGGCATCCCACCTCCTTTGTAGGGGGCTAAATGACTACATCTGGCCAATGGGCTACTAGCAGAAGTGACAAGGGTCGCTTCTAGTGAAAGGCAGTTAAAAGAAAGGCAAGTTTATGGCCAGGCACGGTGGCTCACGCCTGTAATCCCAGGACTTTGAGAGGCCAAGGCAGGTGGATCATGAGATCAGGAGATCGAGACCATCCTGGCTAACACACAGTGAAACCCCGTCTCTACTAAAAATACAAAAAAATTAGGCCGGGTGCGGTGGCTCACACCTGTAATCCCAGCACTTTGGGAGGCTGAGACGGGTGGATCATGAGGTCAGGAGATTGAGACCATCCTGGCTAACATGGTGAAACTCCGCCTCTAGTAAAAATACAAAAAACAAGCCAGGCGTGGTGGCGGGTGCCTGTAGTCCCAGCTACTCAGGAGGCTGAGGCAGGAGAATGGCATGAGCCCGGGAGGCGGAGCTTGCAGTGAGCTGAGACTGCGCCTCTGCACTCCAGCCTGGGTGACACAGCGAGGCTCTGTCTCAAAAAAAAATAAAAATAAATTAGCCAGGTGTGGTGGCGGGTGCCTGTAATCCCAGCTACTGGGAGGCTGAGGCAGGAGAATGGCGTGAACCCAGGAGGTGGAGCTTGTAGTGAGCCCAGATCACACCACTGTACTCCATGCAGCCTGGGCGACACAGCGAGACTCCGTCACACACACACACACACACACACACACACGAAATGCGAGTTTCAAGCCCCTCCTCTTCCCCTGAGGCTTTTTCCATCTGCTTATCCCTAAAGCCTCTTGTTGAGATGGTGGGTCATTATGAGATAGAAGAGAATGCCTCAGCCTGAGCTGGATACATAGGCTGAGCTAAATACAACTTTGTGTGTTACACCATGGAGATTTCAGAGTTAAGTTGTTTCTGCAGTTTAACCTTGTCTATTCTGACTGACACAGTTTTGGGTGTAATCGTTTTTTCAAACAATTCCTTTCACCGATTGGTTGCTCCTGTTACCGTTACAGACAGTGGTACAAGTAATCTTCCTGTCTGCGCCTCCTCATGCATTCTCAAGCGCCTTTCTCTAGTTTTTTTTCCATTTACATCCCTGCATGCATCTCCGCTCTGCTCCACCATCCTGGAGGCCTGGCCCCTGTAGGCTGCATTTTCCTGCCAGCTCCCTTGCCCTCTGGCTTCTGTTGGGTTCTACCAGTGGGAAGTGCCGGCAGGAGACTGGAAGGCTGGAGAGGGAGGTCATCACTGCTTCCCTGTGGAGTCTGGCAGTGGCTGTGCCTTCCATGAGTACAGCTCCAAGCAGGCAGACCCTAGCCCACAGCCAGCTGCAGCTCCCACTGGGGTCTCCCCTCCACTTGCCCTCTAAGCCTGGGGTGACAATGGCACCCCGCTGTGCTTATTGGGGGGGGTACCTTGACAACCTTTGCAGGGTCTGGTGACGCTGTCTACACCACACAAGTCATGAAAACTCTACTGTTTATTTGGCCCACCTGGAGTGAATTGTGTAACTTGCCAGGAATCTAAGTAATACACCTGACATTGGTGTGTTGTCAGTTTCAATACATGTTTCCAGATTGCCCGTCCAGGTCACAATACAGCTTGCCTGACCAGGTCATCTGGTGGCCCTGCGGTGAGATGGGGACATGGGGCTTCCTCCATGGGGCTGGGACTCTGGCTGCTAAGAAGCAAACTCCAGCTTTAAGCGGGTGTCCAGGCCAATCAACAGTCCTCACTCTGGGGCACCAGGCACCTTCCCCTGTCCTGCTCAGAGGCAGGATAGAAACCTGACAAGGGTGTTTTCACCAACCTGAGAGTTTCGGCCCCTCTCTGGGGACTGTTTGCGTTTCGGGTCACAGTGTTGGCTGCCCCCACCCCCTTCTTTCCTCTGCCAAATTGACATTCCCCAGGCTGTCAGGCCTCCAGGAAGCGGGCAGTTCCTGCCCTGTGCTGCCGACAGGGAATCTCCTCTTTCTATTCCAAGCACTTCCACATCCTCGTGACATTTCATCCCCTTCACACAGTCCAGCAAATGAGAGGTGCTGCCCTCATCCCACAGACAGAGGCTGAGGCCCACCAAGGGGCGACAGCTTGCCCAAGGTCACAGAGCAAATTAGGGGCTGAAGAAACACAAAGAAAACTGACCTCCAGCCCAGTAGCCACTCCCTGTTATTCTCCTCCCTCCCCTAACTCAGCCACCGGACAGGGATCAACCTCTCTCCAGTTCCTTCATGCATTCAGCAAATACTGTGTTGGCATTTCCTGAGTACCAGCTGCAGAGGCTGCAAACTATGGCCCTCTGACCAAACTGGGCCCGCTGTCTGCTTTTATTTTTTTATTTTTATTTTTAATTAATTTATTTTATTTTATCAATTTTTTTTTTTTTGAGACGGAGTCTCACTCTGTCACCCAGGCTGGAGTGCAGTGGCGTGATCTCGGCTCACTGCAACCTCTGCCTCCCAGGTCAAGCGATTCTCCTGTCTCAGCCTCCCGAGTAGCTGGGAATATAGGCACGTGCCACCACGCCCAGCTAATTTTTGTATTTTTAGTAAAGACGGGGTTTCACCATGTTGGCCAGGCTGGTCTCGATCTCTTGACCTCGTGATCCGCCCACCTCGGCCTCCCAAAGTGCTGGGATTACAGGCGTGAGTCACCACAACCGGTCGTCTGCTTTTATAAAGTTTTATTGAAGCAAAATCACGCCCACCCATTTGTGTATTGTCTATAGCAGCTTTCTGCTACAAGGGCAGAGCTGAGTTGCAGCAGAGACCATTTGGCTCCCAAGCCTGAAAATTTATTATCTGTCTCTTTGCAGAAAAAATTTGCCCATGAACCACATTATGATTTTCTAGGCCATTTTGTCTTCACGAGCCCTTTTTGTGTAAAAAAAATTACAAATATATGTAATATATGTTATATATATAATTGTATAATTTTTAAATTATAAATATCTACAGCCAGGCGCGGTGGCTCACGCCTATAATCCCAGCACTTTGGGAGGCCAAGGCGGGCAGATCATGAGGTCAGGAGATCGAGACCATCCTGGCTAACATGGTGAAACCCCATCTCTACTAAAAATACAAAAAAAAATTATCCGGGTGTGGTGGTGGGCACCTTGTAGTCCCAGCTACCCGAAAGGCTGAGGCAGGAGAATCACTTGAACCTGGGAGGTGGAGGGTGCAGTGAGCCAAGATCATGCCACTGCACTCTAGCCTGGGCGACAGAGCGAGACTCTGTCTCAAATTTAAAAAAAAAAAAATATATATATATATATATATACACATATACATATTTACAATTTGTATAATTTTTGTATGCATATACAAGCAAAATTATATGTTATAACTGTGTTGATATCAAAACAAATACAACCCAGGCCGGGCACAGTGGCTCACATCTGTAATCCCAGCACTTTGGGAAGCCAAGGCAGGTGGATCATTTGAGGTCAGGAGTTCGAGACCAGCTTGGCCAACATGGTGAAACTTTGTCTCTACTAAAAATACAAAAATTCTCTGGACATGGTGGCGCGTTCCTGTAATCCCAGCTACCAGGGGGCTGAACCAGGATAATCGCTTGAAACTGGGAGGCGAAGGTTGTAGTGAGCCGAGATCATGCCACTGCACTCCAGCCTGGGTGACAGAACAAGACACTCTGTCTCAAAAAAAAAAAAAAAAAAAATTACAGGCTGGATTGGATTCTTTCTTGTTTTGTTTTGTTTTTTTTGAGACAGAGTCTCATTCTGTCATCAAGCTGGAGTGCAGTGGCGCAATCTCGGTTCACTCACTGCAACCTCCGCCTTCTGGGTTCAAGCAATTCTCCTGCCTCAGTCTCCTGAGTAGCTGGGACTACAGGCGTGCGCCACCATGCCCAGCTAATTTTTTTATTTTTAGTAGAGACGGGGTCTCACCATGTTGGCCAGGATGGTCTTGATTGCTTGACCTCGTAATCCGCCTGCCTCGGCCTCCCAAAGTGCTGGGATTACAGGCATGTGCCACTGTGCCCGGCTGGATTTTTTTTTTTTAGCTGACTAAAAAAACTTACAGGCTGGGCACAGTGGTGGCTCACGCCTGTAATCCCTGCACTTTGGGAGGCCGAGGTGGACAGATCACTTGGGGTCAGGGACTCGAGACCAGCTTGGCCAACATGGTGAAACCCTGTCTCTACTAAAAATACAAAAATTAGCCAGGCATGGTAATGTGTGCCTATAATCCCAGCTACTTGGCAGGAGAATCGCTTGAGCCAGGGAGGCGGAGTTTCCAGTAAACCGTTGCACTCCAGCCTGGGTGATAAAGCGAGACTCAGTCTCCAAAAAAAAAAAAAAAAATTACAACATGTTTATGGGTTCCTAGAAATATTGTAGGCCCTAGGCACTGGGCCTGCTGGGCCTCATGGAGAAGTGAGCCCTGAGTTTGTCACACAGGGGTCCTCCCATTGCTGAGAATAGAGCCCCCAAAGGAGACACCCACTGTGGTTACCCCCTCTCCTTAGTCCTTATCCCAATAGTAGGGGGCAGGGGAAAATTTTGACAGCTTTGAGGGGAACCATTAAGGGCTTAGACAAAACGATTGCATACAATTCTTGGGATGAAAATTTTAATTCTTTTTCAAATGCCTACATTTCATAATTTAAAAAAAAAAAACAACTTTTGAGACAGGGTCTCCCTGTGTAACCCAGGCTAGGGTGCAGCAGCATGATCACAGCTCACTGCAGTCTTGAAGTCCTGGGCTCAGTCGATCCTCCCACCTCAGCCTCCCAGGAAGCTGGGACTACAGGCACATGCCACCATGCCTGGCTAATTTTTAAAAATTTTTTTGTAGAGATGAGGGCTCACTTTGTTGCCCAGGCTGGTCTCAAACTCCTGGGCTCAAGCGATCCTCCTGCCTTGACCTCCCAAAGTGCTGAGATTAAGGTGTAAGCCACCATGTCCAGTCTTACATTTTAAATTAGGTTTTTTTTTTGGAATAAATAATAAATGTATGTAGGTAAAAACATGTTTTGAAAGCCCCAAATTATCTGCAAAGCTAGGTAACTCTCCCTCCCACCACTGCAACCCCTTCCCTTCCCATCACTGACTACAATTCCTTCCAAATAGATTGTGTATATACAAAAAGAGATGCATACTTCTTAAGTCTATAGTCTTATGCAGTAATTCACCTTGATTTTGTTAAATTGCTCTTTAGTATTCCATTGAATCAAATAACTCAATTAGGATATTTGGGCATTTCCAATTGTTTTCTATTACAACAATGGAACAACAAATACTTCTGTACAGACCAGCTATTCCTGAATATTAGGCATGCTTTTTTTTCCGCTTCCAAAATAATTACTCAGAAAAGATAGAGTCCCTGTATGTACGAGTTCTCATAAAAGGTCTTACATTACCTGATGTTTTCTGATCATTTTAAACAAGGAAGTACTATTTGGGGAAGACACAATAGCCTGAAATGACCTCAGAGAATTTTAATTTGGGATGTTTATGGCAGTCATCCAAAAGAATTAGTTGGGGTGAAAAAGAGGCAAATTTAATGCAGATTTAGTAATTTTTCCTGGGGATATGACTTCACAATTCCAAGTGTTAAATGTAAACAAGTCCTTTCAAGATTACTTTGAAAGTGGTACTTTAGGCCAGGCATAGTGTCTCATGCCTGTCAATCCCAGCACTTTGGGAGGCCAAGCCGGGTGGATCACTTCAGGCCAGGAGTTCGAGACCAGCTTGACCAACATGGTGAAACCCCATCTCTACTAAAAATACAAAAATTAGCCAGGCATGGTGGCAGGTTCCTGTAATCCCAGCTACTCAGGAGGCTGAGGCAGGAGAATCGCTTGAACCCGGGAGGCGGAGGTTGCAGTGAGCCAAGATCATGCAACTGCACTCCAGCCTGGGCGACAGAGCAAACAAACAAACAAACAAACTCAAAACAAACAAACAAAAAACAGACTAAATTAGGTAAAAGGTAAAAACAGTCCAAGTGTCCATGAACAGATGAACAGATAAAATGTGATCTAGCTATACAATGGAATATGATTCAGCCATAAAAGTGATGAAGTTCTGATACATGCTGCGACATGGATGAACCTTGAAAACATTATGCTGAGGGAAATACACCAGACACAAAAGAACAAATATTGTGAGAACTACCTAGAATAGGCGAATTCAGCCTGTGTGGTGGCTCATGCCTGTAATCTCAGCACTTTGGGAGGCCGAGGCAGGTGGATCAATTGAGTCCAGGAGTTCAAGACCAGCCTGGGCAACATAGTGAAACCATATCTCTACAAAAAAAAAAAAAAAAAATTAATTAGAATAGGAAAATTCATGGAGATAGAAAGGAGATTGGAAGTTCCCAGGGGTTGGGATTATGGAGAAATAAGAAGTTATTGCTTTATGGTTAGAGTCTCTAGGGTGATTTAAAGCTTTGGAAATGGTGATGGTTGTACAACATTATGAACGAAATTAACAACACTAAATTCACTCTAAAAATGGATAAAATTGCAACTTTTAAAATATATAAAAACCACAATGTAAAACATCTTTTAAGAGAAACCTATGTAAAAACAAAAAATAAAGAAAAACAAGGACGGGCATGGTGGCCCACGCCTGTAATCCCAGCACTTTGGGAGGCCAAGGCGGGCGGATCACGAGGTCAGGAGATCGAGACTAATCTGGCTAACATGGTGAAACCCCGTCTCTACTAAAAATACAAAAAATTAGCTGGGCGTGGTGGCGGCGCCTGTAGTCCCAGCTACTCGGGAGGCTAAGGCAGGAGAATGGCCTGAACCCGGGAGGCAGAGCTTGCAGTGAGCCGAGATCGCACCACTGCCCTCCAGCCTGGGCGACAGAGCAAGACTCTGTCTCAAAAAAGAAAAAAAAAAAAGAAAAGAAACAAAACAAAACTTTATATCATAAAGAAAGAAATGAAGTCAAGGCCGGGCGTGGCTCACGCCTATAATCCCAGCACTTTGTGGGACCCAGGTGGATGGATCACCTGAGATCAGGAGTTGGAGATGAGATCACGCCACTGCACTCCAGTCTGGGCAACAGAGTGAGGCCCTGTCTCAAAAAAAAGAAAAAGAGAGAAAGAGAGAAAAATAGAAAGAGAGAAGGAAGGAAGGAAGGAAAGGGAGGGAGGTAGGGAGGGGAGGGAAGGAAGGAAAGAAGGAAGGAAGGAAGAAGGAAGGAAGGAAGGAAGGAAAGGGGAAGACAGAAAGGAGAATGAAAGAGAAAGAAATGAAGTCAAAACGGAAAAACAACAACAGGCCAAACCAACCAGTGATGTTGGAAGTAAAGACAGTGTTTCTCCTTGTGGTGGGGGATAGTGACCAGGAGGAGCATGAGGGGCATTCTGGTGAACTGGGCATGTTCTGTTTCTTTGTTTTTTTTTTTTTGAGGAGGAGTCTCACTCTGTCCCCCAGGCTGGAGTGCAGTGGCGCAGTCTCCGCTCACTGCAAGCTCCACCTCCCAGGTTCACGCCATTCTCCTGCCTCAGCCTCCCGAGTAGCTGGGACTACAGGCGCCGCCACCACGCCTGGCTAATTTTTTTGTATTTTTTAGTAGAGACGGGGTTTCACTGTATTAGCCAGGATGGTCTCGATCTCCTGACCTCGTGATCCACCTGCCTTGGCCTCCCAAAGTGCTGGGATTACAGGCGTGAGCCACTGCACCTGGCCTCATGTTCTGTTTCTTGATCTGGGTGCTGGTCAAATGAATGGGTTCTTTTTTGTTGGTTGTTTGGTTGGTTGTTGTTGTTTTTTTTTTTTTTTTTTTTGTATGTTTTTTGAGACGGAGTTTTGCTCTTGTTATCTAGGCTGGAGTGAAGTGGGGTGATCTCGGCTCACTGCAATCTCCGCCTCCTGGGTTCAAGCGATTCTCCTGCCTCAGCCTCCCAAGTAGCTGGGATTACAGGTGTGCACCACCACACCCAGCTAATTTTTGTATTTTTAATAGAGACAGGGTTTCATCATATTGGCCAGGCTGGTCCTGAACTTCTGACCTCAGGTGATCCACCCGTCTTGGCCTCCCAAAGTGCTGAGATTACAGGCGTGAGCCACCTCGCCCACAGAATGGGTTCTATTTGTGAAAATTCATCAAATGGTTTGTATATATGAAAAAAATGAAATATACCTGCAGGATGTAACATTTTGCAAGTAGATAATTGTGACTTGTGTTAAATTTCCAGGGACAGCATCTTAGGTATTACAAACACTTAGATGGCAGTGACACTGGAAAGCTGAGAGACACTCAGAGAGTGAGCACAGTGACAATGACGAAGAGAGGCAGATGCATGTGCAGAGTCATGTACAATGTAGACATACTCATTTAATGGAATATGACAGAGGGGACAAAGCTACATTTCTAAAGTTGTACCTAATATGTGATTTTAAAGTATATATGTGGCCTGGGCATGGTGGCTCATGCCGGTAATCCCAGCACTCTGAGAGTCTGAGGCAGGCAGATCACTTGAGGTCAGGAGTTCAAGGCCAGCCTGGCCAACACAGCAAACCTCCATCTCTATAAAAAATACAAAAATTAGCTGGCCTTGGTGTCACAGGCCTGTAGTCCCAGCTACCCGGGAGGCTGAGGCAAGAGAATCACTTGAATCCGGGAGGTGGAGGTTGCAGTGAGCTGAGATTACGCCACTGCACTCCAGCCTGGGTGACAGAGTGAAACTCTGTCTCTAAATAAATAAATATAAATAAAAAGAAATGCAGGAGCTGGCAGTTGGGAGTTGGGCCAGCACACCTGGGCCAGTAAAGGCAGGGGCCTGACTGCATCTGCCACACCCTAAAATCATGTCTCCCCAGTGTGTCTTCTTGAGTGAATGAGAGAGCCAGCTGGTATAGGAAAG
Source organism: Gorilla gorilla gorilla (assembly GCF_029281585.2). Classification (NCBI taxonomy): domain Eukaryota; kingdom Metazoa; phylum Chordata; class Mammalia; order Primates; family Hominidae; genus Gorilla; species Gorilla gorilla. The sequence continues at coordinate 87,206,201 of NC_073242.2, forward strand.
TGTGTTCCAGCAAATCATTTCACATTAGCCACAGGCCCAGTGACAAGAGCTATTTCTGGCTCATGGCTTTCCAGAACCCATCCTACCTTCTTCTCATACCAGTACCTGGATTTTCCTTGGAGGAATCAAAGCCATGCTCAGTTTTCAGTCCCCTTGGTTGGGGGAAGGGTTGGCTTGACCTCTCAGATGCAAGGCTGGTCACATGATCCGGGCCTAGCCAATCAGCAGATTCCACCCTGCTGGCTATAGTGATTGGTTCAGAGATGACCGCATGACCCAAGGTTGCTGTGCCCCATCAAAGCTAACCTTGCAATGGCACAATCTTGGCTCACTGCAACCTCCGCCTCCTGGGTTCAAGCGATTCTCCTGCCTCAGCCTCCTGAGTAGCTGGGATTACAGGTGCCCACCACCATGCCCAGCTAATATTTGTATTTTTAGTAGAGATGGGGTTTCACCATGTTGACCAGGCTGGTCTCGAACTCCTGACCTCCGATGATCCACCTGCCTAGGCCTCCCAAAGTGCTGGGATTACAGGCGTGAGCCACCGGGCCCAGCCAGAAAGGTGGTTTTCTGATGGGCTTGTGGATTCAGAGCTGCTGGATGCCATCCCACCTGGCTGAGCGGTGTGCGTGTTGGAGATGTGGCCTGCCTGAGAGTCCCTGCAGGGGAAGTGAGATGGATTACTGGTGACACTGAAACCTGGATGCACTTAGGCCTAAAGTGAGATCTACCTCGCCACTGTTCAGATACCAGGACCAATAAGTGCCCTTTTAAACTTAAGTCAGTCTGAGTTGGGCTTCAGTTGCTTGCAACCAATAGAGGGCTGACCAGTGCACCAAGGCACCTTGACATGTGTGGTCACTGAGAGTAATTGTGGGGCTTCCCTTTTTCAGATATTTTTGAGGAGGAATCACCAAACTGCATCTCCTACTGGGAGGTGCCCAGACTTGGATGTTCTCCCCCATCATGGAGGTTCACAGCAGCAAAGCCTGGGGAGACTGGCAGCCCATAGGCCAAAGAGGCCCCGCCTCACCTGCACCATTCCTTCCCTTTTCTCTCCTTTCTCTACAGGCCATTGGCCAGTGGCAGCAGCCTCCTCATCCTCTCCAAACACACTCTGGATCTTGGTTCTGCTCTTCTTGCCTCTGGTGAGCCCCAACAGTCCCCATTCCCAGTTGACTCAGCTCAGATATGTCCTCTTTGTGATGCCTACCTAGACAAGACACCCAAACAGAACCAGAACCACTGATCCCTCCTTTGTGTTCCTACTGCACTGTTTGTATCCTTTTATTTAACGCAGAACTTGGCACTCACTATGATCAGTCATTTATTTCTTGCTTCTTTTTATTTACTGAGTGTCTTCTGTGTTCCCAGGACTGTTTTGTGCATTGGGAATACAGCAAAGAACAACACAGAGAAAATCTATTTTCATGGAGTTTATATTCTAGTAGGGAAACAGACATAAAAATCAATACATCAGTGAACTACACATGGTGTGCCTGAGAGTAAGTGTTACTGAGAAAAATCGAGCAAGAAGAGAGGACAGTGATATGGTTTGGCTGTGTCCCCACCCAAATCTCATCTTGAATTGTAGCTCTTATAATTCCCACCTGTTGTGGGAAGGATCCAGTGGGAGATAATTGAATCATGGGGGTGGTTTCCCCCATACTGTTCTCGTGGTAGTGAATAAGTCTCACAAAGGCTCATGGTTTTATAAGGGGAAACCCCTTTCACTTGCTTCTCATTCTTTTTGCCTGCCACCATGTAAGACGTGCCTTTATTCTTCCATCACCTTCCACCATGATTGTGAGGCCTCCCCAGCCATGTGGAACTGTGAGTCTATTAAACCTCTTTCCTTTATAAATTACCGAGCCTCAGGTATGTCTTTATTAGCAGCATGATAACAAACTAATATAGACAGGGAGGCCTGGAATGTGGAGGGAGGGTATGCTTTGAAATACTGTGGTTGGCCACACAGTGGCTCATGCCTGTAGCCCCAGCACTTTGGAAGGCTGAGGTGGGCAGATCACTTGAGCTCAGGATTTCAAGTAGCCTGGCCAACATGGTGAAACTCAATGTCTACTAAAAATAATCCCAACACTTTGGGAGGATTGCCTCAGGTGGATTGCCTCAGGTCAAGAGTTCGAGACCAACCTGGCTAACATGGTGAAACCCCATCTCTACTAAAAATACAAAAATTAGCTGGGCATGGTGGTGCACGCCTGTAGTCCCAGCTACTCAGAGGCCCAACACTTTGGGAGGCCAAGGTGGGTGGATTGCCTGAGGTCAGGAGTTCAAGCCAGCCTGGCTAACATGGTGAAACCCCATCTCTACTAAAAACACAAAAATTAGCTGGGCGTGGTGGCTGATGCCTGTAGTCCCAGCTACTCGAGAGGCTGAGGCAGGAGAATAGCATGAATCCAGGAGGCAGAGGTTGCCTCCCGGGTGCAGTGAGCTGAGATCGTGCCACTGCACTCCAGCCTGGGCAACAGAGCCAGACTCCATCTCAAAAAAAGAAAAAAAAAATTAGCCAGTCATGGTGGTGGGTGCCTGTAATCCCAGCTACTTGGGAGGCTGAGGCAGAATCATTTGAACCTGGGAGACAGAGGCCGCAGTGAGCCAAGATCGTGTCACTGTGCTCCAGCCTGGACAACAGACTGAGTGAGACTCCATCTCAAAATAAATAAATAAATAAATAAATAGATAGATAAATAAATAATGTGATCAGGGAAAGTCTTCCTTAGAAGGTCATCTTTGAGTAAAGGCCTGCAGGAGATTAGGAAGTGTAGTGGGTTGAATGGTGGCCCTGAAAAGATGCATCCACATCCTATTACCCAAAACCTATGAATGTAACCTTATTTAACAAAAGGTCTTTGAAGATGTCATTAAGGATCTCAAGATGAGATCATCCAGGATTATCCAAGTGGGCCCTAAGTCCAATGACAAGTATCTTACAAGAAAAACACACAGAGGGGTGGACGTGGTGGCTCACGCCTGTAAGGAGGCCGAGGCAGGTGATCACTTGAGGTTAGGAGTTCGACACCAGCGTGGCCAACATGGTGAAACCCCGACTGTACTAAAAATACAAAAATTAGCCAGGCATGGTGGTGCACACCTGTAGTCCCAGCTACTCAGGAGGCTGAGGCATGAGAATCGCTTGAACCCAGGAGGTGGAGGTTGCAGTGAGCTGAGATCACAACACTGCACTCCAGCCTGGGGGACAGAGCAAGACTTCGTCTTTAAAAACAAAAACAAAAACAAAACAAGAAACCACCACACACACGGAGATACACAGAAAGGCGAAGACCAGGTGAAGATGGAGGCAGAGATTGAAGTGATGCAGCCACAAGCCAAGGAACACTTGGAGCCACCTAAAGCTGGAAGGGACAAGGAATTATTCTCCCCTAGACGTCAGAGGAAGTGTGTCCTTTGATCTAGGAATTTGGGGCTCCAAAATCGAGAATAAATTTCTGTTCTTAAGTCACCAAGTTTGTGGTAGTTTGACATGGCAGCCTGTCTTAGTCCCTTTGTGTGGCCATAGGGGATTACCTGAGGCTGGGTAATTTATAGAGAAAAGAGTTTTATTAGGCTGACAGTTCTGCAGGCTGTACCAGAAGCATGGCGCCGGCCTCTGCTCAGCTTCTGGGGAGAGCTTTGTGCTGCTTCCACTTATGGCAGAAGGCTAAGGGGAGCCAGCATACAGCGATCACATGGTGAAAGTGAAATGGAGAAAAAGAGGAGGAGGTGCCCAGCTCTTCTCAACAACTGCTTCTCACGGGAACTGAGTGAGAACTCACCCACTTCCAGGAGAATGGCACCAAGCCAGGCCGGGCGGAGTGGCTCACGCCTGTAATCCCAGCACTTTGGGAGGCCAAGATGAGAGGATCACGAGGTCAGGAGATCGAGACCATCCTGGTTAACACAGTGAAACCCCGTCTCTATTAAAAACAC